>NC_035448.2:187927295-188260107 GCF_002127325.2 Helianthus annuus
GCGAGGAATTCTTCACCGACGTGGGGGGCAATTTGGTTGGTGATGTGGCGCGAGTTGATTGGTGATTTGTGGTAGGAGGTTTGTAATTGGTTAGTTTTTTTAAACACTAGGTGGGGCCCTTTCCACGTCGAACACCACCCCATGCTTTTTTTTACCATGCCCTCTTGCTTACGTGGCTGCCACATGGCGCTTAACGCTCTCTCTTCATACCTCTCCACACCGAATGATAATGATGCTTTAGCGAGTTCTCTTTTAGCCCGGATATGTTATTGGAAACACATATGTTGACAAACTTAAGAAAACACTTATTCAAATCATGAAAATAATAATTTATACACTTGTTGAAAACAACAAATAAAATTTGAGTGAACATCTTTCTAATCGATATAAGAATCTTGATCTAAACCAAAAGATGAAATTTAGATAGTCTACTAAGTCAAAAGATTGAAAAGAGTAGTAGATATATGATCTTGGGTTATTCTTTGTATACATACTACATCAAGAAGTTGAAAGACACAACAATATGGAATAGCAAGAATCCTTATTAACGAAACCCCAATGAAGATCGTTATTATCTTAAACGGTTTCAATGAGCCGCACCATCTTCAATGTCCTCATTTGTGATCTCCCTATGTAGTCGCCATCGTTGATGAATCTTTAACATGATAGACAAAGTAGATAATTGTATTCCAAATTCTTGGCTTCATATCCTGGTAAAATGGAGATGATGACCTAGGAGATGATGACAAAGTAGATAATTGTACTTTATAGATGCGGCTTACATTTAAGCCGGCCTAAGGGCAATTAACCATGCGTAGTGGAAGACATCCCACCCTTGGGCGTTTTGCGTCATGTGACAGTACAGCCAGTAATGAGTCATTATGGGGCGTTTTTGTAAAATGGGTGTAGTGGAAATGTGGGCATTGTGTTAAAATGGGTGTAATAGAATTTAAATAAAAAAAAAACCTTCAAAAATTGTTATTGGCCAACCAAAAAGAGATGCACGGTGATTGGCCAAAGAATTGGAACTTCGGCGTGGAAAAAGGACGCGTCTTGCAATTTTTTGGTGACAAACGCCTAGGGGGCGGTTGAAGGGGCGTCTGGGGGCGTTGTTGGGGCAAAAAAAGCCCAAAAGCTTTGCCACTACGGGTGGTTTTATAGTGAAGCACGAACATAGGGTCACCATATTTTAGGACCTCCATATTGATAATTCATTTTATGTATTATATATACTAGGTGTACACCTGTGTGAACACACGGGTTTGTTCTAATAACAATCGGAATCAAATGCTAAAAAAATATTATAACATATTATTTAAATTTTTGTGTTTAGTTACATATCTTTATAAAACAATGTTAAAGATAGTTTGTTTTAGTCTACATGTTTGATAAGCATGACCTAATTTTATGTTGTGTGATAACTTCTTATATATGACATTAATTTATTTTGACACATTGTTAGTGTAAAATTCAGTAAAGGTCCATTGTTATTGTATAATTCGATAATACTAAAAACAGATTATAATATATGATTTAAATTCTTTGCATTTAGTTACATATCTTTATAAAACAATGTTAATGAAATTATGTGTTAGTGTACATGGTTGATATACAAATAAGCTAAGTACTTGGTAATATGTTGTCTAAAATGAAAACATGAACTAATATGTTGTTTAAAATGAATACATATCTTTATAAAATGTCTTTTTTATACCCTCAAATCTTAATGATAAACATATATGATTAGAACATTCACACTTCTCAATAAAATCATTTTCATCTTCTCTCAAGTCCCAAAACACAGAACTTCATCTTCATCTTCAACCATCTTCATCGGATCATCTTCATCTTCATCGAAATCATCTTCATCGGAATCATCTTCCTCTTCTGTAATCTCCACCGATCATCAGCTTCATCTTCATCTTCATCATCTTCATCTTCTATAACAATCGAAGGTAATATCACATACCTAAAACATGATTGACACTATGTTTTTGATATGCTAGAATGTAACAGGTTTTGTGTGAAAATATTGTTTGATTCTTGTGGGTTTTTATCTCGGGTATCAAAACAGAGGTTTGGGTTTTGTTTATTATGAAGGTTTGTTTCAGGTTTTATATGAAAATATTGTTTGATTCTTGTGGGTTTTTGTCTCGGGTATCAAAACAGAGGTTTTGTTTGATTCTTGTGGGTTTTTGTCTCGGGTAGCAAAACAGAGGGTTTGAATGTGTTTTCGGTTCCTCATATGAGATCAACTGTGTTTTGGTTTTGATTCTTGTGGGTTTTTGTCTCGGGTATCAACTGAGTATATTGTTCAAAATGTATCATTGATTTCTATAGTTTCAGATCTCATGTGATCATTTGGCTGATTCTTGTGTGTTTTTCTCTAAAAACAATTAGAGCACAGATCTAGGTTGTTTATTGAAACTGTGATACTTGTGGGTTTTAATTTCTGAATCAAATGCGAAGAAACAAATGATGGAAATTGATAAAGCGCATCAGTGTGTAGTTATTTGAACACATCAATATTGATACTTGAAATGTGAAAATTGATTTTTGGTTATTTGAGAATTGTTTAAAAAGATGAACTAAATCAGAATTAAATTTTATACAAATGAACTGATCGGATCAGTTTCGGATTGATGTGTTCGTCATATTGATTTTTGGTTTGATTCGATGATATGTGTTCCTCATATTGGTCATTTGAATGTGTTTATATTGGTCATTTGAGAATTGTTTAATAAGATGAACTAAATCAGAACTAAATTTTATACAAATGAACTGATCGGATCAGTTTCAGATTGATGTGTTCCTCATATTGATTTTTGGTTTGATTCGATGATATGGGTTCCTCATATTGGTCATTTGAATGTGTTTATATTGGTCATTTGAATGTGTTTTATTGTACAGAATGGCTGCGGATGTAAAGATATGCAAAAAACCAAGCACGAAGGCGAGAACACTTGACAACCTCCTAGAAGATGGTGTGGTGCACATAAGGAAGTAATTGATCAGAACGATCAATTGTATATGAATGAATATAACCCCAGTGGCAGATATGTAATTAGCGAGCTCTGGAATTTCAAGGAAAATCGAAGAGCTACACTGGGGTTATATTCATTCATATATGAATGAATATAACCCAAGTGGTAGATATGTAATTACCTACACTGGGATTATATTCATTCATATCTGCTACATTCCGAAGTGCACCCATCAGCAAGGATCCACAATTGCTTGTGGTGATACGACATTTTGTCTCTGTATTGTATGTTACGGTCTTTTGTTATCGAGTCTGTAAGTCCTATCAAGTCTACGAAGTTGGTATGACGTGTTTTCTCTATATTGTATGTATTAAAACTTTACATTTAATATTAGATTGCATTTATTTAAAAAAGATTTGATTATTAGATTGCATTTATTAGATTTAATATACAATTTAAGCTTTAATTTTTCTCAAAAAATTATTTGTTGAGGTTTGATATAGAAATAATCTAAGTAATTGATAATATGTTATCTACAAATCCGATTATTAATCATTTCTAAATGTTTTCTAACCATTTGTATCTAAAAATCAGATTATTAATCATTTCTTCATGTTTTCTAACCATTTGTGTCTAAGTAACCCGAACAACATGCCATATACTTGTATATAGACATGTATGCAAAGGCAATGTCATTTTATAGCCCACTATGCCGTCGATCGCCTAAAACCACTTGGAATGCCCTGCCAAAGTATAAATACCATGATTGCATATCGAACAACAAACGCAAAGCTGATTTTAAGGAACCTTTGCTTTAGTTAATGCATCATCTTTTATCTTTTACGTTTTTAAAGACACTCGCATTCTAAGAAAAGCATAACAATTATATTTCTTAAACTGAGTTTGTATTTTTTTTCATGTCTAACTGGGATATAAGGTGTGGCCATAAGCATCAGTATCACTAATAAGAAGAAAATAACCAAAATTCTGATAAAGTATAAAATTTCAAAATTTGACATATCAAAACAAACTCTTAAATAATAAGTCAAGAAGTCGAACACATACAAAAGAGAAATATTGATCATGGTGTTTTCACTTCCATGTTTATAAACTTGCATATTTTTTTCTATTACATATCAAATTAGACTCTACATACAAAACATGGAATAGAGATAACCTTTAACATACCCTAAAAATACCTTAGGAACTCACAATTTGTAAACTATGATTCAACCCGAAAACCGACCCAGAATCATTTAAGCATGGCTTCCTCTTTCTGAACTGTTTTGGCAGCCGCAACCATCGCTTATAACGGTTGTATAGACACCATTACCAGTCCCAAAACTGTACCTAATTGCATGTTGTTGGTATTCCTTTTCTTGTTTTGTTATGGTACTCGTTACCCCTACTATCCAATGTTATTTGACCACTGTTTACAGCATCGAGGCACCACCCACGCAGCCACAAACAACCCAAATCGCTGCTGCCCCAACACAAGGATTTGCTCCAGAAACCGTAGGACGCATGACAATATGGTCTGGTTTGCTGCACTTTTATAACAAAGTCCTTATGTTAGTTTTTCAATTATAATTAAATCTCCTTTTACTACACCATTACCTAAGTTTTTAGCACATGAATGAATAAAATTTCGTTCAAAAAGTTCAAACTAACACACTTAATACTCCAATCAATTCTTAATGTTAAACTATGTTTATAATAATAATAAACGATGTTAAAGCTATATATGGGGTATGTCAGTCAAAATTCAATAATCTCAGCATGTACCCTATGATAGAGATTCATTATCTCTATAACTTATCAGTTTATATTCTACAAACTCTTAGCGACCAATTGGGATGAATTTCATTTTAGAACGAACATAACTAAAAGGTTTAACTTTATCACAATTATAATTAACTCATGATTAATAACAGTTTTAAAATCTAACCATTACCTTGAACCTAATGACTTTCATGCCAAGATCCAGGGATGTTTGGGATACTTAGCAGCAACCTTTCGTACAATAGTAGGAAAACCCAAACAGTGTTTCTGGCTTTGGTGCAGCCTTTCTTGCATTGTCAATGTCTGCAAAAAACCTAAATCAGAAAGGTTGGAAATAAAATTTGAAATGGGTAAATATAATAAACCTGCCACTTACGTAGATTCAGGCCATCCTCATTCATAATGCTTTTTCCTAATGTTTTCTTTGCTTTTTAGGGGGAAGATGGGTGGTTCTCTCCATAGGGCATACAAAGCACAGATTGTTGGCGGAAGCCCGCCACATTTAACATATAAAGTTTTTTTATATGTTAAATATGGCGGGCTGCCGCCAACAACCTGTGTTTTGTATGCCCTAGGAGAGAAGCACCTATGTTCCCCTTAAAAAGCAAAGAAAACATTAGATTTTTGGATTTGATGTTTTTCGATGCTGAAAGGTCATCAGTGATGACTGTGTGATCATGCTTTACCTGAGAACAAATGCACCAAGTTAAGCTCAAGGTTTTTCAACTTGATCAAATGTCACTTATACTCTTTAATAAAGACCTTGTTCGTTTTTTGCACGCCCTGTTCGTTTTTTTTAATGTTGAAACAACGTTAAAACCTAAAACCCTATGCTGAAGTGTTGTTTTTTGTACCTGATTGAGCTGAGGTGTCGCCTCAAAACGCTTCACGTGTTTTGACGCTTCAGAGCAAATAAAACGTTTTGCCAAACGGTTAACACTTTAAGCGAGCTTAAAGCGCGCTTTTTTAAACTAAGTTTCCAACACAAGAAAACTACACAATTGTTTTATTCTATTTTTTACTATTTTCTTCTTTAGCACATTAAATGTAATAATTGAATGTGATAAGAAAAGCAGTGTGACTTACAGGAAGTGACTCCCATATGGCTTCATCAGTCAAATGTTCTTCATTTACTGGAAGTAACGCCTTGCACATTCTGTACACATTACAAATCTTGTTTTCAGATTATAGGGTTACTTATTTCAAAATTCATTTACAAAATCACCCACAAATAAAACTAAAGCGACCTAATGGTCGGACCATCGGTTCCCCTTCAATAATCAGATTAACAAACTTAGAATGCTTGTACTCCAATTACTGTGTAGGTCTCAGTTGATATGGAAGCAACCATAACAGAGGATACTCAATGGTATTTAATGCTCGGACCATCGGTTCCCCTTCAACAATAACTTGAGGTAAGCCTACAACAGGAAACAACACGTCATAAACCCAAAATTTTAACCAAATTTTAACGAAACAACACGTCATAAACCCAAAATTTTAACCAACCAGTAGCAATCTTGGATAAAAGAAACTGGTAAAACTAAAATTGCAAAATTATGAAAGCAGTGAAACTTTGAATATTCAATAATAAACCATAGTATTACAAAATTATGATTTAGAAAAATAATAAAAATTAAAAATTAAACATTACAATTAACACTTAATAGAATATCTCGTTCTCTCGCCTTCTTCCATGCAATTTCGTTTTTTGTTTTAATTTGTAGATCAGCTAGCATATCACAGGTCTTCTGATCCTATTTCAGCAAATTTGTAATAAACTCTTCTGCTTTTTGTTTAAACTCTGTTGGAGTAGAAGAGGCAACTTCATCTAGCAGTGCAATGCTACTCCAGGTTTGCTTATAATATTTATCACTAACAATAGCAACCTTTTGGTTGAGTTCTTCAGCGTTTCTTTGTTCTTGGAGTGACCAGGTTGAAAATTCGATTTTAAGATCAGTGGTATCGGACCAGTGGTAGAAGGTTTTCCTTGCCATTTAGGAAGAATGTAAGTGTTTTTGGACAATTTGTTTTAGGATGAATGTTTTTTTTTTAAACTGAAGTGTTGATGTTTTCAAGTAAAATAATAATGATGCTTTATAGTGTTTAAAATCTTTGATAGAGAAAATGAAGAGACATCTCATAATTATGATAACCTTTTTTTGAAGGTTTCAATTTTGTTCCTTGGTTTTCTACATATTTAATTTTACTTGTTTTCCCATGAAAACTCATTTTTCAAAGGTTTTGCATTAAAATGCTTAATAGGATAACTGAACAGACAATTCCCATATACACGTTTTTTACTCTTAAATCATTAAATGTACATGGTTTTTAAGTGTAAATGTTAATTTAATGTTTGCCTTTAAAGCTGACCTTTGGCCTGTTACATATAGTATATAATAGCATTGCCAATAATTTTTTTTTTCATCAAAACAGATTCATTCAGTGAAACAAAAGTGCAACTATTATTGTTTTGCCTTTGTTCTTATAAATATATTAGAATGGAGTCATTTACTTCTGCAAAATCTGACGATTTCAAGCAACGCTTTATTAAACAAATCGAAGACCAAGTTTTGGCTGATAGATCTACTCTTCAAGAGTTGAAGAGGTGTTTTAACGGACTGGAACTTGGTCTGCTGACAAGTGACCAAGTTTCGAGGGACTTGAGGGCAATGCCGACTACTTCCGTTCGTGACCTGTGTGTTGCGAGTAATATAGAATGTGGAGAAAGAGATCTGGAGTTCATGAGAAAGATCAATGAGATACACAGAGAGGTTCAGTGCTCCATGGAGTTGAAGTTAAAGTTCCTTGATTCTTGCAATTAGAGTTAGATGTCTCTGATTAGTTTTCTTTTTTATATGTAATTCCTACTTTCTTAATACTTCATATTTTATAAGTATTATTTTTTTATCACATTTTAGTTTTACATCTTAACATTGTTGTTTGGTACCATGGATGATCTGTTTAATGTTCATTTATGTGCTGACTTTAACAATTTTGGAAGCGAAACAGTTTCAACAAACACGGGTAACTTTTTCCTTAATTTTAATTAAATTAAGATTATTTGGTACTTGTAGATATTCTGGGGCTAAAGTCAAAAGCTACATTAGGGACAACAACACTCAATATGGTACTCTTACAGACTCAAGTGTAGTTGTTTGAACAATTGATTCTAATGTTTTATTAGCATTTTATTGATTCTTTGTTAGTTACATTTGATGATGATCATATGAATAGTTAAGATCTATGAAAAACTTCAATTCAACGAAAGTTAAGTACCTTTTCAAGCTGATGTATAAAATTACTTCTACAAACTTCAATTCGATTATACCTCGGTCACACAGCCACCACAACTTCCAGTCGTTCCCAGCTCTCCTGCAGAATCAAAACTTAATTAGGCATTTAATCAGAAACTTGATGAACACAATTCAAAGAACAATTCTGCCTTGTCCTGTATCTGACCATGATGTGCACATTATACAAGATTAAGTACTTACATGACAGTTAATTTATACAACATTGTTTGCTATGTTGTATATATTCTAGGGCTAAAGTCGAAAGGTCCATTGGTGGCAGCAGCACTCAATATGCTAGTCTTATAAACTCAAGTTTATATCTTTTAATATATGTTCGGTTATTTAACAACATATTTTGATAACAAACGAAGGTGAACACGAAAATAATTTTATAGCCCTGAGATTAGAAAAAGACGTATAACAGGCAAGAAAGTAATTTTATGAAACCATGTTGAGGTAAAATGAGGAAAACAACCGTGTAGTCATTTAAGATGATTTTCGTCCTAATTTACAGCAAAAAGATGACAATAAAAACCCTAATGAAGGCTACCTTCAACCTAAATAATCCTAGAAATCAACCTAAAACAGTCTACAACACCCAAAAGTTAGAGTTTATACTATGCGCCTTGCTTAAAAAAGCCCTCGGAAACACACAAACAGATTCAAACTGAAACTAAGTTACAACATAGCAATGTTGAACTTCTACTCTAATCACATTGTTTTACACCATGAATGACAATATAAAGTTTATGCTTAAGATACATACCAGAAGTCTTTACGATAGAACAACCATTAGTTGTTGGAAACATGAAGCTTTGACCTATCAAAAAGTTTGATGGTTGTTTTGGTATCTCCAATGGCCTAACTACACTTTCAAGCCATTCAATAGCTTTAAACCTTGTCATAGCTACAAAAAATGAAAAAAAAAAATCAAATAATCAACAACATTTCTATTGTTTTGTTAGAAAGAATTTGAAGGCAAAATTTAAAATTATACCTGCTCCTTGGACTTTCCTTGAAGGTAGAGTAACACTAAACAATACCGTTTCAAACTTTAGCGAAAACAACACTAAAGGATACCGTTTCGTAATTATGACATCAGCGAGGACTACATAGCATACATGAGAAGTTGACACGTAGCCAATTCTATGTCATTATCTAAGCTCCCTTAATAGATAACATCATGTTCAAGATAACCTCTTTCGTGTTCATGTGAGCAAGAAGAGAGAAAGACACAAAGGATGTGTCAAACACAGTTCACATGATACGGATTTGACACCTGAACCTGTATCATCTGAACTATGTTTCACACCTCCTTTGTGTCTTCCTCTCTTCTTGCTCACATGAACACGAAAGAGCTTATCTTGAACATGAGTAATGACACAGCTGTCTTCTACCTCCATCGCTAGATTCAAAGGGCAAATATGGTCAAAATCAACAAAGACAAGATTAATAATATTTAATGTTTTGAATGTGATGGTTCATACCTTTAAGATGAAATCTGAATTATGATGTCATGCAGAAAGGTCGGATTTATGATGTCATCGAATCCTATGTGGCATACCTAATATCATGACACGTAATCAAAGTGAGGTCAGCTTCTAAGCTCCTTTTATACATAGTAAAGATGTTAGTTTGTCTAGAATAACATAAATATTTAATCTCAGGTACTTGAAACAGCCAATGAAACTGTCGAATCGCATTTAGGTTAAAGTTATAATTCGGTTAGTCTGGTTAGTAAAATTTTAGGACAGGGATTAAGACCAACAAAAAAAAAAGAAAGAAAAAAAGAAAGAAACTTAATTCCAATCCTATGCATTAATTGAGTATCATGAATTTAGTAAAATGCAAGAGTACAATGAAATAAAGGATCTGAATAAAGCACATCATACACCTCTTCACTACATCAGATACACCTAAATAATTATATGCTTATTTCATATAATACATAATAAGAAATTCTTACACAAGGCACAGCTCTTTGCGCTTAAGCGCGATTTTTAAAAAAAAAAAAGCGTCCAGCCGTCCACACACTCCCTTTTTATAATATATAATTTGTCTTTCCTATAACTGTACCTGAATTCGAAGTGATGCACCCTGCAGTTTGGGATTTGAGCTTGTAAAACTTCTCAATCTGGTGTCGTGTTCTGATAAGGTCCTTCGCCATCACCTTAACAGCTCCCTGGGAAATATACGTGAAATAAATAATACGAGCAGCTAATTTTAGACGAATCAATGAAGTGGGTCCTGAAATTAGGGAGGAATAAACCGAAAAAACAAAACTCAATATTGCAAATTTATGAGCAAGTAATGAAAGAAATAAGCTTACCATTTGACCTTGTTTGGCAATTTCCTTGATTTCTACGATTAGTTTCTTTTCTTGCGTCTGCAAACCTTGCCTCTCTCTTTCTATTTCTCTAATAGATTTATCTATCATTCTCTTGTTCTCCCGCAGAAGTTCTGCAATTACCAACCATTTGGGTCAAAACTAAATATTCTTTCCAACTGTATAAATAAGAGCTGTCTTTTGTCATTCTCTATGCCAACTGTTCCGTATGTAGAATGTCAATAATTTCAAATAAAAACTGAATATAACGGGTCATACTTGTTTGTGTAAGTACTTCACTCGCAACTTTTGTTTACGCAACAACCTAAAAATAACAACAATGAGGACAGTGGACAATAGGGCAAAGAAACGACGATAAGTGGTGAGTTTGGAGGTGATACCTTGTTGTCAAGTACAGCATCGCTGTCGTCTTCATCATTGACTCCGCTGTTCTAGAATCGGACGACAAATAACATTGACTCGTCGCCTTTTGACTATCTGAAATTGAGAGTTAGAACTTCACGGGCTTTATATCCCAGCCATGGACATGGTCTGAGTTGCAGACTCGCCTGCCTGACCGCCCGAGCTGCAGGCGGAAGTAGAGGGTGTAGGTCCCGCATGGAAAAGGAAACTCCACCTCACCGTCGACTTCAAACCACCAAATCTGCTGAACACATGCATACCGAACAGAATCTAGATAACAATAATGAAAAATCCAATTCGTTTGTCATTTATCGTAATCATTTCTTGTGATTTTAGGCCACAATATATATTTTTTTCAAGGTATGCATGAACCACAAATACAAAAAGAAAGACAACCCTCATTTCAGATTCTTCTACAGTTTAATCCCAACATTTCAATACATATAATTCATTCATCAAGATTTCAATAAAAATAACTTCAGAACCCTAAAATCTTTAATTTTCACCTTAATATATAGTGTAGCCAAACAGGTAGATACTAAACAAAACCCTAATTAAGCAAAGACATCAAGGCAGATTTTTATGACAGAAAACAAAACCCTCGTTTCAACAGATCTGTCTGTGGTCTGAATTCAACACTGATTAAAGTGAGATTTCATACCTGATTGCTTGTATTGTCTGGATTGTATGTGATTCAATCAGAAGGAAAACGCTTCTTGATACCTAGGGTTTTTAGAAAAGAAGTGATTTGTGGTTAGAAACAGCTGTGTGGTCGAAATAAAACCATATTCATCATCATCATCATCATCATCATCACGATTTAACCCTATTTTTCCAACAAACTCAACTGAAATCATCATCATCAATTTACCGAGTTGATATTGAAGAAAAGAATTAATAGAAACTACATACACACACGTACACAAACCTGTTGAGTAAATTAGAGATATGTGGAGATGAAGTTGTGTTACTTGCAGACAACCGGATCGAAGATGTTCTTCTGAGTTGAAGAGAGAGAGAGAGAGGTGTGAAGATTATGTTTTCAATTTTGAAAAAATGAGCTGGACTATATTTGATTGAGAGAGAATAAAAGATTAAAATTACCATTTGAATTTGATTTTTGAAATTCCCTCCTAAAAACTCTGACCTTATTTTCAATTTTGAAATATAGATAGTTATATTTAATTTTAAAGGTGGAGGTTGAAATTATGACATCAGCGTTATGACATCAGCGGAGTCTATGTGGCATCCAATGTGGCATATCTAAGAAGATGACACATAAGCAAAGTAAGGTCATGCTCTAAGCTCCTTTTATAGTATAGATAGATTTGTCTGGAGTGTTTGTGCTGAGTAGCTCTCGTCGTTGAATTTTCTTTTAAGCTCCAAAGTCAAAATAATCTATCTATTTGATTATTACTCTTCATTGATAGTTCATTATTATCTTATATTTTTTTGTCAATTACTCTTCATTGATAGTTCATTATTATTCTTAAATTTCGTTTGATTATTTCGTTTTACCGGTTAGTCTTTTAGTTTTTTTTTTATCATATAACTTAGTTTATCTATACTAGTTATTATGTTTGGTTTCGTCCAATTTCCTTTATACTATTAGTTGATTTGCTTGAAAATAATAGTATACGCCTAATCGTTAAGGCTATTGATTTTGAGTCTACCCCTAATTTGCTAATTTTATATACCACAATAGTTTTGATCTTGTTGATTTTATAAAAAGCTAGACTTTAAGGGCATGTTTGGCTAAGCTTTTCAAAGTAACTTATTGACTTATTGGCTTAATCAAAAAGCCAATAAGTCATTTTATTGTTTGGCAAATTGAAAAGTGCTTTTGAAAATAGCTTTTTGAGATGAATGAAAAGGAGTTTTTAAGAAGTCACAATATTGTGACTTCTTGGCCAGCTTATAACTTTTCAAGCTTCAAATTACCAATATACCCCTTATTTACCCCCTTATATCATATAAGCTAAGCCAAACACTTTTTAAAAAACAACTTATTGGCTTTTCCCACTCCATAAGCTAATCCAAACACTTTTTTTAAAAACTCATTTTCAAAAAGTTCTTTTCCCAAAAGTCCTTTTCTCAAAAGTCCTTTTTAATCCTAATAAGCTTAGCCAAACATGCCCTAAATTAAGCACTTAATTCAAAAAAGGGCCTTAAAATTTTGTTTTGCTTTAGGCACTTATAAACATTTAGCCGACCCTGTTTACATTTAGGACATTCTTCTGTAGTTGGGACAATGAGACTTTACAATGGTACATTTACAAAATGAATAAATATTTCATTTAGCTTTCCTTCATTTACATGCAAGTCCTTCACTTACATTTACAATAGCATCGACCCCTCCAATCCAGCCCTCTTTAACTTACATTTTTACCCTGAAACTTAAACCTTTCATATTAGGTTTTAGTTAATCAAAAGCTATATTAATTAAGTTTATTGAGAAAGAAAAAAAGTCTTTACCATAGTTGAAAAGAAAATTTTAAATGACTGTGTAAAAAAATCAAACATTTTCATGATTTTAACTTTAAAACATTATCATTTAAACAATTTGCAAATGCAAGGGTTAAATGTTAAATTATTGAATGTCTTGGGAGTAAAAAGAAGAGAAATTTACGAAAATATCAAAGAATAAGTTTGACTTACTAAAATGGCCACCTCATGCGTCGGTGGAGCAGGGCATCACCGATTACGAGCAGGGCCGGCCCAAGGGTAAGCCAAATGAGGCTTGGGCCTTGGGCCACATTATTAACTACAGGGCCTCCATTTAAAAAAAAATTATATTATACGTTCTCAAAAGTCTGGTCGTATAGGTTAGGGCGGCTTAATCTTCTTCATAGAACATTATTGATTATGACAGCGGGTTATCAGTTATGGCACCGGGAAGAGAAACAGCCGCGCCGCGCCTCATCATCTTCTTCAAGTTTCAAGAATCAAGACTTCAACAACGGTAATTTTTATCTTCATTATTTGTCGCCAGCCACTGCATCAAGTCACTGTATCGCTGTTGAAGGTAAATTGCTGCCTAATTTATCTTCTTCAAGTATTTAATTTGCTGCCTAATTTATAAAATCAAGTCACTGTACTGATTCATCTTCTTACAAAATCAAGACTGCATCTTCGCTCAGTGGCTGCATCTTCGCTGAATCGCTGTTGAAGGTAAAGCCCTAATTTCCTAGTTGCCTAATTTTCTAGTTAAAATCTGTTGCCTAATTGAAGTTTGTGATATTAGCCCTAATTTCCTAGTTGCCTAATTTTCTGTTTGTTAGCGAGTTATGTGAATTTGTGATAGATTTATAATGTCTAATAGATATCGTAAACATGAAGCCGGCCATTCTAAAAGGCAAAAGAAACAAAAACGAGAAGTTGAAATAGAATCACTAAAGGGTTCTTTACTAAAGGTTTTTTTTTTTTTGTGGGGGGGGGGGGGGAGGCCACAAACTTTTACTTCGCCTTAGGCCACCAAAATTGTTGAGCCGGCCCTGATTACGAGACACCTTTTGCGTCCTTAAATATAGAAGTGACACGTGTCCGTGACGCATCTCATACGTCCATGACTCATCCCATGCGTCCGTGACTCATCCCATGCGTTGCCGACTCATCCCATGAGTCCTTAAATATAGAAGTGACACGTCTCTCAATGGGATGCATGGGATGAGTCACGGACGCATGGGATGAGTCGGCAACGCATGAGATGAGTCACAGACGCATGGGATGATGGGATGAGTCACAGACGCATGGGATGCCTCAAATCTCGCTAAAAGTAAATTTTATGAGTCACGGACGCATGAGACGCATGGATGTCATTGAGACACGTGTCACTTGTATATTGGCAAACGCATGAATCAGCCCTACAGACGCAAAAGGTGTCTCGTAATCAGTGATGTCCTGCTCCACCGACGTATGAGATGGCCATTTTGATAAGTCAAACTTATTCTTGGCTATTTTTCATAAATTTCTTTAAAAAAAAAAAACCATTTATTGGCTAACACATGAGATTAGGTGTG
Organism: Helianthus annuus; assembly: GCF_002127325.2. Taxonomy (NCBI): domain Eukaryota; kingdom Viridiplantae; phylum Streptophyta; class Magnoliopsida; order Asterales; family Asteraceae; genus Helianthus; species Helianthus annuus. The sequence continues at coordinate 187,942,126 of NC_035448.2, forward strand.
ACAAATGTATGATATGTGAAGGGCACGTTATGGCGACTTACTCTCTATATAATACCAAATACATACACATCTAACAATTCTATTGTTATGGAACAAGGTTTATATACACATCTAACAATTCCATCGTTATGGAACAAGGTTTATACATCATAAAAACAATAATATATAAACATCATATATTATAGTAGGGTCAGTGTCAAATGACACCATTCTTTTTGCGGTTCATAGAGAACTTATAATAGTCAAATTCTGAATAACACAAATCTTTTTTTTACGATTGACAACACCGATTTTATAAGAAGAAAAACTGGCCCCATTTTTCATTGGTTTAATGAGAAAATGTTATATATACTTTTACTATATAATTAATAAATATATAAATGTCATATCATATTTAAAAATATAATTTAGTAATTAAGCGCAATTTTCTAATTCCAATTCAAACATAGACAATAACGAATTATAAGCCCATTTTCTTTATATACACAATAACTTATTACCCAATTCCCCCAATTATTAACCTAATGTAAATAAAAAGCCGTAGAAATGAGTGAAATTCACCTGGGGATTAAGTGATTAACATTTAAAGCTTGGAATACGAGTAAAGGTTGGCATCTTACTTTCGTTCTTATTTTTTTTAATTATCCGTGAAGCTTAAAATATTTCTATATTTGCTTATGTGATTGTACACTTGGTTGATTAAAGTTATTGATTTTTCTTATTAATTTATGCTTTACATTTTTAGGGTTCGGTTATTGATTTTAATGAAAGTTTTATTTTGGTATTGCCTTTTATTATATGACCGAAAAAACTAACACCATAGAAAATTGGTATCCTTGAACGCCGTAGTCGAGTGAAAGAGTGTTACAGTTTGTTAGAATGAAAAATTTTGGTTTTACAAGGAGCACTTTATAAATAAATTAATAGCGATATTACGTAAAAAACTGTCCCGTATGATTGATTACTAGTTAATAAAACAAACAAATGATGATAATGGACAATTAAGATGACACAAAAATATAATAGAATGATGAAAGATGGGTTCACTCCATGGCCTAACGGCCCTAACCGAAGCAACCGGTTGAATTGGTAAGACAACCGAACCACTTATTTAACTACCTACAGGTTCGAATTTCAGGAGCCACAAATTTAAGATAAAAAACGTGCTCTGGACCTACACCCTTGAATAGTAAAACCAATTAATTACAAAAGTGGTCCATGACATGTATATTGACTATACTCAATAATTTGTGTACACAATTTATTTTAATTTTATCAGCCTTCAAATAAAGTGTCATTTATTATTTTGGCCCTCAAAGTAGTTGCCATTAAATTGCCCATAGGCTTTTAGTGTGAGATAAGGTTTTGGAATTAATAGGTTGTGGGTTCGATTCCTACAAAGGGGTTTTTCTATATTTATTGGGTTTCCTCCTTAATTGGTGTATATACATTATGTCTAGTGGAGATGGATATGATCGGATGGTTCCATTGGTGGCACGATGATACTAAAGTGGTCCGTCAGTGATCCAAATTTGTCGTTCAAAAAAAAATTTAACTTGCTCCATTAAATTAGTAATAATAATCATGGTTGCAAAAGTTGCTAGACGTTCCCTAGTCGGTCGATTGGGGAGTTAAGAGTACTCGACCTAGGCGGAGAGTACTCGGGGAGTACTCGAACATTTAACTTGTAAAGAAATTAGTTTTTGGAAATTAAATATAGAGTGGATTACATAAATTGTCCTTTATTTATATACTAAATTACACTTTTTGTCCTTTGTCTTAAAAAATCACGCAAAATGTCTTTTATTTTGTATTTTTTACACACGTTTTGTCCTTTAAAGTAACTATTGTTAACTTTTACTTAACTTTAAGGTAAAAAGACCATTTTGTCCAAATGATATAGTTTAAAGTTTATTTATAAAGGACATAACTTGTAATTTACTTAAATTCTTCTATTTTATTTATTTTCTTTTTATTATATTAAGTTTATCACTATTGTTTTATCGATTAGTTTAAAAATTGTAATTCATTAATTAACATATCTTTATAAAGAATATATGTTTTTATAATTTAACTATTTTATTTGTTTAATTAAATTATTTATTTTTTTATTTTACAAATAATATAAATTTCTATACTATGTTTTATATAAACCATTGGTGTAACCGAGTTACTTTTGTATCATTTTTACAATTATTATATGTTGTACAAACGAAATTTAAACCAAAATATGGAGAAAATAAGTACATCGGTTGCGCGTTGGACTTGAGTATTGATCGACGCTTCACCTTTTAGTATTTGAAATTTTGACTCAATTACTCAAATGGACATTTAAGTATTAGACAATGGACTATTGGTATTGACTTTCAATTTTATTTACTTAAATGAGCTCTATTTAAATCTTGGACCGAACATTGTTGATGTTGGTCTCTAGTCATTTCATTAAAAATGATATACACACAATATATATATATATATATATGTATGAAAATAAATTGAGCCAACCGAGTCGAACCGAACTGAGCGGACCTTTTCTCGTGCTCGGTTCGTTTACAAACCGAACCGATTCGAACCGAGCATTTTTTCAATCGAGCTGAATCGAACGAGCAAATTTCAAGCATTTTTCGAGCGAGTATCGAATGAGCGTCGAGCGCCGGGCAATTTAAATAGCCCTAGCCTATAGTGAAATTATATCCCTTACAAGAAAATTACATATTACTTTAGAAGAAAAAATATATAATTAATTAATTTATGTACTATAAATTTGTAACATTTGTATGTATGTATAGTTGTAAATTGTGCTTAAATGGTTGTACCCTAATCAACTAATGGTTTCATCATCTTACCAAATTCAATTGGTTTGATCCGTTCAAGTAACTAGTTAGGCCGGAGGGTGTGGGGGCGCCACCCTTGCCTATTCAGCATCAATGGCGCCTGGGTGGTGGCGCCACCCCACACCATGGGGTTTAAGGAGGGGCGCTATAGGTAGCTCGCCACCATGGTAACGAGGAGGAAGAAGTGTTCAGGTGGGGCCCACATGCATTTCAACCAATACAATTTTTTTTAATTTTATTTAATAGGGGGCTTTATCCCACACGCTGCAAGTTAAGGGAATGCATTATAAAGCCCCTTGGTTGATGTGGATCATACGTGTTACTGACGTATCTTGATAAAACCCCTAGGGGCTCCATCCCACACCCTTCAGCCTTATCATCAAATTTTATAATCATTTATTTCCGTAGTAATCTATTTACACGAGAAATCCATGTTGAGAAGAATAGGACTCGTTGCCATAGTTGGGTAGCAAAATTTAAATGGGTGTTTAACAAAATTAAACATTTTTATGAACTTTCCAACATTATCACTAAAATTTCTTTGCAAATAGAGGGGTTAAATATTAACTTCTTTAATGCTTTGGGAGTAAAAGGAAAACCATTCAATGGTGTTATGTGTGAAATGTATATGTGAAGTGCACGTTATGTAGACTGAAGGGGTATGGTCTCAGATCTTGCGTCAGCATCGACCGCGAGTGACCATTACCCTTATCAAAACCCCCACCAGCCAACAACCTACTTGTGCCCATGCGAGAACGCGTCGACACAAGGGTTGAATCCAATCCATCTAGTGATGAAGGAGGACTTACCTGGAACATGAGAACGGTAGAGTGATGCGACATAGCATCACATCTGATGTATGAAAACGGAAATATTCACAGCGATGCGGCCTCGCACCGCGTCCAGTGAACACTTCTATCAATACAAGGAAGCTGGATAACAGCAACAGTCACCACAGGCGACGATGCGGCCAGCACCGCATCTCGCATATTTCTTGATCACAAGCAAGAGACGCGATAACATCAGATGTTACTGCAGGCAGCGATGCGGCTCGCACCGCATCCTATACGCTCAAACAAGTGGGACTGACACCACAGTGCAAGTGGAACCAATGGCAGTCACCTGTCAGGTCTACGTAAGCGACAGACTGACGTGGCGTCGTATCCCCGGCCGACATGTCTGACACACCTGCAAAGGTGCAGCATGTCGTCAGTCTATCCATCCACCTCCTCCTTCACTCCTCGGCTATAAATACCAACCCCAAACCAGATTTGAGGTATCTCTTCACAACTCTCTCACTACTACTACTATCTTACTTTGCTTCCCAAGCAAACTACTGATTCTCACGCCGGAGAGTGGTAACAAGGAGCACCCCCCACCCCATCCTCCTTGTTGCGAGTCACGATTTGTTTCCTTGTGCAGGAGATCAACCCACCGGTGATCCAGCCAGCGATCCTCGAGAGGAAGGGTTTAACCCTTCTTGACGAGACCAGTGAGTTAACCCTGCCCGGTTAACCATTGTTTCATCATAGACTCACTTTCCAAATGCCAAATCCGCATGTAAACAAGTATACCGTTAATATTGAACAATGTTGTATATCATTAAGGCAATCTCCAAGAATCTTCTAATAAGTTTTGGTATTGGACTAATTTTAATGGGTTTAAAATTTATTAATGACTATGTTATGGGAAAATCTTTAAAATAGGCAAATTGATCAAGAAAATTAACAAAATAAGCAACCAAATCAACCAATCAGATACAAATAAGCAGAGACGACACTAGTTTGATAATCCAACACCTTCATAACCTACCGATAAGCTGGTGCCTTCATAGCCCACACTCCTATAGGCCGACACCTCCATAGCACACACTAAGATAATCCCCTACCTTCATAGCCCATACTCAAATTAGCCGACACCTAGCCCACATTCCAATAACCGACACCATAACGCACACTCAGATAATCGGAAATCTTATAACCAACACATGTAAATTACATATGTGTAGAAAAAAGGTAACACTTTTATATTAAAAAAATGACATGTTAATGATATTTATCTATAACGCATGTGTTTTAACGTTATTTTACTAATTTCGTGAAAATAACGTTAAAAGCTGAGGACGGTTAATCATGCATCATGTGGTGGCGTTGGTTTTGTTGATTTTCTCCTATGTTAAATATCAAACCTCTAGAAGACCCAAATTTATTTATATAATTTATAAAGAAGAGTAAACTCCAAAAATGGCCCTTGAGCTTTGGCAAAAGCAAAACTCAAACTTTTGAATCTGGGTCCCATGGTTTTAATTTTGTTGCAATTTTCATCCAAAAGCAAAATCTAGTCAGTTTTTTTAGTTAACATCCAGTTTTTTTGTCTTTTTCCTTCCTTTTAATGAAGGGTAAAATGGTTAGATTTTTCAATTTGTTATAATAAAAAGTTGGAAGACTATTTTGCCCTTCATTAAAAGGGATTAAAAAGACAGAAAAATTGGATGTTAACTGAAAAATCTGATAAGATTTTGATTTTAGATGAAAATGCCAACAAAATTGAAATCACAGGAAACTAGATTCAACATATCTAATCTAACTTATAATAAAAAACTTCAAATAATGCCACATGTCATTCTCTCCTTCAACCTCATAAATTTTATTTATATTTGTTTAATTAATTTCTTATAATATTAATTTTAATTAATAACCAATATATAAATATCACTTATTTTTATCCTTATCTTTATCTAAAATTAATAAATAATTTCAATTTTTCAATTTAGACCCTTTGTTTTTTACTTTTAACCCAATTTTTTTCATCTTTTGCAATTTAATCCCAACTCTTTTTTATTTTTCATTTTGGTCCACCATACTTTTCATCTTTCCCAAGTTTTTCGTTTCGTTCTAAATTTTGTGAGTTAACGCACCGCAACGTGCGTTTGGGGTTCAACATTTTTTCATATATTTTTTCCCGTTTGATTGGCCCGTCGCGTCACATCTATTTTTCTGTGTTTGACAAGTTCGTCCAACATGCGGGTCCTGAATGAACTTAGTTATTTTTTCTGTGTTATACGTTTCGGTTTAATTTCTCAGCAACGAGCGTGCGTAATTCAAAGATTTTATGTTTGCTTTTCGCTCGGTTATTTTTTCCGTTTTTATTTATTTTGTTTTTACGAGCTTTTCCGGTGTTTGTGGATGCTGAAAATGGTATAGCATTGCTACTACTTAACACAGTCTTATGACAACCGCTGCAACACAAAGACATAATACTAGTTTAAGTTATAGACTAATGTGACAAAAGTGAACAAATCAGAGTGATGACGGTTTACTTTAAAGGAAAATAAAGTAAAAGAAAGAAAAAAAGAAGAGTTCGAGTTTGTACTTTTAGGTTGCTCAGTTTTCCACTCTGACATAGAATTCGTCTCTTCCTCCCTTCCACTCATTCTTTCATTTTAGTCGTCGTCATCGCATGCTCAATTTTCCTCTTTGACGCTTCCATCAATACAATACAATTCATCTCCCCAACCTTTCACACCAAACTCCCACAAAAATGGACTCAAATCAACAACTCAAACTCACCCAGATGAAGAATTTCATCCAAAAGCTCGGTTCTTCCACAGAGGTAACTTAATAACTCATCAATCCTAAATAAACTCACAACAAAAAAGTTTGAATCTTTAACACAATGGTACTCTGTTTCAATGTTTTGCAGAAGTATGGAGACCCAACACTAGAAAGGTTCTTGATTGCAAGATCCATGGACCCAAATAAAGCTGCAAAGATGTTTGTTTCATGGCAGAAATGGAGGGCTTCTTTTGTCCCATTAGGGTTCATCCCTGATTCACAAGTGACTGAACAATTGGATCATAGAAAGGTGTTTTTACAAGGCTTCTCTAAAGATGGGTACCCTGTTGCGATTGTTAAAGCTTGCAACCATTATCCTGCTAAAGATCAGCCACAGTTTAAAAGTAATCTCTTCTTTTCACTCTTTTTTTTTTTTTTTTTTTTTTTTTTTTTAATAATTAGGTTTCATGTGTTTGTATGTGAGTTTTCACTTGATTTGGTAACTAGATGATATGTGCTTAAGTTTGGTATAATTAGGTGAGTTGTTAATGATCATTTTCTTTAAAATTATAGTTTTTTCATGTTAAAAGTTACTACATGTTGTTTGAATTTGTCGAAAACTTGAAATTTCAGTGTCCCGGATCGTTTTATCGGTTGAGGTTTGAAGATGAAACAGTGACGGATCTAGAAAATCATTACAGGGGCAACGTTTCAATTTTTTTTTTTTCTAAAGGGATAATGAAAGCGAAAAAACATCAAATTTTACACTACCGCCAGAGCGCCAGGGGGCAACGGGGGTTACCCCTTGTTACACTCTATATCTGCCCCTGAGATGAAATCAAGTTATGCTGGTTTTTGGTTTTGGAAATGACCCGTTTAACCGTTGTGCTTTGTTCGTTTAGATTCTTCATTTTTAACTATGATTTATGTCAAACTTATTTAGTTATCGTTTGTCTTAGTTCATTTGATCGAGACAAATTATGGATTAAAATACTCATGTTCTTAGTAATATTCATGCTTTTGTTTGTTTGTTAGATTTTTTAATGGTTAGTTCCATATCTTGTTAAAGAAAATGTTTTTAAATTCAAAGATCAGCATGTAAAATCGGTTTTTTGAAATATGCTGTTAACATGCCTTCTTTATTGCATTACAATATTTCATTTTCGGTTAGGTGTATGGATAATAACTTCACCTAATAATGGAGTACCCATATTGGATAATCAATTTAGTAATGAGTTTGGTGGATCAGATGGTGTGTCACTTCTAACAGAATGGATTTATGTATAAGAGCTTCTAAGTTGACTCGCTTGAGTTGACTTTCGCTAGAACATTTTTCACTTGTTTATCAACTAAGTACTATTCCCTACGTCCCGTTTAAGGGACACATTTTTTCACTTTTGATTGTCAAATTAGAATTTTTTCATCTTCAAAACCGACTTGAACGTTTGTAGTTTGGGATACAGAATTTACAATTTTTAAATAGAATAAAGACATGTGAATAGATTCCCAAGATTCTTCCTTTGTTTTAATACATAAACTTTAGGAGATTACCATATAGTCAACTAATGCCATTAACTGTTGACGTTCATGCATCGCTCGTGGGCGGTTATAACAAACGTACTACTAAACTTAGCTTTGCTGTTGGTGGGATTTACTGAGTATGATGATATGATGATGTATGGCTAGTGCAAAGCTGATATCTTTTTTTTTTTGGTCTCGTAAATAACAGAATTTGTGGTTCATATGCTTGACAAAATAATTGCAAGGTATGTTTTTTTTATTACAATGAGTAATTAACTAATTATTGAAGGAGTACAATTAGTATAGAACAATCAACCTTAATCTTGGTTCGTTCATTTCAGTGGTGTCAAAGGAACAGAAATTGGTAACGAGAAGATGGTCGCCGTTCTTGATCTAGATCAAATTAGTTACAAAAACGTTGAGGCTCGTGCATTAATCACAGGATTTCAGTTTTTACAGGTAAAGTTTTATCTCCAATTTCCTATGCTCATTCACGTCATCGCCATATAACCTTAAAAATACAAAGAGACCACACTTTCAAATGGTGGGACCTACGCCACTACGCGGGCCAGTTGGCCCCCATGAAGTTTAAATTGATCATGTTTTCTACCAAATATCTGTAAATGTATTTATTTGGCGTTTTTTTATGTTATATTGGTTTCACTTATTGTAGGCGTACTATCCCGAGAGGTTAAAAAAGTGTTACATTTTGAGCATGCCGTGGTTTTTTGTGAGCGTGTGGAAGATGGTTTCTCGGTTCTTGGAGAAAGCAACTTTAGAGAAGGTATATTATTATACATTCTACTCCTCTTTCTTTCCATGAAGTATGTAATTGATAATGTCGTTTTGTTCGGGTATGCAAGTGAAAAACAATGAAATTTGGGTTTTGGTTACCAATGCAGATTGTAATAGTTACTAATGAGGAAGAGAAAAAGCAATTTATCAGAGAAGTTGGGGAAGATGTCTTGCCTGAAGAATATGGCGGGCGTGCGAATTTTGTCCTCATTCAAGACGTTGTACTACCCCCTTTGGAGGATTAACTGTAATTATAATAATATAACTAAACTATTGCTTACTCTTAATAATCTCAACTTGCATCATGTAAATTTTGATCAAGTCTAGACTTGGATCTTGAGTTGTCAATATGTAAACGAATTGTTTAAAGCGGTCCTTTTGACGATCAAGTAATCAAAATCTATTCAGATCTAAACATGTGTATGTATATGAAATTATGTTTTATGTATATGAATAAGAGTCTGAAAAACGGAATAGAGAAAAAGAGAGCGAGGGAGCCCATTTTGAGCGGTTAAGTTAACCAATAGAACATGGTTAGTTAAAGAGCCCATTTTGAGGGGTTAACTTAACCGATAGAATAGGGTTGGTGAGAGGTGTATAAAAACTAGCTGGTAAGCAGTGGCGGATCTAGAAAATAATTATAGGGGCAACGTTTCAAAAAAATAAAATCAATAGAGGCAGCAAAATCGAAAAAACGTCAATTTTTCAAAAAAAAAAAAAATTACACTACCACCGGAGCGTCAAGGTTGTTCTAAGGTATATCCGCTCCTGCTGGTAAGTTGTCATTATCTAGCTGGTAAGTTGGTGTGAGAGCCCTTTTTGTGTGATTAACTTAACTGATATAATAGGGTTGGGCCCGAACTGGTTTAGAGCTCGACCCTAATCGATTTCTATAGGTTCAAATTATTTAGGCCCAAAATCAATTCCAAACATGAACCGGTTTGGCCCATTAAAAAAAACCTGTTTGGTTTTGAAATGGTTCAGTTTGGGCCCAAACAGGTTTTTATACACATCTATTGTTACTTGGGCTTTATCCTAATCGGCTCATGGGCCAGCTTTATTGAGCTAAACATTCGTGACCCATCTTTTGTTTATGGGTTAATTACTAATGGGCCTAAGCCCAGATCATGTGTACTTTCTTCAATTATGAAGTTATGATGGCACAATCAAATTTCTGATATTTATATATATCAGAAAACTTTCTTAGGTATCGACTTATTTTGGTTTCAACCATCTTTCACATCATGAAATTACTTTATACTCCGATTTAATAAAAAAGAAATATATAAATTTTAGCTTATTTTTTCGTGAAAAGTCACAAAGTTTAGAAATCGCTTTAGACCTTAGAAAAGGTTGATCGAACGCGTGGACATGGAAAAGAAAAAGGGTGAGGAAGAAAGCACAATAAACAAAGATTTGATTTAAATTCATAATTGGGAACACTAAAGAAATTATTTCAATATAGAGCATAAAGCAAACCAATATAAGTGTAAAGAGTAGGATAACATTTGCCAGGGGCGGACCTGTAGTGTAAACGGGCGTAGCCCGGGCTACGGCTCAAGTTTTTACCAGTAGTGTAAAAAAAAAAAAATTTCCCGATTTTTATACATAGGACACCCCTGAACAAGTACGAGGACACCCCTAAAAAAATTTGGGATACCCCTGAGTTGAAGGTCTAGTTCCGCCACTGACATTTGCTAAATCTGGAGGTAATTAGAATTTAAGGGCTTGAACATGTGACCAGCATGGGACTCAATGTAGTTCATTTGTTTCGTTGGTAGATGCATGTACACAACCCAATCATTGCTGTTGGTTGGACTAGTTAATGTCATCACGTAACAAACTAACAATCGTTCCTGCTAGACGGAAGATGACATGATCCAAACACCACCTTACCCCATCCGAAATCCATTTTGTCCATGGTGTGAAACCGAGTTCCTGATGACACCAACACTGACATTTCATTGCTCGCAAATGCTTTTGCTATTAGAGGTTGTGAGCGACGTTCTTCCACCCAGTCTATTAGGTCCAAGAAATGGTCTTTATTGGTGGCTGTGTGCAAGAACTCATGAACTTCTGTAGCTATATTGCTCAATGGCATTTCCTTTAATTCCTAATGTTGCAAAACAAATTATATATATCAAGAGTACATGATATAATATATCTTTTACAAACACATTTAAATCTTAAATAAGTTCATTACCTGTGATCTTTTCGACCCATATGGCATTGATAAAACATTGCCAATGTGAGAAGACATTAGTGTTTTCTTCTCTTCTCCATCTCCCTCACTCAACCTACTTCGTCCATCAACCGCAAGAGCCACATTACATAATTTGTTGTGTTTTCCTGAGTCTTCCATGCTCAGTGCAACTATCTTCCACAAGAAGGAGGTGAATGCCTCTAGCTTTGACCTCCTTTTACCATTTTCACTTGCCAACAATTGTAGTTTGCTAAGCTGATCGCCCTCAATGTAATATATGCGGCTAATGAGTACATGATCACCGTTTATATCATCTCCATCATGGTCTTGCTTTGTTGGTGGTTCAAATAAAGAAAACACATCATTGATTGATGGTGAATATGTGGTTGGGCACCTTGGATTGATGATGGACCTTTGAAAAGAGGGTATCATAGATGGGGTTTCCGAGCGAGCCATGTCCGCCCATGATGAGATAAACATGTTGGCTGAGTACCCGTCAGTTGCCCGGTGATCAAACATGCACCCTATCACTATGCCTCCACATTTTAACTCTGTAACCTGTAAACAATGCTATTAAAATCAGTTGATCGAATTGATTCATATTAATAAATTTCTTTATAGATTAGGAGGCAAATACGAATATATGATATTAACGTTATTGTAAAACATTTGTTAGAGGATCATACGGACCACCGTGTGTTACATGTTTATAAAACATATGTACGTCACTTATTGCAAACTGTGTCCTTTGTCTTCAATAATTACAGAAAACGTACTCGATGTTTGCAAACCCTTGCAAGTTGTGTCATTTAGCCCTAACTCAGTTAATTTTTTTGTGGTTGAATCTAAACAAATGGACCCCACATGAGGGTATTTTGGTCATTTTACTCTCATGTGGGGGTCCATTTGGTCATATTTAACCACAAAAATTCCCTCATGTGGGTCCATTTGATCAGATTTAACCACAAAAATTAACTGCGTTAGGGCTAAGGGACATAACTTGCAAGAATTTGCAAACATCGAGTACGTTTTCTGTAATTATTGAAGACAAATGACACAGTTTGCAATAAGTGACATACATAAATGACGATTTTTGTAATTTACTCTTTTTTTTTAATATTGTTATGTTATGTACGTGTTTAAGAACAAAAATGTTGCTTAGAACTTATAATTAGATATTACCTGGATTGCAAGCACTCCATGCAGCTTCTTGGGCATCAATTTACCTTCAATGCTCTCATCAGGATTGTACAAATTGAGTTCCTTGAGCTCAACATCCGCAACCGCTTCAACGAAGTCAATACCTCGATTATTGCATCGGATTTGATTCTCTCCAGCCGCTGCATTCCATCGGATCTCGCCAGCGAGGGGGTAGTAAAGTGCAAGAGCACGAGATAAGGAAGCTTTGAGTATGTTTAGCTTGTTGGAGAAACTGCCATTTGAGGGTTTCTTGTAGCAGAAAATAGAGCCAACATCGAAAGGTGGCACAAGCAGATCCAAGTTGGTAAAGGGTAACCAGTGGTCATTGCATGGTTCTTCTGCATGCACAATCACTTTGCCCGTCACCTTCACGAAGAAATACTTATCGCTAAAGCCCATGTTTTGAAGACAAGAAATAGATATAAGAAATAAATATAGATACAGAAGTGATGCAGGTTGGTATTAGCAAATGGTAGGTATATATAGTAGCTGATTCTTGTTGCATATAAGTGTGGAAGCTCGCCAAGATAATTTCGAATTTTTGTGTCATTATTTACTTATTTATTTAAATAATAATTAATTAATTAAAAGTGTTGATGAGCGTGTTTGACTAATGAGCGTGTTTTCATTTGAGAGTTGCAGTTATTCATTCCGTCCAAACCAGAAGTTTTGGTTAATATCATCCTTTTTCTTTTCATCATCCCTATTTCAAATTTTGTTGCTAATCATGTCTACTTTAAATTCTAAAAAGTGGCTTTTTATTAATAATATAACTACATGTTTATTCTTATTATTATATTAATAATAAAAAACACCCTCCAAAACATCACCTTCTCCATCTGGCCGATAACTAACGTCACCGAGTCTAGAAACTTCCAGTTTAAGTGATTATATAGAGCTTTTCGAAGTTAATTTTTTTTTAAAAAAAAACCCTCCTTTTTTTTCTTTCTTTAACCATATTCACTGTAAGGGATAGGCGTCCATCACTCATCTCTCATTTACAACTTTCAATCAAGTTTCGTTATGTCATCCAGCATTATTCCATCACTAATGATGAATTTTAGTGGAAATGCCCATCACTTGTGATGGAATTCCATCACTCACAACCTTTTTTTTGTTTTTAAATTATAAATTAACAATAAAATTATAAATTATAAATTTCATTTAAATTAAAACAATATTTCTAGAAATATTTTAGATTACAATAAAAATAAAAACATACATAAAGAAACTCTACTCCTCGTCCGAATTAGGAAATTCCAAACCTATTGAACCTAAAAGTTCAATTAAATCGTATCTCAACCGAAAGTGAATTTCTTCATCACGCAAGTCTTGTTGGATATTTTCGGGAACGGGAACTTGTGTATGAGGATCCGGCATCCAATCTGGAGATATTGCACGTCCGACTTCTTTGATTAGCATATTGTGCAATATGATACATGCATATACTATGCTATGTATTGATTTCTTATTCACCGCACGGACCAGTCGGTTTAGTATGCCCCATCTACCCATTAAAACACCAAATGCCATCTCAACATCTTTTCTTGTTGATTCTTGCAACCTTTTGAACGTCTTTTCTTTAGCCTTGAACTTTGTATCGGCGTGAAACTTCGCTTGCCCCTCCCGTCGTAACGTTCTTGAAACCATTCTTCAGTTGCTTTGATGTCTCCAACAATCTTTAAAAATAAATTTTTTGGTAAACAAAACCGATCTTTAAACGTTTCGACACTGTAGACCGGATTCTCCACAAAATAATCGTTCATTAACACTTCGTTGGCATGTATACGATCACGATCCACCATTTTCTTCTTTGGGCGGCTCGAACTTGCTTCAAGTTCGTTATACACCGACTCGAAAAATTCAACCGTCTCATTATCGGTAGACGATTGGCTATCGCTGTCGCTGTCCTTCGGAAACGTCGAAGATGTAGGAAAATCCATTTGTGAAATATGTAGAATGTGTGATTTGTATTTTTTGTGTGGGTGAAATGGGAAGAAAGTGTGATATATATAGATTGTTTAAGTTTTTTTTTATTTCAAACGGTAACATGTAACGGTCAACAACCCACACAACGTTCCAATTTTTGAAACTTCAATGCGTGAAAAAAGTTGACGCGTGATAAGATCCACACGTGAAAAACATGATCGGCGGCAGTGTTTTCTACCGATCCACGCGTGATTGGGTGGTGACCACGGGGCGCCCCGTCCCCCAAGGGGAGTAGGGGTGCTCCACTTTCCATCACTCACCACACCTAATCATGTTTCGTCACGTCCTCAAACTTGGTTCCATCACTAGTGATAGATTTTAGTGGGGGTGCACATCACTTACCACATGTGAAGGAGAGAAGGAAGCAGGAGTGAAGGAGAAGGAAGCAAGAAGAAATCTTCAACGCGTTGTGGCTACCACGTGTTATGCGGTTCACGTGTTTTGGGCAATGGTGGCAGCAGTGTTCCACGCTAAACAACGCGTGATGGGTTGTCCACCACGCAACGCCCCGAACCCCTTAAATGGTCCATACAAAATAGATGACCTCGGCTCCCATTTAGAAAAGTTGTCTATATCCGAAACCACCGAACTAATAACGCAAGTCTTAAAGCAAGCACCTTAGACACCACTCACTAATCCATCATTAATTCAAGACTAGTTTTTTTTTGTCGTGCGTTACGGCGAAACCGAACAAATTCTAATGTAAAACAAACGTGATTTGAAAATAAATATGTTGTTTAGAAAGACAAACCATTAGAACGGTTTAGTTTATTATCGTACCGTATTATAATATCAAATAAATACTTTATTTTGATTTATTTTAAATACAACTTCGTTTTTAACAAAACTTATAACGAAATGTTAGAGGAAAAAATAAGCACAACTACGTACTTAAATTTTTAGAAAAAAAGTTATAAACGTAAATTATTGAAGAAGTATCAAATTAATCAATAAATTAATATATGTTCTAAGAAAAGGAAAAAAAGAATTATTAATATATGTTCTAAAAAAGAAAAAAATATTAAAAAACAGGTTAAGGAAATATATATTGGTTTAAAAAAGGAAAAAAGAATTAAAATTATGTTATTAAAAGTATATACAATAATAAACTATTATAATATATTAAATAAAAATTAATAAAAAGCTACATATTTCGAAAACAGTTATAAACATAATTATTAAATAAATATTAAATTAATCGATAAATTAATATACGTTTAAGAAAAGAAAAAAGAAGTATTAATATATGTTATAAAAAAGAAAATAGAATTATTAAAAAATGGTAAACGAAATATATGGTTTTAAAATAGGAAAAAGTAAAAAAAAAATATGTTGTTAAAAGTAAATAGAATAATAAACCATTTTAATATATTAAATAAAAATAATAAAAAACTACATATTGTTATAAAAATAAAGTTACTATTCATCGTTCTTCATCAACAAAATAAAAATAATAATAAAAAGCTATATATTTAGAAAAAAGTTATAATATAAATTACTAAATAAATATTATTAACCAATAATTTAATATATATTTTAAAAAACAATATAAAGAAGTATTAATATATGTTATAAAAAAGAATAGAATTATTAAAAAATGGTAAACGAAATATATGGTTTAAAAAAAGGGAAAAAATAGAAAATATGTTATTAAAAGCAAATATAATAATAAACCATCATAATATATTAAATAAAAAATAATAAAAAGCTACATATTATTATAAAAATAAAGTTACTATTTATCGTACTAACTCTAATAATAAACCATTTTAATATATTAAATAAAAAAGAATAAAAAACTACATATATCATAAAATTAAAGTTACTATTCATCGTTCTTCATCAATAAAATAAAAAAATAACAAAAAGCTATATATTTAGGAAAAAGTGATAAACATAAATTATTAAATAAATATTATTAATCGATAATTTAATACATGTTTTAAAAAACAGAAAAAAGAAGTATTAATATATGTTATAAAAAAGAAAATTGAATTATTAAAAAATGGTAAACGAAACGGTTTTAAAAAGGGAAAAAAATAAAAAAAATATGTTTTTAAAAGTAAATATAATAATAAACCATTATAATATATTAAATAAAAAATAACAAAAGGTATATATTATTATAAAAATAAAGTTACTATTCATTATCCTTCATAACAATATATATATATAGAGAGAGAGAGAAAGGTCACGGCTTATCATACTTCACGTAGGAGACAATGGTAACCGTTGTATCAGGGGTATAATCACGCATGGAACATATAATCACGCATATATGGACCACATAATCACGCATGGGACCACATAATCACGCATGGAATCCAAAATCACGCACGTTATTTTGGTCAAAAAAATAATTACGCATGTTATATATTTCGTGAAGTACGTTAATGTACGTTAAGGCGTGAAGTACATTATACTTTTTCTCTCTCTCTCTCTCTCTCTATATATATATATATATATATATATATATATATATATAATTGATTCTGTTAACACAAAAATAAAACGAAACATCTTAAGCAATTAACTGAATTATTATTAATAAGAATTAAACGTGAGGGTTTTTTTTAACGGTAAGGAACGACGTGCCAACCATCGTGATAACGGGTGCTGTGACCAAGGTCGACTATTCGACCGCCGCCAACCCCTTGTCTCTCCTAGATGCGTGGAAACCCGACCTCTACCCGCCCGAAAGCACGACAGTGGAATAATCGGTAAAACCTCGCCTCCCATTCAAGACGAACCAGCACCACCCGTATTCGCCCTTCAGCTGGATGCCGCTGAAAATAATGGGGAGAATGGGAGCCGAACCTGGGTCACAAGGAACACCAAGTCTTTCCCCAACCACTCCACCACTACCTCATTGACTTAAACGTGAGAGTTAAGTTAAGTTGAGTTAATTGATTTTGCTGCTACAATCGAGTAGAAGGGGAACCAAGCATGAACAATCAACTCATCACTAGGCACTTGCTAGTGCAAAGCGTGTCACATTGCACGCATCACCACCCTTTAGGTTTCTCTGGCTAAGAAAACGATATCATTAACAAGGGCATACCTATACGGGTCAGCCACACCCCATTAATCTTTTTTCTTAGTGTTACATATAAGATAAAGGGTTATTAGATTTTATCACACCCAACTATTCGCTATTGGCCATTGTCACCCTTAACTGGCACTTTGACCCTTGCAACCCCCAACTTAATACTTTGGGTGTTCTATCACCCAAGAGTAAATCAACCGCTGACACTATTAGTTTTTTTACCCTATGTGGCCATTTTTATATGAGGTGGCTTATTTTTGATGAGGTGGCAAGGTGATGTAGATCTAGAGCAATTATAACCCGTTTAAGTTTGGATATAACCCGTTATTTCTCCACCCACCCACCCACTTATAAACCCTAAATCAATCCCATTCTCTCTTTCTAATCTCTCTACTTTCTCTCTGCAACCACAACAAGCACCCGCTATCACCCAACACTTCATCCACCTCCACTATGTAACCAGCGTCATCCACCATCGCTACCTACCTCCACCACTAACACTTCACATACCTCCACATTGTAACCACTGTCATCCACCATCGCCACACACCTCCACCACTAACAGCTGGAACACCGACCACTACCACCGCTTGAAACGCCGTCGGACCACTAACACCTGAAACACCGGCCACTACCACCGCTTGAAACGCCTTCAGACCACTAACACCTGAAAATTCGGCCATTACCACCGCCTGAAACGTTGTCGGACCACTAACACTTGGAACGCCTCCACCATGTAACCACCGTCGGACCACTAACACCTGAAACGTCAGACCACCACCACACCAACTACCACTGTCACCACACTGCTGCACCTCTACATCAGCACCTCAACATCACCCACCACTGCACCATTCCGTTCAACCCCACAACCACCGTAACTCCACCTTCAACCACCATCAACCACTACCTCCTATCTATGAACAACAGTGAAGGAGAGGGAGAAACCAAGAGGGTGGCAACTAGTTAGTTTGATTTAGGCTTTGTTTTTTTAGAGAGAAACAGCATATCGTAAAGAGAGAGAGCGGGAGAGGATGATTAAGGGCATGTTTGGCTAAGCCCCACTACACATGATCTTATAATCTTCACGGGGAGGCCGGAATCCGTCGTATGGCGCCGCCTGCGGCGGTGTGCGGCGGCGCAATGGGGCGCTATAGCCTAGTTTGGCGTTATGTTGCGTACTACTACGGAGGGTCTTAGAGCATTCACATCCCATTCCCCATTTTTATGTGAGTGGCCTCTACATATTATAAAAAGTGATTTTAAGTGAGTAAAGGAGAGGAAAAATGTTATTGTTCATCTGTATATTTGTATATTTGAGGGGCACTATTCACCCCTATTAATTTTCAAATATTTTTTTGAAAGTAGTTGTGAGTGGAAGAGAAAGAAAAGATACTGATAAAGATATAAAAAAGTATTATTTAATTGATAAAAAGAGAGAAAATATATTGATTTTTAGTGTAATTATAGAAATAGAGATAGGGGAAAGGATGTGAATACTCTTAGTTACGGGTTTGGTTCACAGAATTCGTTATAATTGCAATTGGAATTTAATGATTCTTTTTTAAAATACAAAATATGTTTGGTTACTAAATCTTTTATGGAATTGGAGTTTAAAACAAATTGGATGATGGTGTAGCAATGGCATGCGGCGACAACGATGGTGGCGTAGGCGCCGGTTCGGGTGACAAAATAGTTACAAGTTTCTCCATAAAATGATAATAATTATAACTATTTTTAAGATTACTTCTTACAGCTTTGGGACGCAAGTATGAATTAACTATTTTTTTTTTAATTTCTATCGGTATTGCATAGGAAATTTGTTACGAAATCCAGGATTTATTTCGTAGTAAATTTGTCTCAGAGTTGTCGGAATTTGCGACAAAAAAGATTGCATATGAATTGTTCCCTCACTAAGTAGTGTATTACTTATCCAATGAAGTATATAAACTTATTTCATGGGGGTTATTTAAGTGATCATAGATGTATGAGCGTTGTCTCCCGCAAGCACTATAAGAAAACGAGGCAATAGGGGTGACATTTATCACCGCTAAAAGTGGTGATCGTCGTTGCTATTGATCTTTTCCTGTCGCAGCTATTGGTTCCGTCAAACCCCATCCATTGGATGTGATAAGAAATGTGTGGCTAGGTTTTCAAGTGGGGCAACGTGTCCGGATAGGGCAATAGCGGCGACATATGGGATGTCGCCGCTATTGGTGGCACCACTAAAGGTAGGGCATTCTTGTAGTGAAGGCTATAATGTTGTATCATATGAAGCAGAGATTATAAGCAATGACAAGTTTTTGAAATGTTCAATTGAATAATATTTGAACATGGAGACTATTGAGTGGTTCGGGGTATGTAAAATAAGTGAAATAAGAACTTTTTTATTTAATGTTATAACAACGAACAATTTTTTTAATAAAACCAATATAAGTGTGCAGAACATATAAACATGTTAAATCTGGAGGTAAACAGAATCCAAGGGCTTGAACATGTGCCCAGCATGGGACTCAATGTAGTTCATTTGTGTGATTGGCAAATGCATGTAGACAACCCAATCATTGTGGCTGGTTGGACTAGGTAATGTCATCACATAAGGGTGAAGGGGGTGCACACCTAATAGGTGAGTGCCCTCTCTTACGCCAAACCAATCCCCGTGTGCCACGTCAACTCCCCTCTTAAACTCCCCTAACACCCCCATTTGATGGCGCCACTCCCCTCTTAACTCCCCTTATTTTTTTATTCAAAAAAAAAAAAAAAAAAAAAAACAAAGAAAATCTATGATTGGATGGATCCAAGGCTGGCCCACCAAACTTCCCCCTCCTCCATCGGTGAGTCCATGCCCATCTTCACCCCCGATTCGGGACCCCGCGGGGATGGCGGCGGTGTTCCCGATCGGGGAAATGGTTCACCGATCACCTCACCGATTGCGCCCCGTTCACCCTAACAGTCTTGCCTGCCAGTTGGGACATGACATGATCCAAACACCACCTTACCCCACCCGAAATCCATCTTGTCCATAATGTGAAATCGTGTTCCGGTTGACACCATCACCGACATTTCTTTGTTAGCAAATGCTTTTGCTACTAGCGGCAATGTGCGGCGTTCTTCAACCCAGTCTATTACATCCAAGAAATGGTCTTTCGTGGTAGCTGTTTGCAAGAACTCATGAACTTCCGTCGCTATATTGCTCAATGACATCTGCTTCAATTCCTAATGTTTCAAAATCAAAGTCAATTAGATTTTCCACCATTTTACTTGCAATATATGTAACTAGGGTTGCTAAGATTGGCAGATACAACATGAAATGAGGGCAGCAGCATTCTGATTACTTATTTATGTTTGAGGTTTTACTTTTATTTTTTAGGTTTTTTTTATTTTATATAAGTAATATTTTTCTTTTTAATTTGTTTAATGATGTTTACTTTTATTTATTTGTTTAACTAACTTAAAATAAATATTAAACTTATTGGGGTACCTTGTTTAATTTATGAAATCGAAAAGAGAAAGAAGCATAATGTGTGTTGTGCTATTAATTAGTAGTTTGACATAATATGATCACTACAGTTTTAGCTTGAAGGATTACTTCAATGACAGATTAAACAACTTGTAGCAATCCAAAACGTTCTATTATTAAAATGTACTTAATCATTTTCCGATTAAAATCAAAGGTTAAACATAATAATTCTTAGCAAAAGCATAAGAATGCACCTTCAATCAAGGAAGGTTGAGTACATGTGTTGTTAAGGAAAAAACATGAAAAGGCTTTTATCTTAAAAAATTTACTCAATACTTAAGTTTTGGGTTTCTCATTAGAGTATTTTACTGTAAAGCGGATAACGTTTTTTATGCATTCATGTAAATGATTTATCAAGAGTGCGCCACGATATAAGCTTTTACAAACGAAATTAATTAAACATTAAATAAGTTGTTTACCTGTGATCTTTTCGACCCAGATGGCATTGATAGAACATTGCCAAAGTGAGAAGCCATTTGTTTTTGTTTCTCTTCTCCATCTCCTTCACTCAACCTACTCCGTCCATCAACCGCAAGAGCCACGTTACATAATTTGTTGTGGTTACCCGAGTCTTCCATGCTCAATGCAACTATCTTCCACAAGAAGGAGGTGAATGCCTCTAGCTTTGACCTCCTTTTACCGTTTTCACTTGCCAACAATTGTAGTTTGCTAAGCTGATCACCCTCAATGTAATATACGCGGCTAATGAGTGCATGATCACCGTTTATATCGTCTCCATCATGGTCTTGCTTTGTTGGTGGTTCAAATAAAGAAAACACATCACTGATTGATGGTGAATAAGTTGTTGGGCACCTTGAATTGAGAATGGACCTTTGAAAAGAGGGTATCATAGATGGGGTTTTGGATCGAGCTATGTCCGCCCATGATGAGATAAACATGTTGGCTGAGTACCCGTCAGCTGCCCGGTGATCAAACATGCACCCTATCACCATGCCTCCACATTTTAACTCAGTAACCTATAATTTATGGTAGACAATGCTATTAAAATCAGTGGAATTGATTCATATTAATATATTTCTTTATAGATAAGAAACCAAATACAAATACATGATATTAACGTTATTATAAAACATTTGATTGAGGATCATCATATATACGGACCACCTTGTGTTACATGTTTGATAATTGATAACAAACATACATCATCATCATCATCATCATCATCATCATACTCAGTAAATTCCACCAATAGCGAAGCTAAGGTAGGGTCTGAGGAGGGTAGATGTAGACAGCCTTACCTCTACCTCGTAGGATTAGAGAGGCTGCTTACAGTGAGACCCCGGCTCGATTGTAGTTTTGTATCAAGCCTTGGACCTAAGACACATAACACTCAAACAATCGGGACAGAGACTGATTGGTGCATGTACCCCCGTGTCTTGCGGCTATCAATGTCACCACATGATGCATTATTAACCATCCGCCGCTTTTAACGTTATTTTCACGAAATTAGTAAAATAACGTTAAAGTTAGTACCATTTCACTTTTGTCACCCGAGCGCCCACACATATATACATTATATACATTACCTGGATGGCAAGCACCCCATGCAGCTTCTTGGGCATCAATTTACCTTCAATGCTCTCATCTGGATTGTACAAATTGAGTTCCTTGAGCTCCACATCTGCAACCGCTTCAACGAAGTCAACACCACGGTTATTGCAGCGGATTTGATTCCCTCCAGCCGCTGCATTCCATAGGATCTCACCGGCAAGCGGGTAGTAAAGTGCAAGAGCACGAGATAAGGAAGCCTTGAGTATGTTTAGCTTGTTGGAGAAACTGCCATTTGAGGGTTTCTTGTAGCAAAAGAAAGAGCCAACATCAAAAGGTGGCACAAGAAGATCAAGGTTGGTAAAGGGTAACCAGTGCTCATTCCATGGATCTTTTGCATGCACCACCACTTTGCCAGTCACCTTCACGAAGAAATACTTATCGCTAAGGCCCATGTCTTGAAGACAAGAAATAGATATGATTATGAAAGGGAAGATCGAGATGCAGGTTGTTATTAGCAAATGGAAGGTGTATATATATGGTAGCTGGTTTGCATGTCGTACATATCTGTGTGGAATCTAGCTAGCTAGATCGCCAAATAATTTCGAATAGTTGTGTCATTATTTATATAAATCAAGCAATCAATTTAAATGAAGCTATACCTGCCGTATTAATTATTCTTTTTCTAACTAATTTTGAGGTTTGAGAGTTGCTGCTAATATTCCCTCCGTCCAAGCCAAAACTTCCCGGTTAATAATATCATCCTATTTTCGTTCATATATCAATAAACAGTCAATTAAGGTTCATATTCATAAGACACGTGCATATATAATATGTTCATTTATGAATTGAATCATTTTATCTTTTGTTTTTCTTTGCATTATCCCTATTTCGAATGTTGTTCCTAATTATGGCTACATGTTATGTTTATAACAATTAAGGTATATCCTCCCAAACATCACATGATCGGTAGCAAACTAAGGTCTGGGTCAGTACCCCATAGATGCACACATACAACATACACACATACATGAATTCACACTTACCTACATGTGTGTAAGAAGAAAATTAACTTCGGATACCATGCGATCTCTAATCTTCTAATTAACCACATTAAGAAACATAATTAACCATTACATGAAAAGTATTTGTTGCAAATTCAAAATAAAATGAAAGTTAACTAGATGATATAGATATTATTACAGACACTAATCCATCATCAATTCACTAGTGAAGCCCGGACCATTTCTTTGATTCGCTTTATTTCCAAGCGACTGAAGACCCATTAGGCTCGGCTAGCCTAATTGGTTTATTTTAGCCAGTTATTAGTTACAAGGAGGAAAAAATTGTTCCCTTATTTTTCCCTGTTTATAGTTGTACGTCATTTAAATTTGTATTTGTAATTTGGTTACCGAAAAGCACCTGTTGATGCAAATTGTATACCGCAATTGAATCACGTAAATATTCGGTGTTCATCTTATTAATTTTCTGCATATTATTATTACTATTGTTGTTTTTTTGTGTTATTTGTGTTGCCGAGACAAGCCTCGTCGCCTTCTCTTCCGATACTCAATGTTACCGTCGCACAAGGAATTAGGACTAAACACAAAGTATTAGATTATGGGGTGTGGAGGAGGGTGGTTCTCAAAGGATGATCCGTCACGTTGCCATCTGCTTTAAACGGTTGTGGGGATGAGGCTAAAGGGGATGGACCTAGGGTGTGGGATGCGCCTCAGTACATGTGTGTGTGTGAGGCCCGACACAAGCGTCGGAGGGGTGACGGAGAGGACAGGAAGGGCGGTGTCCCGGCGCCGCTACTGGACGCCTTCCCCACACCATGCGGCCTTCCTTTTTGTTTTTTGTTTTTTGTTTTTTTTTTGTGTGTGTGTGTTAGACCAATCAATCAAGAAAAAGGAATTAGAAATACCAGCCGCCACTTAGTTTCCAAAGTCTAAACAAAAAATTCTATATTATATTGTTCCCGTTGTTGCTAACCAACTTTTGGGCTAATTACAGCCGTAGAAAGTCATCAACTTTTAATCTCAGCCGTTTAAAGTCTCTAAATTCCTTCTAGAAGCAGCGGTTCTCGGCAGTTCAGCACTCTCTCACCCATGATCTTGCCGTTTTCTGCAGTTTATCAAGATGTACCAATCAGAAATGCAGGTTGCAATGCGGTTTAAAACGTGTTCCTTATTTTCAGGGAGTTAGTGGGGTAGTGGACACTTAACTGCATTTTTTGGTGCCTATATAATACAAGTTCAGGTAGTGTAATCTTCTGAATTTTTTTCGCTCTTCCTGTATTCATACAGCAACACATCTGCAGCAATGGATATCTCGGATGACTTCGTGGACATTTATGAAGACGATCAGCCTGCAAAGAAAGTAAGTTGGAATGTAAATTATTAGTTAGCAAAGCATGTGGATGGTTTCTAATAGTTTGTGAATTGCACCAAATATTTAGTCTTCTAATATATGGTAGCAATTGTAATTTTTTCAGCTGGGTTTTGATGCAATGACACCGAAGAAGAATCAAATATGCAGCCCAATGAAAGATTCTCCGAAGGTAACGTTTTAAGTCACAACTAATGTATAAAAATTGTTTTGATATTTAGTCTGATTTGTTAAATTCTATCAATTTATTGTTTCAGACGGACAGTGGAAGTGTAGAGATCATTTCATATGGACAGTATTTTAGTCCATTCAAATCTGAAATGCATAGGGAGGTTATTGAACAGGTGGTGTTTTTTTTAAATAAAGTTTTCATTGCATAAGTGCATAATGATTGTTTCACACCTATATGTTTTGTTAAAATGTATTATACTAATGTTTTTAGTTCTTGTAGTTTCAGAACATAGAAAAACAAGCTAAAAGAAAGCATGCGCTCCTAACTTGGAAATGGGATGAGGTCATTGATATTACCCAAAGTGAAGATTCGAATGGTCAGAAAGATGATTCTAAGGCAAAACAACAAGATGATTTGGAGTCTGAGTTAAGTGATACAGCAGACTCTTTGGATAGTCCATTGAAAAGATCAAAGATTCCACGTATATCTAAAAATTGCAACGATCATGTTGGATGGGTTGAATTTTAAGTTTACTCAGTTTAAGTCCTGTTTGTCATAGTCATCTTTTATGTTTTGCCTTTCAAGTCAGTGTTTGTTAAGGTTTGTTTGTTCATCTTTTTTAGTTTAAATGTAGTTTCCTTTTTTCAATTTATTTTTCTATGTTTTATCTGTTAACTATATTACTTATTACATATATGTTGATGATTAATTGTTTATTTAATAATAAACATTTCTGTTATGAAAAAAAAAAGAAAATATAGGTAGTGGTTTTCACCAATTTGTATGTATGTTTATAAAGGTTAAATCTTCTTTTACTTTCAAAATACGTAAATAAAATTCCAGATATGCATAACTTCAACAGTTATATAAGTAGTTACACATAAGTCATAGAAAAACAATCTAGAAAAATTAAGTACCCAATAATATCCTGTTTCATGTTAACAAATTCCGTGTTCTCAAACAAGAGGCCTATTTAGGTATTTTAAAAAATATTTAGTCATTTATAGGTTTTTTTAAAATAATAAGTTTTGTATTATTTAGAGTGAAAATTCAAAATAGCATTCAGTTATATAAATAACAACGGGAAAAGAATAAGATATTTTGAAGAAAAAAACATATAAAAAGACGGTTATACTGAATTAATATTGAAGTCAGCCTTCTTAGTCACGTTACCATGATCATCGGGCCACTAAGCGATGATCAAGTAACTAACTTAGGGTTTTAGAAATTAATATAATCGTTCGGTTATGTTAAGTTTATTACTAAGTCAGTCCACTTACCCACTTGTCATGATCCTTGCTCACTAACCCATGATTGAATAACTACCTATGTTTTATTCAATAAATTAACTGTTTTCATTAAAAGTGGGACATGTAGCTCTATATAAGATATCACTAATATCCCTAAAATTCGTGTATTACTGTATTTCTAGATATAATATCAGAAACTATCGAGTTATGAAAAAGTTGAAGGGGTGCCTCTACTCAGCCTCTGAGTCGAACACTAAGTTGCCTGACCTTGGTCCTGACTTAATAATGTCAGAGATACTGCCAAGACTTCCTGCAAAATGTGTAGGTCGTGCAAAGAAGGTATGTAAAGAATGGTTGTCATGTATATCGTCGAAGGAGTTTGTCATGATGCACTGTAGACATATGTGTAAGGGGTCTAGACAAAAAATTCTTAGTATTGGACAGGAATCATGCTTTATTTCCAGCACTACTGTTGATTTAGTCGATGAGAAAACCATGATTACCCTACCGTTTCATGTTCGCCCTTCTGATGTGTGGATTTTATCAAGCTTGAATGGGCTTTTATGTGTTTGTTTACGCAATACGTTTGAAATGCTTATTTGGAATCCGTTGATCCGTAGCTACATCAACATATCTGATTCTAAGTCTTATGGTTTTTTCAAAATCTATTCCGATGCTGTTGGCCTATACATCGATTCCTCTAATGATTACAGAGTTTTACATATAAAACGTGGTCGTTTTACAGTTGATGTTATGGCTTATTCAAGGAGGACCAGTCATTGGAAGAGAATACCGTTTTTACAAAAAAGGCATTACCATACTAATGGTTATGTGTGGTCGGGGGGGACTTTTTGTGAGGATGGTTTATATTTTACTGTATTCCAGTTTTGGCTTGCTGGTGATATTGTCATAATTCGATTTGATGTGAATACAGAGACGTTTTCAGAAATAGGGTTTCCATATGTTGGCAATGGTGAAACATGTCAGGGGAACTTGGTTAATATGAATAACAAACTTCACGTGTTTGTTAGTCATGGGTTTATAGATATGGCTGTGGATCTATGGCGTTATGAAGGTGAGCATTGGTCGAAGGTCATGTTGTTTCCGAAGATCAGTTATATTCCAACACCAGTTTGGTGCTCAATTACACATGTTAGTTCAGAAGAAAAGTGTTTTGTGATGACAGATTGGGGTGAGGTTTATGAAATAGATTTGAACAACAAGACGTGTGACCTTTTCATACCAAGCGATTGGAATCATGCTATACGGACAGCAATGTATGTGGAAACTATTGTGCCAGCAAGTCTTCAGTAATACATGTTGTTTGGTAATCCTTTTTTTTTTTTTTTTTTGCTTCGAAATGTTTGTTGAATTTTGAAAAATTCCTTCATCGGATGTAATGTTCTTTTTTTAGTTAATGTTTGCTTTTTTCTCTACTATTTGTTTGTGTATTATTTGTTTATAAAGAATTGCTTATAAATTATGTTTAGATAAATATAAAATTATATTTTTTATTGTTATTGTATTCCAATGTCAGTACACATAAAAGTTTTTAATAAATATGTCTTCATTAGTGGAATTATCAAATAGTTTGATATTTTTGTTGATACATTTACAGAAGTTCAGCTTTGTTTATAAAAAATTCAAATGAAAATTTAGCTGGTATATAAAACTTATAGGTTTAGTAACTGATTATGCAGTTATTTTAAAAATATTTTCAGTTTAGCCCACTTTCCCACTATCCCATGATTTATTAACTGTCTGAATTAATATTAACTTCCATGAGAAAAATTCGGATATTAGCTCTATATAATGTAGTTCTATGACCTTACAGTGTCTTTCTTTCTTCGAATTTTGTTTACCATAAAAATCATCATATTGAGTAGCTTTGGAGAGCCAGTTGGAGAATTAAGGTATGTTTTCCTAATCTCTTTAATTCATCTTTTTTCTACAAATCAATTTGAATGTGTGTTTGTTTTTTTAGTTTAAACAATAGAATCAAAACCATTTAGGTGTTTGCTATATGTTCAAATACATGTAGACCGATTTCTTATTAAATGTGAACATTCTACCAGTGTCAGATCAAAGCTAAGTACACTTAAGTGTTATATCTAAAACGCAGTCTATAACTTATATGAAAAACATAAATTGTGCAAATTATACCTTTAAATTTAAACAATGTTTTATTAAAGCAAACACATAGGCATAATAAGAAGTATGAATCAGTGGTTAGAAAGACTTACAGTGCCATAATTTTTTATTAAGAGCATGGGTTGCAAGATTCACAATATGTCCGTAAGCTGATTCAAACTCTCAAGGATAAGCCTAGCTTCTGTCTTTCATATGATCCCTCCTGTTAGCCCATTAAAACAGACAAAACCTTACTACTGATTCAATGATGTAGTCATAAGCATAACAAATAAAACTTACAAAGTGTCTGCCAAGTTTTGGATCCAACCCAGCCCCCATTTGTTTATGTTCTAGAGCTTATCTATGCCATGTCTTTAACTCGGTGGTAACATATTGAGGACAACGAAAAATCCTAAGCCCATCAATCTACCGAAACACAGATCTGGCATGTTTGCATAACTGAAGGCCTAAATTCCGAATATCTCTAATCGAATATGAATAAGCATAATAATATCAATCCACAACCGTTAACCCTAAAATTGCCTTAATACAGTTCTGACATGTTTGAATAACTCAAACCCTAAAATCCGGAGGTTATTTATCAAATATGAAGATCCACATTCATTAACCCTAATCGATAATCAAAGAAGGTATTAATCGAATATGAAGAACCCTAGTCGAACAAAATAGTATGATGTATAATATGCTAGGGTTTATAGAGGTAAATACCTTGAAATTTTGAATCGATTGAACTGCTGATACGTATGACGAAGAAGAATGGAGTGTACACAAGTATAACCATGGTGAATGGCCGTGCAATCTGTTGATGTCTCGATGAATACGGGATGCAGAGAGGAGCGACTTGGACCAGAAAGAGGGATGAATTCATCGCATATGTGGTTAGGGTTGAGTTAACTGCCGTTATGTAGTATCCGTTTCTTAATTTGGATTGTCCATATTCAGTATCCAAACCGGCCCGTCTCATGTTTACCTGATCCAGTTTGTTAACCTGGCCCAAAATGCTAATGTGATATATCTGGCCCATTTTGATACAAATTCATACTTTAGTTTGTAATAATTGTTTTATTGTTATTAGTTAACATATTTTTGTTGATTTAATTTTTATTTTTAATATTTTTATTATCCTATATTGTGATAATACATGTTTTTTTGTTAGTTATATTATTATATAAATATTCAAGACCTATTATTAGTATGTAGTTTATGCTTGAAACTTACGATGATTTAATTTATTTATTTTTTTGTAAATTGTGTTTTTAGATAAAAGCAGTATGTCGTGCCTTCCATTTTTAGTAGTAATGTTGGATATAATTGCAAGACTTCCACCAAAAAATGTTGCTCAATGTAAGCTTGTCTGCAAGGAGTGGTTAGATTTCATTTTAGAACGTAAGTTTGTAAGGGCTCATTGTCATTACATGCGTGCATCGGCTGATCAAAAATTGTTGATGGTTGGTTGGAAGACTATCGAAGTACATTCCTTAAATTATAAGTCCCCGGGATTTATTGTACCAAGAGGTGTTGCCCGCCCATTCTATGCTCATCCTTCTAGAATGTTTTTTTTGGCAAGTTTGGATGGTATGTTGTGTGTTTGTCTCCAAAACACTTGTGAGTTGGTTGTTTGGAATCCATTGACGACTAAGTTCAAGAAGTTGGCAAATTCTAATTCGCAAGGTTTCTACAAAGTTGATAGTGATGCTCTAGGATTTTTTGTTGACTCTTCTGATGATTACAACATTTTACATATTAAACGTAGACGAGGTACAATGACCGTTTATATTTATTCGATGGAGTTGAATTCATGGAGTACTGTACGCTTCCTAAAACACCGCCCGTACCACCATTATACGTACCTTTGGTCGCCAGCAACTTTGTGTGGTGGTGGTTTGTATTTTGTCGTTACCCAACGTCGTGGTCGTTCAGATGGATTGTCGGTTATTCGTTTTGATGTGAATTCAAAGTCGTTTTCTGAATTGTGTTTCCCCAATGTATATGACGATGAAGTTAGTGGAAGTTTAGTTAACATAAACGAGGAGCTTCATATGTATGTTTGTATCGGAAACTATGACTATAGACGAGAAATTGTATTGTGGAGGCTTAAAAATAAAAGTTGGATGAAGGTTTTTGCATATCCTTATAAGTTGTGGATGCCATTATCAACTATGTGTTCTTTCACATATTACAATTTGCCAGGGACATGTCTTGTGATAACGAATTTTGGACAAGTGATTGAAATTGATTTGCAACGGGATCATCTAGGTTATTTCTGCCGTATGTTTTTCTATAGGCAAATGCATGGTGCGGTTTACACAGAGACCATAGCTTCCCCGAATTATTAGTTTGAGAAAGTTTTATCTTGTAATTTTCGTAACTTTGAGTTTAAGTGGTACCTTGTAGTTGTCATAATGTTACTTTTGTTTTTTCTTCTTTTTTGGTAATTTGATGTTGCAATTTTTAAAGTTTTGGTTGTCCTTGAGATATTATATATGTTTCTAGCATTTTATGTTTTGTGTGGCATTATAATTGACTCTTGTCATGCTTTTCTAAAGATATATGTATCTGAAGGTGTTGATATGAGTGCACCTATATCAAATGATTCCGATTCAATTTCTTCGGTCCCTTCGCATGAAACGTCAGCATCTACACGTGTTGAATGTCGTAGGGGCCGTGGACGTATGGGCCGTCCTCGATTGCGGGAGCGACTTCCTGTTGTGACGCCTGATGTTGCATCCTCTCAACGGTGTTCTTACGGTGTGGTTATCTATGTTCTTGTATTTCTTATGATTTTTTTCATATACTAATACCCCTTATTGTCCGTTTGTTATGGGGTTTGCATGTTTATATTTACCATGTAAACCCTTTAAACCTGTTAGTGCTACTGTTGCTGTGTATGCAGTTGGTAGTTCTAGCAGAAGTGTGGTACGCTATATGCGTATGTCAAATGAAAATGTGCAACCTTCTCCGATCCCTTCAATTTCGGATTCATTTGCGGTTATACGTACCACTCAGGAAAATATATCTTCTAATGCAACGACTGAAGTAGGGCGTAGACGGACGGGCCAAATGGGTCGTCCTCGATTACGTGATCGCCCTTCTGATTTAACATGTGAGGCTACAAGTACTCAAAGACGTTGCAATGGTACGCTTGATTGAGTTCTCGTGTTTGTTATGTGTTTTCACCCAATAGCACCCATGATTTTATATTATGTGGGTTAAGCCTTTTAAATTGAATAGGTTTATTGTTATCTTTGCTTTTTTTAGTTGATCGTATCAACAGAGGTGTTGTGCATTATACCAGTAGAACAAATGGAGCTGCGCAATCTTCATTAGGTTCAACGGTTTCACAAACATCTGGATGTCTACATTCGAATCAAGTTGAAGTACCTTCCCGTGCAAATGTCTTTCAAGACGAAAACAGATATCGTAAACATCATATTTTTTTCTTGTGATACTTTGTATATATGAACACCTTATATGACATTGATAGTGTTTGCTTACACTTCACTTACCTTTTTTAGGGCGATGTCCGTCGTATTGGGATATTGGTGATGCAAACCATAGTTGTGTTCATTGTGGAGCTATGCTTTGGTATGAGGAACGAACTATTAAAAGTTTAACTCCTCGTGTTCCAAGTTTCTCATTATGTTGTAGTGAAGGAAAGGTTTGCTTGCCATTTCTTCGACATCCTCCTCAAACATTGGGTCGTCTTCTTGATTACAATGGGGAAACACGATCTCGCGTGTTTAGAGAAAACATAAAGCTTTTAAATGCGATGTTTGCATTTACCTCAACCGGTGGGAGAATATCTACGGATTTAAATGATGGTCGTGGGCCTTATACATTCCGTTTGAATGGCCACAACCATCATAATATTGGATCATTGTTGCCTATGCATCCTGATGGACGCCCTAGATTTGCTCAATTGTACGTTTATGACACGGAAAATGAGATTGATAATCGCTTTTATGCTTTGCGAAATTGTGTGTCACCAACGTCTGATCAAGTCATCCTGCGCACATTAGTGAATGACTTGCTGTTGATGCTTGATGCGAACAATGCATTAGTGCAGGCTTTTAGGATGGCACGTGAAAGGTTTAATGACAACTCAATGCAACGTCTTACGCTTCGCTTGCTTGGTACGCGAAATAGAAGAGAAGGACAATATTCTTTGCCTACTATTCCTGAAGTGGCTGCACTGATTCCAGGTGATGGAAATCCTACGGACTCACGTGATATTATTATTGAAGAACGTGGTAGTTGTAGTGCAAAGCGTATATCTGAATTGCACCCAAGTTTTATGGCGTTGCAGTATCCTTTGTTGTTTCCGTATGGAGAAGATGGATTCCATCTTAATATTCCTCTATGTAATATATCTGCATCAAGTAGGCGGCAATCGGTTTCATTAAGAGAATATTATTCTTACCGTTTACAACTTAGGAGGAATGAAGGTAAGACATTACACAAATATGGCCGTTTATTTCAGACGTATGTTGTGGACTGTTATTCAGCTATCCTTGAACATGAGATGAATTGGTATAAACAAAACCAAAACACTATTCGTTCGGATTTGTATAATGGTTTATGTGATCGTATCGCTGATGGTGAAACAAGTTGTGAAGCAGTTGGTCGACGTGTTATCCTGCCAGCAACATTTGCCGGTGGGCCAAGATATATGATTCAACAGTATCAGGATGCAATGGCTATTTGTCGTTGGGTCGGGGCTCCGGACCTTTTTATTACTATGACATGCAATTCAAAATGGCCGGAAATTACCCGACATATTCAAGCAACAACCCCTGGTATGAGTGCATCCGACCGCCCTGACATTGTTGCCCGTGTTTTCAAAATTAAACTTGATGAAGTTATCAAAGACATAAGGAAAAGGAATATTTTTGGACACACGAAAGCAGGTTTGTTACTAGCATTTCCATTGTCTAAATATTATATGATTTTTTTTATTCGATAGCTAGGTGTAATATTTGTTTTGGTCATTTTTTTAGTTATCTATACAATCGAGTTTCAGAAACGAGGACTTCCACACTCTCATATTCTGCTTTTTTTACAACCTGAAGATAAGATAAATACGGTTGACAATATCGATAAATATATATCTGCTGAGCTTCCTTCGGAGGTGGAAGACCCTATAGCTTTCGGTATTGTTCGTTCACAAATGATGCATGGTCCATGTGGTTTGCTCAACCCTTCAAGTCCTTGTATGCATAATGGTGTATGTAGTAAAGGGTACCCAAAGAATTATTGTGAGGAGACATTCATCCGAAATGATGGTTGGCCGTGTTATAAGAGGCCCAATAATTCAAGAGTTGTTAAAGTTGGTTCTCAAGATATTAAGCTTGATAATCGGTATGTTGTTCCGTATAACCGTGAATTGTTGGTGAAATATGGTTGTCACATTAATGTGGAGTGGTGCAACCAAGGGATGTTAGTCAAGTATCTTTTTACTTATATAAACAAAGGTCCAGATCGTGCAACTGTGGTTTTGGAAGGTGCTCAAAATAGGACAACGTTTGCGTCCTTATTACATAATGAAAATGAAATTGAGGAATATTTAAATTGTCGGTATATATCTTCTATTGAGGCATGTTGGAAGATTTTTGAATTTGAAATGAAGTACCGTGATGTTGCTGTTGAGCGATTACCTTTTCATGAGGAAGGGTGTAATAGAGTGTATTTTCATGATAATGATGAGGTTGAGGAAGTTGCCCAACGTGCTACGGCTAGCGTGTCAAAATTTACTGAATGGTTTCGGGCAAATGAAAGGTTTCCGCATGGTCGTTCTTTGACATATGTAGAATTTCCAACAAAGTTCACTTGGCATGAAAAGGAGAAGGAGTGGTTGCCACGACATAGGGTGACTTCTATTGGCCGCATTTATTATGTGAGCCCATCGATGGGTGAAAAGTATTACCTCCGTATGTTATTAAATGTTCAACGTGGGCCATTAAGCTTTAAAGACATTCGTACGCTTGATGGTGTTGAGCATCCAACTTATATGTCTGCTTGCAATGCGTTGGGTTTGTTAGGAGATGATGTTGAGTGGGTAGATTCAATACGTGAAGCTTCTCAATGGCAGTTGGGGAATCAACTTCGTGATTTATTTGTCTGCATTCTATTGTTTTGTACGGTTAGTAATCAACGGAGGTTATTTTTTGATAGTCTACCTTACTTATCAGATGATATTGCTTACAATCGACGCACAATGCTGCAGAATGATGATGTGGTATTCACAGATGAAGAGATTCTCAATTATACATTGATTGAGATTGAAAGAGTTTTAATTGGTCATGGTAAAAGTTTATTAGATTTTCCTAATTTGCCTCAAATTGATCGTCAATTGGTTGATACTATGGAAAATCGGTTGATTATGGCTGAGCGCACCTTCAATATTGAAGAAGAAATGACGCTTTTTCATGATTTATTTCGTGGATTGAATGCTGAACAAAGGGAGGTGTTTGATTATGTATGTGATTGTGTTGATAGACGGACGAGTGGTGCTGTTTTTGTTTTTGGTAGTGGAGGGACGGGAAAAACGTATTTATGGAAGACTCTCATTTCCTGTTTTCGTTCACGTGGCCAAATCGTCTTGTCTGTTGCTTCTTCTGGGATTGCCTCTCTTCTACTACCTGGTGGTCGTACAGCGCATTCGCGTTTTAAGATTCCCTTTGAACTTGATAAGGATTCTTGCTGCTCGATTGATGTTGGGACGGATCTTGTTGGGCTGATTAATGATGTTGCGCTTATAATATGGGATGAGGCACCGCTGCAACATCGTTATGCATTTGAAGCGGTTGACCGTACTTTTAGAGATATTTTTCGAAATAATATACCTGGTGCAGACCGTCGAGTATTTGGAGGGAAATGTGTCGCTCTTGGAGGAGACTTTCGACAAATTCTTCCTGTTATTCCGCTTGCTCCGCGTAGTGAGATTGTTGCTTCGGTTGTGAATAAGTCATCGACTATATGGGGTGCGTGTAAGGTGTTTTCTTTAACGATTAATATGCGGTTGAATAGTTCAAGTGTTGATGACGATGTTGTAATACAACATCGAGATTTCAATAAGTGGATTTTAGATATGGGGTCTGGTCGTCTTCCTGCAATTTCGCTAGACGGGGAAGATGAGAGAACTTGGATTAATATACCTCGCGATCTATTGATTCCTGTTTCAGATAATCCTATTGAATCAGTTGTTTCAGATACATTTCCTAATATAGAAGAACGATTCACTGATGTTTCTTACCTACAGGAGCGCTGTATTTTATCACCGACTAACAATGAGGTTGATACGATTAATCTACATGTTCTTGATAAGTTGCCAGGTGACAATCATGAATTATTTAGTCTCGATTCCATTTGTGCAAGTACAAATAATATTGAAGAAATGCAGGCTATGTATCCTACGGAGTTTCTTAATACTTTACAGTTTTCTGGCTTACCGAATCACATATTAAAGTTAAAGGTTGGGGCACCAATCATATTGCTACGTAACTTGAATCTCAAGAAAGGATTGTGTAATGGGACCCGTTTAGTGGTTACTCAAATAAGTCGTCGTGTTATTGAGGGCGTTATTATTACGGGTACGCATGTTGGAGAAAGAACTTTTATTTCTAGAATCGATATGACTCCAACTTCTACATGTTGGCCTTTCCACTTTAAGAGAAGACAGTTTCCCGTGAAACTATGTTTTGCTATGACAATTAATAAAAGTCAGGGCCAAACATTTAAACATGTTTGTGGTTACTTGGTAAAGCCTGTTTTTTCACATGGTCAACTTTATGTGATTGCCTCCCGTGTTACATCTCGAGCTAGTCTACGATTTTATGTTGATAATGATGGCAAGTGTTCTAACCAATTAACAAGAAATGTTGTTTATAAGGAAGTTTTTTATAACTTACCTTTGATGTCAAGTGATGCATTGGTCTGAGTGTTTTGTATGTTGTTATTGAGAAGTGGAATTGCTACCGTGTACGCTTCTATAAAGGTAGCATATTATGTCTCTCTTATTTGAACACTTGTATTTAATGTTTATTTACTTTATATATTGGTTTGGTTGACTAAATATGCCATTTGTAATTACGTTGTTTTGCATGTGGTTTCTATATGTTTGGTTGTTATATATAGATATATATTTGCTTTATGTATATTTTGTTATTAATATAAGCTTTCCATAACATTTTTTTGTTTCCATGTTTTAGGTTCTCATAATATAGAATGGGACATCGGTACATTTCAGACTTGATGCCTGGTATTACTGACCAATGGCAAGTCACTGTAATGGTCACACGTTCTTGGACAACATACATTCCTAGCTCAAATCGTATATTGTCATTTGATGTCATCCTTTCAGATGAACGCGTAAGGCATTTTTTTAATTAATTAAAAAAAACTATAATATATATGTTTTGTAATGTTGCATGTTTTCCTTTCAGGATTGTTCAATTCATGCAAAAATTCCTTTTCATTTGATGCATCTTTTTACTAATCGTTTGGAGGATGGTTGCGTGTATAGGCTATATGGTTTTGAGGTTCTTGTATACGACTCATGGTATCGTCCGTTGAAACGTGATTGCTATGTTAAGTTTATGCGATCTACGTCAATTAGTCCATCAAGAGTTCAACCAAGCTTATTTAGACGTCATGTTTTTGAGCCGATGCCTTTTAACATGCTTGGATCACGCTTGAAGAATGACATATATCTAACAGGTTTAGTTGTTGTTTTTCTCTTTGCGTCTTCATGTCTATATATAATTATATTTTTTATGTAGATGTTGTGGGTGTTCTTCGTGTGTGGGGTTATCTTGATACTGATTTGCGGTCTTCACAATCAAATAATCGGGAAGTACGACGAATTGTTTTATCCGATGAAGTGTAAGTTTTTTAGACTGTTTTTGTGGCGCATTCTATATTTTTTATTTTTTTTGTTTTTGCTTATTTTGGAATGGTTGTGTTTTTATTAAATATAGTGGTAATAATCTCAATGCTTCTTTATGGGGCAAACTTGCACTTAAGTATACTGATGAGGACATGAGGCGCCATGCCACTAATGCAGTTGTTGTTGTATTAACATCTTGCAAGGTTCGATTGTTTGAAGGTATGTGTAATGTAATAGATGAAATATTTGTATGCATATTTTTAATATATATACTTGATCCATTGGTGTTTTTTTTTTTGTTAGGTGCTCCTTGTGTGATGTCAACAGTTGCATCTCAATTATATATTAACTTGTCATCATCAGCTTGTGATGTCTTCAAGACAATGTATATTATTCCTTGTATTAAAGGTTATTTATGTTTCAAAGCATTGTATGTTTTAATGCAACTTATTTTATGTCCTTTGAAGGTTACCGGTGCCTGTTTTATTTAAAGCTAACACACCCCAAAATGAAGACTCGCAAGTTGTTAGTATTGCTGATGTTTATCGATTTATTCAGGCAGGAGTTTATAAGGTATTGGCTTTTAACCTATCTTATATCTTTTGTTTTTGGTGTAGATCGATTATTTTAATAACGTTTAACTTGCTTTTACAATGTTTTTAATTGATACCATATATTTTTTGCTTTGCAGGGGACATTTTATAACCTCTTTGGTACTATAGTTGATATTGATTTGTTTAATGATTGGAAGTATGTTAAATGTTCTAAATGTCGAAAGAAGGTGCGGTTCATGGATGCTACCTATTATTGTGTATCATGTCAACAAAATGTTCTCAATCCTCAGATAGCGTAAGTCTTTATATATTGTTGTGTTTTTATATTGTTTTCTTAATTATAAGATTTTGACAGTTTCAAGTTGGTTGTCCGCGTGGTTGATAATGATGTTGAGATGACGTGCGTTCTTTTTGATGATGTTGTGATTGCACTTATTGGGATTACTGCGGAGGAGTTGCTTTCTAAAAGTTTGTCTGAGGTATAAACCAAATATTTCGTTAACATCTTTTTTTATATGAATAAATGATTTGCTTTATTTGCTAATGTTTATATATGTCAATAATAATGTTATTCTGTTTCTGCAGGGTGTTAATGATCCTTTATGGGCTCACACATATTTGGTTGATTCTTTATGTGCTAGGAGTGTTACATTTCGGATTAAGATTGATGAATATAACTTGGCACCTCACTATTCTTATCGCTTTACTGTGTCAAAGTTCATTAAGGATTATATCGAATCGCCCGCGAATAACATTAGTTTATCTACGGTTAGTACTTGCACGGATGATATAGATCATGTTTTTGAAGGCAATGAAGATGAATGCACAGAGTTTTTTTCAAGAGTCTCAACTGAAGAAATGGATATGGCTGATGAATTGTTATGGGGTCCAATCATTTCATCAGTCTCGTCTAATGAGACACCAATGGTATGTTATTGTTTTTTTAATTTTCACCTATTGCATTGATTGTACTTTGCTTTATTGTATTGAATATTTTTTCTTAGCAGGTACAGTCGTTTGATTGTGAAGCGGATAATGGTTCTTTCATTAATACAAGAAAGTCGAATACTAGGGATGTTACAACTGCTTCCACATCTGTTGTTGAGTGTTCTAATGAGTGTGATCAACAAGTGAGGCCTAAACGAGCAAGACGAAAGCCAAAGAAATATACTGATTAGATAATATGTGCTTTTTTGAATCATTATGCATGTTTTTTTTGTTACTTTTTGTTATAAGACTTTTGTTGCTTTCTATGTTACTTATGTGAACCAGTTGCAAACTAATAAACTTGATGTAGTGTTGTTTTGCACTTATTTTCATAGTGTTTGAACTCAACATAAAATATTGATTTTATAAGCATATATGTATTTTTGATTTGTTGTTGATATTGTTAATTTTAAGTTGTACGTTTGGTTAAGAAATTGAGTTATTGGATAGAGAAGATGTTTGAAATTGATAAGTTATTTGCGTATGTCATTTTTTGTTTGTAAATTTATCACTCATAATGATTTAACTATAGAAAATAAGGTAACCTAAACTCCAGCTAAATATACATGTCCGATGTTGCATAGATGGGTCATAAGCCTGCCTTTTTGATAAACAATAAATACATTTTGCTGCCAATATTGATTAATTTTAACATTATTTGGCAGGTCAGGCCCAAATCATATATCAATTTATGCAACCTTTTATTAAAAGCTGCTGGCCAAAGCCGAAGCCTCAAAATGATTGGGCTTGGGCTGGCCCTGTTTGTATCATAGCCCAAGACAATTGACATAGATATTTAAGTTATATAATTTAGACATCCCGAACCAAAATTACGATAACATCGTAATGGGATGTGACTGTTAAAGTTCTACATGCAGTTAGAAAAGAAAAGTTGTCCATCAAACATAACAAAAACATAAACCAGTGAATCTGAAACAGTTCTTCGAATTGATATCTAACAAACTTCGAAGTAGACCGTATCACCTGCGACACTTTTTTCTCCCACCAGCTCAAACCTCATCACTTTGTCCTTAGTCATCCCCGCTTCGTCCAGGATATGCTGCCAGTCCGCATACATTATGACATGGTTTTCATCATCCACTCTTCTTGGATCTGTCCTTACACGTAGCGGTACCAGAAACTTAACATGGCCAAATGACAGCATAGCATTACAGTAGTTATTGATTTGGTGATCCCGAACAAAGTTCTTCGGTATCGTCTGTAAAAATAAATTGTTGGTTTTGTTATTCAATCTCAAACATTATAATGAAAATAAAGTATATTAATAGTTAGTTTTAATTACCAGCATGTGTGTTTCTATGGCATGGTGTTCAAATTGTTTCTGGTAGTTGGGGCGGCTGTTGTGGTGGCGGTGCTTGGTGCGGTTGCATAGATGTGTAGTGGCTGCGTGAAGTCCGATGCCATCTTTGTTAAATATCAGGACATTGAAGTTAAAGTGCTCTTGTGGAGTGCTTCCCATCCATTGGAAGAGAAGTTGGTAGTCCTCTTCAATGTCATTTTCAACACAAAAGGTGGTCCAACCTGACCCCATGAAACCGACAGCTAATCCTTTTTCATTTCCGGGAGGGAAAGCATAACACACATCGACCTTGCAACTTTGCTTAGGGCCGTGTACTTTAGCAAACAAGTTGTCGATTTTTAGGCGCCTCTCGGATAGCAGCCACAGCAAACCATGCGGTAAATCCTATAGTTCTCACATTTCAGAAATGTAAGATTAGATTTTATTCAAAACAGAAAATATAAATTATTAGTTTCTCTTTCAGAAAATAGAGGCAATAGTATATAAAACAAGGTGGCAAAGTTCTACCTGATGATGGTAGGTTTCTGCTTTAGCTTGTACCAAACAGCCATGAATGTAATCTCTTCCTGAGGAATGCTTTCTGATTTCCAAACCGTCAGTGTTTAAAAGAAGTATCTCAAATTTAAGTTCTTTCAATCTTTTGAAACATAGTTTGTCTATATTCTTATGTTTTATAGACTGAAAAAACCTCATCCATTCGGGCCCATGTAGTGTTTTTCTTCTTCGACCCAAGCTTTCGACTTCAACCTTGTATTTCATTCCCGTATAATCAACAAGTTTGATTATTTCACAGTTTTTGGGAAGCTGGTTGCTCAATATTTTTGGGAGTTCCTACATATGCAATATTTTTTATTTAAAACCCAGATGTTAGGATAAAAGTCAAATATTTAAAAGAGATGAAATCAGATTTGGGTCAGGATGTATCTTACCAGTCGGTATTGCAGGTCGTTGCAATCAGCTACTTTGATTAGTATTGTAAACTCCATCTGAATGTTTTCAAAAAATAAAAATCTCATACTTATAATAGTCGAAATCAGATTTGGGTCAGGTTGGTAAGGATGAGTTTGGGTAAAAATGATATTAGAAATTTTTTTAAAAATGAGCAACACACATCAGCCCGATTGTACAAAGTTCTTGAACAAAATTCAAATCATGAACTAATGACAACTAATGTTCGAATCATATACATTCAAGCCCTCAAAACTGTTTGAAAAGTTTCTGTTTTTTCAGTTGTTTTAATCATGAGTTCAAATTTATATCTGATCTAAAAATAGTAAAACAATAACATTTCTGGTTGCACGGTTAGAATGAGTCAGGTGGGTTTTGGGTCAAAGTGATCTGTTATTTCATTTTCTTATTTTTATTTTATCCATCTAGACTTATGTGTTTGGGCCAAGATTGCCAGGACCAGTCCTAAATATATTTTTGGAAAAACCGAAATCTTTAAAACTTATAAAAACAATCGAAATTCATTTGAACATATATAGGTGATAACTGGCAGCCCCAGCCCTAAATATATTTTTGGAAAAACCGTAAACTTTAAAACTTATAAAAACAATCGAAATGCAGTTGAACATATATGTGATAACTGCCAGCCGGTTTTGGTAACTGTCAAGCGGTTATGGGAAGTATGTATTTCTGATTTAAAACAAAAACAATAGAAACCAAAACAGTTTTGAGGTAATACTTGAAATTAAATGAAATCAAGATATCAAAGTAAACATAGTAAAACCTAACTGTAAATTATAGAAGAAAACAAAAAAAAAATACCTGATTAGGCTTGAAAGTTCTGATCGGCAAGATGAGTGTAGAAGAAGGTGAATAGTATCACCGTAAATGAGAGAGAGCTATGAGTAGAAATGAGTAGATATGTATTATTCTTGATATTTATTAGGGTTTTTGATTTCTTTATTGGGGTATGTGAACTGATTTGATGTTTAATATAATATTAATATAATAGATGTTGTTATTTAATAGTAAATTTATATGGTTTGATTAAAATTATTAATAAAGTAATAGATATAGTTTTGTTAAACAAATAATTTTTAATAGATTTATAGGTAAACCTATTAATAAAGTTATAGATAAAATTTTGTTAAACAAATAGTTTTTAATATTTTTATAGGTAACATATGTTAACAATATTTATTGTATTATATTTTAAATAATAAAGGTAGAATGAGTAACTAAATAACTAAACTTTCTAAATATGTTTATAATTTTGATTCTATTCTATTTTAAATAATAAAGGTATACTAACTAATAGAAAAAAAACTAATCTTTCTAAATATTAACATATAATAGGTGTGATTATTATAATTAATCCGTAAAGGTACAATAAGTAACAAAAACTTACCAATGATTGGATTAAATAAAAGCCAAATTAACTGTCCGCTTCGGAATCAAATATTCCTTGGTTTTTAAATGAATCCTTTAACGTATTGTTAAGAAAAAATTGTCCTTTATACTGAATAAATCTTATCTCATGGGAGTTAAAACTGTTGCATCATCTTGATCGGTCATTGAAATATTGGGAGCATCCTTTGCTTCCTTCTTATCTGTAATGACAATAAGATTGAAGTTAAACTAACTTGTCTAAGTTACAAGTATTGGGTGATGAAATATGTAAAAGAGTTTTTGTGATTACCTTACAGATATGAATGCATTCTTGATTTGATTCAGCTTATAATTCCAGTTAGTTCCCATCTCCATTCAAATATTAGTGTGATGAATTCATGATACAACAGTTAGCAAGAAAAAAAAATTAAAATATTATGTCCTAAATCTAATGATCAAAACTGTGAAAAAGAATAAAAACTGTATATGCGGCAAGGTGTTAAAGTTTGTATATTGAACCCATTTTTTGTTTCCCTCCAAGTAATTTGAAAGCCAAAAAACTTCCTAAACCGTCGTATGTTTAGTTAAATGAATTAGTGGCCATTGATGTAGTGGCCACGTGTCAAGTTTTTGTGGTGTGTACATGTGTTTTGACAGTATAAGAAGATTCTTCCTCCTAAAATCTTATATGTCTAAATCAACAAGGAACAGAATGGTCAAAATCATTCTGAAAAAAATACATAATTCCAAGGTATTTTATGTAGTGAACTCATGTTTTAGTGTGTTGTGTGATGGTAACAATTGGTTTTTAACTGTTGGCTTGTGTTAACTGGAAGATGGAACCGATGTACAAGGCTGAGTTATATGAACCCAATCTAATTTCGGCGATGCAGTTTATGACTGAGAAAAAAATCCAGGTATGAATCTAGCTTTTTTGTATGTATATTATCTCTTCTTAGTTTAACATGCTGCATTGTATTTGAGTATGCATCCAAACATGTATATTGATAAATTACTTGTCTTTAATGCATGTAAGGTCAAAGCAACTTACAGGGCTGAAGAAGATGATAAAAAGGTTTATGTATCAGACAATGTGATGGAGCAGTTAATCATCAAAGATCTAAAGGATCCAAATCTAGACGTAGAGCTAGAGCAGGAATTTAGTGATGAGGTATTTTGTTGGTGTGTTCATTCATGTGGTCATATGATATATTAAACGTCTTTATTATAGATGCACCGTTGGGTAAAAGGAAGAACAAACAAAAGGTTGTTATCCCTTGGAGAAGAGAACAAGACACAAGTAATAGATGTGGATAGTTCTGAAGAAGATAATGGTGAAGAGCATGAGCTTAGTGACACAGCCGATTCCATTGCCTCTTTTAAGAGAAAAAATAAGATTCGTAGGGTATCAATTCAAAGCCGAAACCGAGTACTTCGTGTATATCCTAGCTTGTCTTAAGAATGTTTGTGCTAATTATGTTAGTGTGATCCCTGAGTTGTTTATGTTTTAAAGTTTTTTATCCTAAGGGTCTTATCTATTTTTTTTTTTGTAATTTGATGTGAACTATAACTCTTAAAAAGTTGTTTGGGTATTATATGTTTTATTAACAAAACATGTTCTCTTTTTTAAATACATTTATATTATTACAGAAGAAATATATTTTTACACTTTAAAAGGAATTGCAACATAATAACCTTTCAATTATTTACAAGTAACAAATGTATGACTACTAAAAGTCAAGTTCAAACGTTTTTTCAAATAATCATGTAAAAGGTATGAATTTAAAAGAAAAGAAATATATATAAATCAAACTAACATTTGATAAATTGAATACATGTGAATATTATTTTAGTTGTGCCAATATAATTACTAACATGTATACTGGTTGGTACATTTAATATTTAGATTTATATAAAAAGTTGGTAGTCTAATTTAGTTAAAAACCCAAAACTTATAATATTAACATCTATCCTTAAGTTTTATAACTTACAGTTATTTTAAAATTGTTAGTTATAAAACTTCAATCTCCACTCACCCACTCTTTCACAAATTTCTCACAAATAACTTCCCATAATCCCACATTCCTATTTTTTAGATACTAACTTCCATTTAGAATAGTATAAATAATTTAGTTAGTATTCTTTTTGTTATTCAGAATGGATAAAAAAATTAAAATTGTGCTTCAAAACGGGGCAAAACCCAACAGTGTTTTAAGTTGTCCCCTTTGCAAGAAGGTGTGTCATAGTGTGCAACAGTACTATGCGCATATTGCTTCCAAAGGGCATATTAAAAAGG
Organism: Helianthus annuus; assembly: GCF_002127325.2. Taxonomy (NCBI): domain Eukaryota; kingdom Viridiplantae; phylum Streptophyta; class Magnoliopsida; order Asterales; family Asteraceae; genus Helianthus; species Helianthus annuus. Next base: position 187,986,640 of record NC_035448.2, read on the forward strand.
TAAAATCTTTCGGGTTTTGTTGTTTTTGCTAAATAAGTATATTTTGGTACGTTTTTTAATATCATTTTACATTTGTCAGAATGCTGGAGTTGTTACTACTCATGGATTCAAATGTGAGGTTTGTGATGTAACTTGCACGAGTGCTGAAAATCTGAATACTCATGTTAAAGGTAAGAAACATTTGAGAATTGTGCGTGCTGCGGAGGACATGGCAAAAAAAGATGAGGGGGTGGAGTTGGAGAAAGAGGAGGCAGTCGAAAAAACTGATGGAGTTTTAGGGGAAGAAGAAAATGATGATAGTGAAGGAGGTGTTGTCAATGGTAAAACATGTTTAGTATGTGCAGCTTATTGTCGGCCTAAGGTTGTTTCATGTTGCAAGTCATGTTACAATAACTTCTTGACTTCATTTAGAGTTTAGGTTTACTTTAAGTAATTTGTGTTTCAAGTATGTTTATCATTTATTTTAAGTTATTTATGCTTTTGAATTATTTTTGTTTCGTTGTTATCTTTGAAGTTAATGTTGTTTTTTAACAATTGGTTATATGCTATAAGTTAAAATTATTCTGACAAATAATACCACCAAAAGAATCAAAACAAACACTCAACAAGCTATCACGAGACAGAGGGTCAGATCAGTGGTTCATCACTCAAGGTGCCACCGCAAACCATGCCAAGGAAGCCACCTACATCTGACAATGCAAATAACTAGACAATAAGAACAAACCAATCAACAAACACGAATAATGCATTACATAGATTCAAACAAATGTCACAGTTAATGCAACAAGAAATTTAAGGTTGATAAGATTTTTTAAGAGTTTTTAAAAAGATGTCTTTATTAGTGTAAAATATAACTTTTATTAATAGTTTAAGCTTTTGTTAGAAAGTTTAAAAAAGATAAGTTTCGGTTATAAAAGAATTCAGATAAAAAAAAATAGCTGGGATATAAATCTTATAGGTTTAGTAACCGATTATGCAGTTATTATAAAGAGGTTACTAAGTCAGCCCACTTTCCCACTATCCCATGATTTATTAACTGTCTAAATATAGATTAACTTCCCTGAGAAAAATTCGGATATTAGCTTTATATAATGTAGTTCTATGATTTTTTTTGTTTATCTTAAAAAGCATCATATTCAGTACCTTTGCAGAACCAGTTGGAGAAATAAAGTATGTTTTCTTAATCTCTTTAGATTAGCTTTATTACAAATAGGTTTGTTTGTGTTTTTGTTTTTATAGTTTAAACAATGCAATCAAAAGCATTTAGGTTTGTGATATGTGTGTTAATGAATGTAGACCATGTTTTCATCAAATGTGTAGAATCTAACAGTCTCAGATGATAACTAACTTCTGTAAAATGTTATATAGAAAACACATACTATAACAGTTGTGAACAACAAGAATTGTGTAAATATATCCTTAAATTCAAACAATTTTGTATTAAAACAAACAAATAGGCATTGTAAGGAGTTTGAATCAGTGGTTAGAGTCACTTACAGTGCCATAATATATGATTAATACCATAGGTTGCAAGATGCAGAATAGGTCTGTAAAATGAATCCACCAAAAGAATCAAAACAAACACTCAACAAGCTATCACGAGACAGAGGGTCAGATCAGTGGTTCATCACTCAAGGTGCCACCGCAAACCATGCCAAGGAAGCCACCTACATCTGACAATGCAAATAACTAGACAATAAGAACAAACCAATCAACAAACACGAATAATGCATTACATAGATTCAAACAAACGTCACGGTTAATGCAACAAGAAATTTAAGGTTGATAAGATTTTTTAAGAGTTTTTAAAAAGATGTCTTTATTAGTGTAAAATATAACTTTTATCAATAGTTTAAGCTTTTGTTAGAAAGTTTAAAAAAGATTATGCAGTTATTATAAAGAGGTTACTAAGTCAGCCCACTTTCCCACTATCCCATGATTTATTAACTGTCTAAATGTAGATTAACTTCCCTGAGAAAAATTCGGATATTAGCTTTATATAATGTAGTTCTATGATTTTTTTGTTTATCTTAAAAAGCATCATATTCAGTACCTTTGCAGAACCAGTTGGAGAAATAAAGTATGTTTTCTTAATCTCTTTAGATTAGCTTTTATTACAAATAGGTTTGTTTGTGTTTTTGTTTTTATAGTTTAAACAATGCAATCAAAAGCATTTAGGTTTGTGATATGTGTGTTAATGAATGTAGACCATGTTTTCATCAAATGTGTAGAATCTAACAGTCTCAGATGATAACTAACTTTTGTAAAATGTTATATAGAAAACACATACTATAACAGTTGTGAACAACAAGAATTGTGTAAATATATCCTTAAATTCAAACAAGTTTGTATTAAAACAAACAAATAGGCATTGTAAGGAGTTTGAATCAGTGGTTAGAGTCACTTACAGTGCCATAATATATGATTAATACCATGGGTTGCAAGATGCAGAATAGGTCTGTAAAATGATTCAGTCTCTTAAGGATAAGTCTAGCTTCTGTCCCTCATTTGAACGCTCCTGTTAGCTCATTAAGACAGACAAAATCTTTAATAATTGATTCAATAATGTAGTCATAAACATAAAAAAACAAAACTTACAAAGAGTCTGTCAAGTTTTGGATCCAGCACAGCTCCATTTGTCTATGTTCTAGAGCTTATCTAGACCACGTCTTTATCTCAGTGGTAACATACTCACTTCAAGGAACAACCCTAGACCTATCAAACTACCAAAACTCAGATCTGTCATATTTGAACAATTGAAAACCTAAAATCTGAAAAGTTTTACCCGATTATGAAGAACCCTAATATCATCGTTCCACAGCCGTTAACCCTAAGAATTGCGGAAATAGAGGTCGAGCATGTGTCAATAGCTGAAACCCTAAAATCCAAAAGGTATTAATCGAATCCGAATAATCCTAAAACCATATATTGGTAACCATTAAGCGAAAAAATGGCGAAACACAGATCTGCAGTCGTTATCCTGCACAAGCGTTTATCATTGAAGGTGTTAATCGAATATGAAGAACCCTAATCGAACAAAATAGTAAGATGTAAAAGACGCTAGGATTTAGAGGGGTAAAAACCTTGAAAGTTTGAAATGATTGAAGTGATGATACGTATGACGGAGCTGAAGAGAGCGTACACAAGTGTAACCATCTTGAATCGCCATGGAATCTGATGATGAGGATGAAATCGAGATGCAGAGAGAGACGATTTTGGACAAGAAAGAGGCTGGATTCGTCACATTTGTGGCTAGGGTTGAGTTAACTAGCATTATGTAGTATCCGTTTCTTAAATCGGATTATCCGTCTAATATTGGTAATTCTATATCGAACCCGGCCCATTTCCAATTTGTGTTTAGATCAAACCTGACCTCTTAAGTGAATATGGCCCAAAACCTCAATTCATTATATAATAACCTGGCCCATTTGTATATATAGTTTAGAAATTGCATTTTTTATACTTTTAATTTTTATTGATAATTATTACTTTTTTGTTCTTTGATTTTTTATTCTTTTAATTTGTTATTAGAGATTTTTTTAAATCTTTTATGGTATTTGTATTTGTTATTTATAGAAGATGGATGAAGATTACACTGTAGCTGATTTCTCTTCACTAACTCACTATGGAGTATGGTATAATCTTAGTGTTGTACGTGTTGAATTTACTTGGTATGATGTCAGCAAAAACAAATTACTACTTATTTTACTTGATAAAGATGTAAGTTCATTTATTTATTTATTTCGTTTTTTAAGTTTACATATATTATATTTAAGTAACATACTTTATATTATAGAGAAGAAGAGTTGCAGCAATTGTCCCCGCTAATTTGGTTCACTTATTTGATGGCATGGAACTCGTGGGTCATGTTTTTTCGGTTTCTCATTTTCAAATTGTGAATTTCAAGTTTAATGATTATCCATCATACAAAAGCTACGTATTAATTTATGGTCGTATCAAAATAGTTATAAATGAAAGCACAAAATTTACTCCGTGTATACATGAGGTTTCAAAGGGTTTTCCGTTGTATCCATTGGTGCCGTGCTTTAATGTTTTGAAAGAGTACAAGGGTTTTCACAAACATATTGTTGGTATACATAAATTCTTTCTATTTTTTTTGGATTTGTTATATATATATATATTTTATGCGTGTGTGTGAAAAGTCTAACATGTTGTTGCCTTTATTGTAGATGTTATAGGAAAAATCATCAAGGGGAAAAGAATAAAGCATATGTTTACTTTTAAGATTAATTTGCAAGATGCTACGTAAGCCACGTTTTTATTATTAATGACCTTAATGTTTTAAGTAACACATATATGTAGAAATATTTTTTTAATATAATGTGTTTGATTATTTTACAGTGGTCACGTTATAAAGTTGCGTCTAGACACATCGAGGCATATAAATATTGTACGAACATATCGTGCAATATCCAGTAAATCTATCATATACGTCTCTCAACTCAAGTTGGTCTATACGTCGTCAAGTATGTTATAGGCTTAATACGTATTTCTTATATATTTTAATTTTTTAAATGACCTATGAATATTATTTGTAACACATGTCTGCTTTTTCAGCTAATATGTTGAAGGATACGGAGTTTACTAAAATGGTTATTGAACCAGATGTGCATGAGGCACACTTGCTTAGATCTATGCAACGTTAAAATTATTGTTCATGTTGTTTAATGTTTTGGATTATTTAGTATTTTGTACTTAATATGTTTTGTTTTTTTATTTGTTTACCTTTTTTTTTTTTTGAAAATTTTAAAATGTTTTCCAGTTTAAGATAATAATAACCTTATGTATTACTGTTGTCATATAGCTTTAATTTTATGAATGAATGACATTTTATAGGTACTTTTATTCATAATCATGTGCTAACAATAATTATACTAATATTACTTCCAGTGAGAAATGAGTACGAACAACCTACAATCATGCAAAAGAAAAAAGTTTTTACATGGCCATGGACGACAAAGTTCTTCTATTGATGATCTTGGTCTTGACATTCTTGTGTATGAGATATTAATAAGGCTTCCTGCAAAGGGTGTGGGTCGGTCAAAGTGTGTATGCAAGGAATGGTTATCTGTTCTATCGACACGTCATTTTGCTATGATGCATTGTCGTCACGTATTTACATCCTATAACCAGAAATTTATAGCAATTGGTTCGCGTTTATGTTCTGTATTCCCCCTTTCGTGTGAAGATTCAGGTCCATTATTAAACTCCAGAATCTTACTTCCATTTGAAGCGCCTTGGAATAAAGTAAATATTCTAACAAGTTTTGAAGGATTGTTATGTGTTTGTTTTCGTAATACTGGCAAATTGGTTATTTGGAATCCATTAACTCGTGCATTTAAAGTGGTGTCCAGCTCAAATAGTCGTGGTTTATATAAACCTAAGTCAGATGCAATTGGGTTGTATGTGGATAAGACGGATGACTACAAGCTTTTACACATAAAGCGTAGGCGTGGTAGAATGTGGGTTCATGTATATTCAAGTATGTTTGACTCGTGGCACAAAATCACTTTTGCAAATAAACTTCGTTGCTGGCGTGGAAAGCCTATTTGGTCTAATGGAACTTTTTGCAAAGGTGTTTTATATTTTTTGGTTAACTGTTTTATTGAGAATAAGGGTGTTATGTTGTTTGGCTTTGATGTGGAATCAGAGAGATTTAGGTTGAAAACCTTTCCAAGATTTTCACATGCTTACTATGATGGAAATTTAGTTGTTGTTCATAAAGAGCTTCATGTGTTTGTTACTCATGGGCTTCCTAATTGGACGGTTGATTTGTGGAGGATGGAAGGTGAAAGTTGGGTGAAATTATGGGTTTTTCCTTGCATACAGCCTCCTATTATTTTATCATGCTCTATTACACATATTACAAGTACTGGCAGGTTTCTTGTCGTATCAAATGATGGTGTTGCTAATGAAATTGACACGACAAAGAAAGGGGTTGATTGTTTCTTACCTTTAGTTTGGTTTCACGGGTTACAAGGAGCAATATATACCGAGACTCTTTCTTCACCGGATTTTTATTTCGATTAAGTATGCGTTTTTGCTTTGTTCGTTTTAATGTTTCGTTGTTTGTTTAGTGACATTATAAATATGTTTTATCGTTTTGTTTATTATGTGCTATAAGTATTTATGTTATTATGCCGTTGCGGGTGCCCGGCCTATGGACGGGCTCTCAACTAGTTATTATTGTTGGCGTTGATTGATTCGCACAACAGCAACAAGAATAAGAAAATAGTTTTGTTTTCGTATTTATTTATTTGTTTGTTTGAAGTTATTATTTGGTTTTGGGTTGGCCACAAATAATATTGTTTATTACTTTGGTTGATATTATAGCCCGTATTTGGTTTAGTTGATTACCCGGTTTGTTACTCGTGTCACTTCTCGTATTAAATTTGTTTTAGTAGTTAAATATAAATGCCTTCAAGTTCTTAAGGCTTGAGCAGTAGTATTGTTTTAATTACTCTAACTAACCCTATACTGGCTCTTTTCAAATCAGCGTCATGCATGTGAGTGCGAAGTAATATATACCTAACAATTTGTATGCACAAATACATAGGTCATGTGTTGTATTGAGTTGTTAGATAGCACATGATAGAAGGATGATTTGTGTTTTAATCTTAAAGTTATAAATTTTTGAATCAACGTAAAAGCCATTATTTAATTAGTATGTGAATGCCCAAAAAATATTTTAATCTATTACATAAAATAGGAAAGTGAATACGTTGTTGTTAGACATCTAATCTTACACGCAAAACCAATCAAAACTACGTCGTTTTGGTAATTCTTTAAGTGTTTAATGGGACGGGGAAGTTGTGGGTTCAATACACAAAGAGTGTAACATTTAGCCGTCCAAGAAAAATGGGTAACTTATTTGTTTTATCAACTATAGTCAAGGGTTTAAATAAGATAAAAAATGACTTGCAAGAAAAAACAGAATATAGTTAAACCAATAAAACACCCTCTTTAATTTTTGTATTTAATGTTATCGTTAGGACATGTAACTATGTAAGTAAATTTACATTATTAACTAATTTATTGTATTCTCCAAAATTAGTTAACTACATTAAACTAATAACTAATTTTTAAAAATATATTTTTTTTTCAAAACAAACGTAATTTATGGTACTACAAATTTCGATATTTATAGGATAAAGTGTATGATGAATTTCGATATATGTAGAGTAATTTTTTATATGTGTAGTATAAATTTAGATAGGTGTAAGATAAAATGTTTTAATGTAATTATTAAAGAGATAATAGTTAATGACTATAATTATAAACTATTTAATATTTTACCTTTATATCGTTTTTTTAACATTAATTTTTTTCTCAAAAGATACTTCCCCACCAACAATATGTATGTATAGTAACTAGATTTTGCCCCGTCTACGTTGCGTGGGCAATAAGCCGAATATTTATCTATCAGAACACGTATATTTGTGTTTCGTTTACTTTTATATATTACTCATAACACGATCTCAAAAAAAATTACATTGAGTAAACCAATTAAAATAAAACATTATCATACCTTTGCTTAAAAAAACAAAAACGAAGCAAAAATTATAATTGTAAACTGAGGGCAAAATTGTAATTTTTCAGGAAAATGAGCGTGTACCAGGCAGCCTCCTGCCATGAACAAAAATTACTCCGAGTCAACTAATTAATTAAAACAAAACACTACCACAGTAAGTCAGAAAAAAATAAATAAATAAATAAACTAAAACAATGACATGACTGTAATTTTACACGGTGAGAAAAATCGTAATTTGAAGGGGAAAACAAACAAAAACGATGAAAAATATAAATTTAAATTGAGAGTAGAATCGTAATTTGGCTGAGAGAAAAAAAAAACTAATAGTAAAACTGTAAATACAAAAGGGCAAAATCGTAATTTTGAACCGAGAGCAAAATTGTATTTTTTAGCTGCGGGCAAAAACATAATTTTATGTTGAACTGAGGGCACAAACGTAATTTTGAACGGATGGCGAAATCGTAATTTTAAAGTGGGGATGAAATCGTAAATTGGTTGGACCAATGGGGGAGTGGCAGACAGCTGCCTGGCACTATTCCCCCGTCTTTTGTTTGTAATTACAGGTAAAATTGTAAATTTAAACGGGACAAAATCATAATTTTGAACCGAGGGTAAAATTATAATTTTTAGCTGGGGATAAAAGCATAATTCTATTTTGAACTGGGGCAAAAAACGTAATTTTGAATTGATGACAAAATCATAATTTTAAAGCATTGGTAAAATCATAAATTTGTTGGATCAATAGAGGAGAGCCAGGCAGCTGTGGTAAAATCATAAATTTGTTGGATCAATAGAGGAGAGCCAGACAGCTGTCTAGCACTATTCCGTAATATTGTGTTTATGGTTATAGGTAATGAGTTAAATTTATCATGTCTTGTTCTACAGAATATTGTGCGAGTCATCACCACTTTAATGTGTTGTAGAGGCTTTATGTTTTTTGAGAGAGGTCTGGGTTAAATTCCTGTTATGGGATAATTTGGTTTAATTTAGGACTAATGATTATGTAACTTTTATCGTTAAAAAAATATAATATTGTGATCGTTACAATTAGGTATCTTTAAATTTTAATTTAATGCTAGTTTTTTTTTACGTCGCGCGATGCGGTGAAACTGACCAAATGATAATGTAAAACATACGTGATTTGAATATAAAACATGTTGTTTAGAAAACCAAACCATTAAAACGGTTTAGTTTTTCATCCTACCGTTTTATGATACAAAATAAATACTTTATTTTGAGTACAACTTCCTTTTTAACAAAACTTATAACGGAATGTCGAGGGGAAAAATTAAGCACAACTACGTACTTAAGTTTTTAGAAAAAAATTATGAACTTAATTTATTAAAGAAGTAACAAATTAATTGGTAAATGAAATATATGGTTTAAAAAAAGAAAAAAATTAAAAATTTGTTATTAAAGTAAATATGATAATAAACTGTTATAATATTAAAAATAATAATAATAAAAAGCTATATATTATTATAAAAATAAAGTTATTATTCATGGCCCTTCGTTAACAATATATATATATATATATATAATATATATATATATAATGCTTTGATCGATTGTTATCAATTATTAATATTTTTCTGATCAAGTTATCATATTAAGTATAATCTTCTTTAGTTTGACAAGTAAATCATGTGGCTTTGCACGATGAATTATAGACTAGGTTTTTTTTTTTGGCGTTGTGCATTGCGATGAAACATAATTTTTAATAAGTCAAAATATTAGAACGGTTTAATTTTTTATCGTATCATTTTGTAATATTAAATAAATACTTTATTTTGAGTACAATTTCGTTTTAGTAAACTATTATAATATATTAAATAAAACAACAATAAAAAGCTATATATTATTATAAAATTTAAGTTACTATTCGTCGTACTTAATCAACAATATATATATATATATATATAGGGGGCTGCTAGAATGAAAACCACCTCGAGTTGTAAGAACCGCGAGAACTACACCCCACGGATGGGCGTTCACCATGATTTTTTTTTACAACTAGATGTGTATATTATAAACACAGCCGTAAAAAAAAAATTTAAACGCCGCGGCCGAGGGGGTAGTTTTTTACACCACAAGTTTGGTGTTTTTAATTTTTTTTCTTTTTTCTTTTTTTTTTCACCAAACTTGTGGTGTAAAAAACTACCCCCTCGGCCGCGGCGTTTAAAATTTTTTTTTACGGCTATGTTTATAATATACACATCTAGTTGTAAAAAAAAAAAATCATGGTGAACGCCCACCCGTGGGGTGTAGTTCTCGCGGTTCTTACAACTCGGGGTGGTTTTCATTCTAGCGGCTCCCTATATATATATATAGGACCGCTAAAATGAAAACAACCTTCAATTATAAGAACCGCGCGAACCACATTCTAGCCATTAGATCAAGATGATGGATGGATGAGATTAAAACTATTTAAAAATAATATTAAGTATTTTTTGTCTTATTATGTCTTTAATATTTTAATTTAAAAGGGTATTTAAGTAAAATTACTTTTTTTGTCTTTTTATATATATTATATTTAATTGCATTTTTGTCCTATTCATTAATTACTTTTTATTAAAAATGGAATTTTTTGTTAAACAATATTTTTAAAATCAGATTTCTATGATAATTTTTTTTTTAAAATTTCAAAATGGATGGATGAGATTAAAACATTTTTAAGAGCCGTTCTTTACGAGCGTTTTTTTATGGAACGTTTTACGACCTGTTTTTATACTCCGTTTTTTCGCGTCGTTTTTTCGACCGGTTTTTACGCGCCGTTTTTTACGTTTTACGTTAAATAAAAAATCTCCGAAATTTTCAAAATGGATGGATGAGATTAAAAACAATTTTAAGAGCTGTTTTTTACGCCCCGTTTTTTTACGAGCGTTTTTTTACGGAACGTTTTACGTCCTGTTTTTACGCTCCGTTTTTTCACGTCGTTTTTTCGATCGGTTTTTTACGCGCCGTTTTTTTAATTTTACGTTAAAAAAATTTACATAAAAGAGTACGTTTTACATTTCTGCGTTAAAAAGTTTACGCTTTACGATTTAATTTTTACATTTTTAGGTTAAAACTTTGAAAAGTTTACGTTTTACATTTTCCGTTAAAAAATTTACGTTTTACGTAAAAAAATTTACGTTTTTCGTTAAAAAGTTTACAATTTACGTTTTACATTTTACGTTTTACGTAAAACTTTTTAAACTTTTTAAACTTTTTACGTTTTACGTTAAACTTTTTAAGTTTTACGTTTTACGTTTCACGTAAAACTTTTTACGTTTTACGTTAAAAAGTTTACGGTTTACATTAAAAAGTTTACGGTTTAAAAAATTTACGTTTTACGTTAAAAAGTTTACGGTTTTAGCACTTTTTTCAAAAACTTTTTTACACAAAAACGAACACACCCAAAAATCGCAACTCGGTAGATGTCTCAGATAAATTGTTATCATCATCGACTGGAAAAAAATAAAAAAAACAACAAAAATAAAAAACAATGTTTTGATTCTTGAAAAAAACGGGGTTTGGCTCAGATTTTTTCCGATAATCAGAGGCTACAAAGTGGGGTTGCAGGTTCAAAAATCTACCATCCACCAACCGTGCCGCGCCATCGTCATCAAAATATACGGTTTTTTTTTTTTTTTGCATCATCACCGCCCAAATCCAAACGAATCAAAACCCACATAGTTCACTGGTCGAAATCTACCAAAAAGCACGAGATTCAAAACATTCAAAAGGAACCAAATTCAACAGATTCAAACATTCAAAAGCACCATGAACATCATTCAAACAGATTCAAACAGCCCCAGATTCAACTTAATCAAACCCAGCAAAAACACTTACCAAAATATGAGGGGTTATTTTTTTTATTTATTTTTTTTTTTTTGCGTCATCACCGCCCAAAATCAAGAACACAGATCAAACACCCACCAGAGAATCAAAAGCACCAACAAAATAGAATCAACCTATCAACAGTTGATTCCATATCAATATCAATATCAAACCCACATATCCAAAACAGATCAAACCCATATCGAAACAGATCAAACCCACATATCCAAACTTTCCATAAAACAGAACAAACCCACATATCAGATCAAACCCACATATCAAAAATCAAAGTTCATAAAAAAATCAAACTTCAAATCAAAAGTTCAATAAAAATCACTAGAAAAGCAAAATCACCACAAAGTTCATCACATTCTTGTTCGTGACCCACAGATCAAACCCACATATCAAAATTCAACAGATCAAACCCAATTTATTTGAGATACCCATGAAGAAAATCAACAGATCAAACCCGATATGCTTAAACATGCTAAAGCAGGTTCTTGTGTCTGCCGACCCACTCCTTTGTGTTCCTCTCTCTCCTTCTGTCTCTCTCTCTTTGTTCCCGCTCCGGTCCGCCGGTCCGCCGTTCCCACTCCCGACGCTTACCGCTGTTCCCACTCCCGTCGCTCACCACCACCACCCAGACGATGGTGGTGGTGGTCCGTTCATCCATTGAAAGAGGGGGTAACCGGAATACCGGCTCCGGCAGTCAGCCGGTGTGGCTGTCAGACAGAGGACGAGAGAGATGAGACCATGAATTGAGAAATGAAGAGTTTGATGTTTCTGTGTGTGTGTTTATTTTGGACAAGATGAGATATGAACTTGGAGAGATTGAGAGATTAGAGAAGATGATATATAGATCTGAGAGTTATAGAGGAGAGGAGAGAGAGGTTTACAAAATGTCAGTGAATTTAAATGAAGAGAGAAGAAAGATTTGATATTTGGGGTAAAAGACTAAAATACCCCTTTTGTTGGCTGAATATTATTGGTGGAGAGTATTTTTCGCGGTTCTTACAACTGGGGGTGATTCTTATTTTAGCGGCTCCATCTATATAGGGGATCGCTAAAATGAAAACCACATCTAGTTGTAAGGACCATGGGAACCACTTTCTAGCCTTTAGATCAACAAGATGGATGGATGAGATTAAAAGTAACAAAAATTAATATTAAATACATTTTGTCTTATTATGTCTTTAATATTTTAATCCAAAAAGGTAGTTTAGTAAAATAACTCTTTTTTGTCTTTTTCTCTTTATTATTTTTAATTACTTTTTTGTTTTATTATATTACTTTTTAGTTTTATTATATTACTTTTTTATTTTTAAAAAAGATTTTTTTATTAAAAACATTTTTAAATTCAGATTTTTTTAACAAAGTTAATTTTTTTTGCGCGCCGGTTTTTGCACGCCGTTTTTACGCATCGTTTTTTAAATGGGTCGTTTTTCACGTCGTTTTTTACGCTCGACTTTTTCAAGCGTCGTTTTTTAGCGCGCCGTTTTTTATGTCCCGTTTTAACGCGGCGTTTTTTACGTCCCGTTTTTTTTTTCGCGGCGTTTTTATGCGCCACATTCACGCCCCTTGTTTAGGTGCCGTTTTATCACACGGTTTTTTACGTTTTCCAACTTACGTAGAAAAAGGTTTACGTTTTATGTTTTACATTTTACGTTAAAAAGTTTACGTTTTACATTAAACTTTTTAAACTTTTTACGTTAAATTTTTTTACGTTAAACTTTTTACGTTTTACGTTAAACTTTTTACGTATTACGTTAAACTTTTTACTTTTAACGTTTTACGTTTTACGTTTTACGAAAAACTTTTTACGTTTTACGTTTTACGAAAAACTTTTTACGTTTTACGTTTTACTTTAAAACTTTTTTACGTTTTACGTTTTTTACGTTTTACGTTTTTTACGTTTTACGTTTTTTACGTTTTACATTAAAAAGTTTACGGGTTAACTTTTTTTTTTTACAAAAACTTATTTACGCAAAAACGAACGCACCCAGAAATCGCAAACTCGGGAGATGTCTTAGATATATCGTTATCATCATCGACAAGGGGGGAAAATTAAAAACCAACAACATCAAAACAAAGTCTATCTCGAAAAAAACGGGGTTTGGCTCAGATTAACGGATAATCAAAAGGCTGCAAAAGAGGGGTTGCAGGTTTAAAAAACCTACCCTCCGCCGTCCTTACCGCGCCATCGTCATCAAAATCGGCGTTTTTTTTCATCATCGCCGCCCAAATCCAACATATCAAACCCACAAAAGTCCACTGATCAAGATCACCAGATAAACAAGAACACAGGCAAAAAATCAAAGAAACCCAACCAAAAAATCAAAGAAACCCAACCAAAAAATCAAACGATCAACCGTTACTGCCGACATAACCACCACCCGAGCCTAGTTATGTACTTATGTCCACCACCTCAACCGTTACTGCCGACATAACCACCACCGTCATCGCACTGCCATTAACTCCGGTGGCTACCACCGTCGCCGGCCACTGTTGATAACCTTTCATGACACCATACACAGTACCAAGATCCAAAAAAAAAGTTAGCACTATGTGTAATCAACGAGGCTACCCGTAACAGAAAAGAAATTAATACACTTACCAGAGTTTGTCGGGAGTGAAACGGGTAGCCGGAGCTCGCCGGAGGTTCGACGGAGCAACTACACCCCCCTTCCCCGTCGTCTACTGCCATAAGCACATAAACATCATCATCCTCAGAAAAACGGCCGGAGAATACATCCCCTGAGCCGTCGCCGTCGATTCTCATCATCATCGTCACTAATAACAGCAGATTATCATCATAATCATCTTCAACAGCAGAACGATTTGTGTGAGTGAGAGATTTGTAAAAACCCCTTTTAAAAATTACATGTAAAGAATGGATCTGATAGAGATATGAGAGATTTGTAAAAACCCTCTCCAACCCAAACCCTATTACAGTCAAATGAAAAACCCTCGTCAAGAGATTTCATAAAGGATTTCAAGAGAGAGAGAGAGATAGAGATATGAGAGATTTGTGTGAGTGAAAAGAATAGATCTGAAGAGTAGATTGAGATATGAGAAATGGAAACATGTAAATGGGAGATGATAGAGGAGAGAGGTTTTTATAAAGTCAGAGACTTTAAATGAAGTGAGAGGAAAAATTAGACATTTAGGGTAAATGACCACAATACCCCTTTTTCTTATTGGTTGAGAGTGGTTCTCACGGTTCTTACAACTGGAGGTGGTTTCTATTTTAGCGGCTCCCTATATATATATATATATATATATATATATATATGGAGCCGCTAAAACAGGAACCACCCCCAGTTGTAAGAACCGCGAGACCACTCTCATTCAATCAGAATATGCCAACCTAAAGGGTATTTTGGTCTTTTACCTCAAATGTCATATCTTCACTCTCTCTTCATTTAATATACCTCTCTCCTCTTTATATACCTCTCTCCTCTCTCCTTTCTCCTCTCTCATCTCTCATCTCTCATTTTCATCTTTCTTGTTTAAAAAATCTCTCTGCACATGAAGAAACCCCAATTCAGCCGCATCATTTCCCTCCTGTTCTCCTTCATCTTCAAAAGTGTAACCTAAACCCTCTAAACTACTCTCATATACTCACACACCTCTCATCATAGCCGACACCCCCCCTGTCTGTTTCGTCACCGGTGAGACCACCGGCGGACCCGACTCACGGTGGTGGTTGATTCCAGCAACGACGCCCTCTAATCCCTCTCAAACGATCTCCGACAAGGCACCCTCCCCCTTCGCCGGCTCAGATTGCAGAGAATGATGGCTGGAGTGTGAAGATTTCACACCAGAAACAACAGACGAAGCTTCAAAAAGGTTGCAGCGACGAATCCGTTGGCGGAGGCCGAGCCGCAGCGCCGGCGGCGGTGTTCTGGCCCGACGATGAAGATGGTGTCGATGGTGATGCCGACGGTGCCGATGGCTCAGGTTCGGGTCTCTGGTCAGCCGGTTCAGTCTCGTCTAAGTTCGATTTTACTTCAGGTCAGTTTCGATTCAGTCGTCTTTGTTTCGATTCTGTCAGACTCAGATTCAAGTATCAGTTCACCAGTGGTGGTGCTTGGTTCGGGTTCGGCTCTGCATGAGTGATGGTTTGAGTTTTGGTTCGGGTTAGGTTCGGGTTCCCTTCAGATTTTGTCGGGTTTTCGGCTCGGTTTCGGGTCTCGGTCAAAGCTAGTCAGCCGCGGTTCGGGGTGTGGTTCGACGGGTCAGATTGTGGTTCGTGACAATTTGGGTCAACTAGTCAAACCCGGTCAAACTCGGTTCGATGTCGGGGCAAAACCAGACCCGGTCAACTCGGTTCGATGACGACGATTATGTGGGTTTGGGGTTGTTTGATAATTGATAATTGTGATTGGTTTACTGTTGTATTTTGAAACGTAAACTTTTTTAACGTAAAGCGTAAACTTAAAACATAAAACGTAAAACGCAAAACGTAAAACTATAAAAGTTTTACGTAAAACGTAAACTTTTATGTAAAAAGTTTTTAACGTAAAACGTAAACTTAAAACGTAAAACGTAAACTTTTTAACGTAAAACATAAAACGTAAAACGTAAACTTTTTAACGTAAACGTAAACTTTTTAACATAAAACGTAAAACGTAAAGCGTAAACTTTTTAACGTAAAACGTAAAATGTAAACTTTTTAACGTAAAACGAAAACTTTTATGCAAAAACTTTTTAACACAAAACCTAAAACTTTTTAACGTAAAACGTAAAAAAAAATTTATGTAACCTGTAAAACGTAAATCTATGTAAAACGTAAAACTTTTTTATGTCAATTATAAAAACGGGACATAAAAACGAGACGCTAAAAACGGTGCGTAAAACCGGGAATAAAAAACCGCACGTAAACACCCGGTCGCAAAAACGGCGCGTAAAAAAACGGGCCGTATAAATGGGGCGTAAAAAACGGCGCGTAAAACGGGCCGTATAAACGGCGCGTAAAAACGGGACATAAAACGGGATGCTAAAACGGCGCGTAAAAAAGAGACGTAAAAAATGGGGCGTAAAAACGGCGTGTAAAAAACGTGACGTAAAGAAACGGCGTGGCAAAAAACGGTGCGTAAATCCGGTCATAAAAAACGGCACTTAAAAACCTGGTCGCAAAAACGGCGTGAAAAACGGAGCGTAAAACGGGTCGTAAAAAAACGCGCGTAAAAAACGGGTCGTAAAAAAACGCGCATAAAACTTTTTTATCAAAAAATCTGATTTCAAAAAGTTGTTTAATAAAAAAAATCTGATTTACAAAAAATAATTAATGCAAATAGGACAAAAATGTATTAAAAAACATTAAAATTAATAAGACAAAAAAAAACAAAATATAGGATCGAAGGTTCGACCTAATGAGTCGATCAGAAGAGTTCTAGACCAAACCAAAGGCAGAATTCAATGATTTGGACATGATTGCAGCTTGATTAACACAAAGAATCACTTTAACTGTCGTTTAGATTGATTTGAAATTGATTACAGATCGTTCGACACTTCGGCAGCACTTTGTCTCCGGAATCAGAATGTTATAAATGAAGACCCAAGACTCACTATTTATAGGAGATGCCAGACCGCACGAACCTGTTTCACACGACCTGGTCCAATCCGCACGAACTGGTCACTTCGTGCGAAGTGGCTGGTTCTGGTCTGTTTCCCGTTTTTCTCGTACTACGTGTCTTGGTCTATCTATCTAGTTACATGACTCGATACAAGACGAAGTCAACAGACATATGCACCAACAAACTCCCCCTTGGATGATGACGAGTCTTCAATTTGTCGAGTCTTCAGTCTTGATCAGTCTTCTCGCTCTTTCCAAAGTATCTTTCTCTGTAAGCATCCATCAATCTCTCTCTTCTTCTATCAGAATCTCAACCTGGCTCTATTCTCTCTCTAATTCTCTTTATCAGGTCTCTTGATTCCTTAAGTTTATCAGCATTAGCAGCTTCTATCTCGGGCAATGTTCCAGAATCTGAGTCTGGCTCTTTCAATCTTCAAACTCCCCTTTGCTAACAGACTCCCCCTTAATTTGTTGCGGGATCGTAATCTGACATAGTACTTTCACAGGTTCAGGAACGTCTCCTGGCTCTCCGTAGCAACAGGATTAGAAACCTGGCTCTAATCTGCATATGCTTATGTGGAAAATCCTCATGAGTCGAAACCTAGCTATTTCAAAGCTTTTTACCTGCACATACTCTACCCAAAAGTAAATTTCACAATTTTAACAAATTTAGAAACCACTTTGTAGATATCTTTCAACATCAACAATAGTTATATCAAGTTCAAATTAATGACCTTGATTAACTGACATTAAAATTAGCTTCAAAACATCACTTGTAAGATTATCTTATAACATTTCTCAAATTATTTCAAACTTTAACTTCATTTTTTATCTCAAACACACTCTCCCAATCCACTGTTGTTCATCATGTTTAGCACTTGGAATTTTGAAAATCAGCTTTTCAACATCAGTTGTCGAAAATAAGATGAAATAAAATCTTTTTGATTTTTCAAAATTTTATGCTAAAACACATTCTTTTTTTTTAGATTTTCAGTGTGTTAAAATGCAATAAAGAAATATTTACAGACAATAATTTTGTGAGTTTGTGTAAGAGGATCATATCAGTTTTTTAGACAAATCACTAACACCGTTGAGCTTTAAACATTTTAAGTTCTAAATGATTCACTTAGATTGTCAGTATACTGATCCATTTAAATTTTCACACAAAGATCAATTGTTTCGAGATACGAGAATTAGTGTTTTAAGCACTTGACTTATTCGCGTGTCCCACCTCAGAATATATCCCTGTATCAAGATTCCCTAGATACAGTCTTACAGGTGAGTATACCAATTTGATATCTGTAATCTGGGTTAGTGCGAGACCTTGAGAGCTCAGGTATGAACTTCTGTTCAGTCAAAGAGATGAAGGCTCGACTTTGAGGTGTGTTCCCTTTAGGGAATCTTTTCTTCAACTGCAATTGATTTGTATCTTTCGATATTTCATCAATTTTTATGCAGATGGTGAGCTTTAAAAGCGCATAAAGTATTATACGAAGTCTAGGCCATTGCTTCCACAATATCAGAAGACTAGGTATAATACCCCAGATATCAAACAGTATAAAGACCTAGTATCTCAGAATCAGGCAATCTCTCAAACAAGATTTCGGGGGTTACCCATATATCCGAGAGATGTTCTCCACGAGATAAGTAAGTATTGATATTTAGGTTTATATCTCGAAAACAATCTACTGAATGTATAAAAACCTACTGGCATATCATCAGTGAGACCGTTTATCACATTTTTAACTTTCCAATTCTTTAGCATGCTGTGATTGTCCACTGGTGTACTATCATTTCATCTTTTTCACAACAAAACTCATTTTTGATTTTTCGATGTTTTTGGATTTTAGATTTTATCATGTTTTTGGATTTTTCAAATTTTCAAAATTTTTAAAATTTTTTACTCCCCCTAAAATCAAAAATATGTTTCAATTTTTGATTTTCCGTGAAAATTTGAAAGTGAAAACAATAAACTGTACAAATAAAATGACAAACTGATGTGAATTGCATCAATTCTCCATTCTCTTGGCTTAAACAATCAGAACTCCCCCTGACAACAAACTATTTTCCCATTATGATTTCAAAACACTTAAGTTTGTTTTAATCAAAATGGTTTTTCCGGAAAATTAGTTTTGTTGATTTCACACATCATGGGGTTTCATCATCACTTTGTTCTTTTAATCACTTGTAAAAATTATCACTTGTAGATTTTTTCACAAAAACATTTTTCAAGAATGATGCCGATTCATGCTCCACGATTACCAACTTGGGAGCTCCGGCAAGTCAGGATTTTACTTTTTAAAGAATCTCACCCATACTGATCAAGCATAGGCGAACCATCCTCATTTGGTTTAACAATTTTCGATTCATAAAATTCTTTTACTGCTTTCACCTTCTCATCTGCCATTTTTCCAAAATTATGTAGCACTTTACCATTAAATGCCTTTTCAGTATCAAATTCTTTCTTATCAGAGAAGAATTGATCTGAAATCTCAATCTTACCAATTTTTGATTTCAAGTTTCCATTTGACAATGGTGGAAAATTTTCATCATCCATTGTTGGAACGGAATTCTCATCTTTTAGCACAACAGATGACTCCTCTGATTTTGACGAATCAGATTCATTGTCAGAAACAACCTCTGAGTTCTTGACAACCCATTTTTGTTTGTTTAAATTGGCTCTTCTTTTGTAAAAATGTTTCGAACTTTCACCAACTTCGAAAGTCGAATTTTTGAACTCTTTAAATTTCTCTGTTGGTTGTTCTTTTTTATCAACACATTTCTTTTTCAATTTAGAGTTAGAAGAAACTCCCTGTTTTGTGTTGGTGGTCTTTGAGCAATTCCAAGCAATATGTCCAACCTCTTGACATTTAAAACAAGTTCTTCTTTCAATTCTCGATTCAGATTCCTTTAACACATTCTTTTGTTTCAGCGAGAAATTCCTTATTTGACTGTTTCCAGAAAGGTTTCTCCTTCTCTTCTTCAGAACTTGCTCCTGAAACAAATTTAGTTTTTGGTTTAAAAATTTTCTCATTTTTATGATTTTCGGTAGGAATAAAGCCTAACCCTTTTTTTGAAATTACTGTTATGGTTTGGTTTCTTTCGATAATCCAAACCAGAACTGTAACCCTTTTTCTTGTTCAATCTTTGTTGAACTCTTGAAGTGTATTTTTTAGGTTTTTCAGTAAGATTTACATCTTTTATTTCAGAAATATTAATTTCTGTTAATTTGTAAACCTTGTTAATTATTTCAGTTTTAACACTTCTTATTGAAAATTCTTCATCAAAATATAATTTGTCAGAATCATTCGAAGTATATGCTACTTTGAATGTTTCGTCATTCAAATTATTTTGTGACATCAGAAAATCTTTATTGTAAACCCTTTTGACTGGTGAATTCGAGCTTTTATCTGATGAAGTCGAATTTTCAGATTTAGACTCTGACTTTGTCTCTTCATCTTTATCCAACACCTAATCGACCACTTTCTTAATTAACTCGGACTCACGATCAGTGTCAGACGCTGTGAAGGTGACATCAATATCATCTAGTAATCCATCGATAGACTCGGATTTCAGATTTAGATTGAGTGCTTCAGCCACCTTTTCAAAGTGTCGGGGGGTATAGCCATCCCACATTGGATTTGGTACTATGTTATAATTCAAACCAGTTTTCTTACCAGAATTTTCTTTATCATCTGCAAACTTATGAGCTGCAACGGTAGGATAAATGCGATCAGTAACATAATCTGAACTTTGATAACTTCGAAGTAAAGAATTCACTATTTCGGTTTCGATCGTCATCGCTGCCAATTCTTGTTTCAGCCCTGCAACAATCTCAATGTATTTGGTGATTACAGTTTGCTTTTGAAGAACTGTTGTTTTCAGAAGATTCTTCATCTGAATATCCTCATCACAAGCTCTTTTGTACAAGTTCACTTTCTAGCTTAGGAGATCATATGACTCCTTTATGCTTCTCACATTGTGCAGCAAATTTTCTTTGAGCTTCTCCAATTCAGCATATTTTGTATCTTTTTCAGCACAATCTTTGCAAGATTCTAAACGCTTAACACAAGGTTTTTCAACCTCTACAATCTTTTCCAGTTCAACAATTTTTTCAACTTCAGCTATTTTTTCAACTATTTTTTCCACCACCTTTTCAATCACAGACGGTTCTTTCTCAACTTCTATCTTCACTTCATTCTCTTCAACCTCGACTTTCTCTGTCGGTTTTTCTTCAACTTTTGCCTTTTCTTCAGTAACCCTTCTTGCTTCCATTTCTCTCTTCAGTCTAGCAGCCCTTTTCTCTTTCAATATCTCGATTATATTTGCAAAAAACAAATTAAAACTGTAAGGATCCATTTTTTTCTAGCTTTCTTAATATACTCTTCCTCATCATCGGTGTCTGCATCACTTCCTGAAGATTTAAAAATCGGTTGTCTTCTAGGACTATTCTTAGATTTGACTGATTCTTCTTCCGAGGTTGAATCTTCAAAGAATCGAGCAACAAATGCTTTAGAAACTGAAGGTCCAGAAGGATCATAGTCATCCCAATTGAACTCTTTCGGAATCCTTTCATCTTCTTGATCTACCAGACCAAAACAAGCTCTACTATTTGATTCTTCAATAGTACGTGAGTGTGAAGATTGTTGTTGATGTGGTTGTTGAGCAACCTGATGATAAATTGTTTTTCTATGATAATCGTTGTTTCCGAAAGGATCTTGTCTTCTGGTTGCTTCTCTATTTGTACACTCTCGTTTAAAATGTCCTTTTTCTCGGCAACGAAAACAAGTAACCTTCAATTTGTCAAAACCTAGCTGAGATGTAGCAGCTTCACGAAGATCATATCTCCCGGTGATCTGTTTGAACTTTTATGTTCTTCTCAAAACGCTAGCTAAACACCACTTGATGTCCATCAACTCAAGTTCATCAGAATCAATCTGGTCATAATCCTCTTTAGTGAGCATCGGATTGCCAATTCGTCCAGCAACCAAGCTTTCATACGACTCTAACACAGTAACAAGTGATGCCATGTGTTGCTTCGCAATATATGGAGAGAAATTTTGACCATTTTGAATATTTAATTTAACATTGCAAAACTTGACCATTAAAGTTTGTTGAACTTTGTTTTTGAGAACTTGGTGTTGAGAAATTTGGTTCAAAACTTGAATAAGACGAAGAATATCCACTGCTCTGATTTGTATTGTTTGCATTTGTTCCAGAAAGTACCATCAGCACTGAACGCAGTCTGAATCTTTGGACTCGAAGTGGTCTCAACTTTGCTTCCTCTATAGTATAAACTAACATCTTGTTGAGCACCCGGACTTCTCATCGTAGCAGTTTTTGAATTGCTAGCTCATGTTCTTCCAACTTCTGGATAAACATACTCAAATTCATATCTTCAAATTGTCGGTTATGCTTTAAAATCAACAGATATGTTCCCCATTCATTCTGTGGTAACGCATCGGCTAGCTTATCAACCCATTCATCATCTTCCTACTTGATGTCCAATCTTTTCATTTCCACGACAAGATGACAATATCTCTCAATAATCATTCTTTTTGTTTCACCTTCAAGAGCTGTAAACATATCAAAAGATTTTTTTAGTAATGCTCGATTATTTTTTATCATATCAGCACTACCCTTAAACTTTTTAATCAACGCTTTCCAAATTGATCTAGCAGTTCCCTCATGTTGAAACAAAACAAAAATATCTTCTTTTATCGCTTGTTGGAGAATGCTAATCATCATTTTTTCACTTGTGTATTTTAATTTTTCATCCGGTAAAAATTGACTTAATTGTTTTTCATTTCCAAGTTCATCTTTTGGTAAAGTATAATCTTTCTCTAACGACACCCATGCATCAAACTTGTTCGCTTGTACCCAGTTTTCAAAACGGTCTTGCCATCCTTTAAAGTCCTCAATATACAAGCTTTGGAGGCTTTTGGAAAGTTCCTGTTTCATTCTCAATACCGACAGTTTCAGCAACTGTAACTGGAGCGACCGGAGCAGTAGCAAAAGCGTTGTAAAACTCGTTTTCCTTGTTTCGATGAAAAGGTATACAAAAGCACAATGTTCAAGCGAGCTGGAGTTTCAAACGAGTTGATGATTTGAAACGAACTGGAAGCTACAAACGATCTGACTAGATCAAACGATCTGAGTTAAATCCGTGTGATCTGACTCAACTCGTGCGAGCTGGTTCAAACGACCTGGATGATCAATCCGTATGACCTGGAGAATTTCAAGCGACCTGGATCAAACCGTGCGATCTGAGATGATTTCACTCAACCCGTGCGACCTGATTCAAACCTTCAAACAACCTGACTCAACTTCGTACGACCTGAACTCAAACTGTGATTTGGATGTTCAGCTCGTGTGGCATGACATATTTTCACACGATCTGAAAGGTTTTTCAAACGGTCTGACGGTTTTTCAAGCGATTTGGTCAATTTTAACAAGTTTTAGGTTGAATTAGGTTCTGATTTGTTCACAGATTGATTAAAACTCAGTTTTACGTGTTATATTACAAAATCAGATCATTTTAACCGTAAATTCGTTGAAATTTTGAAGAAAAAGTGTATAAAAGTGAGAAGAAATGAGTAGAAATCGGATTTATTCGTGAAAACAAGCTGAAATGGTAAGAACTCTTCCTCCTGAGCTCTGATACCACTTGTAGGATCGAAGGTTCGACCTAATGAGTCGATCAGAAGAGTTCTAGACCGAACCAAAGGCGGAATTCAATGATTTAGATATGATTGCAGCTTGATTAACACTAAGAATCACTTTAACTGTCGTTTAGATTGATTTGAAATTGATTACAGGTCGTTCGACACTTCGGCAACACTTTGTCTCCGGAATCAGAATGTTACAAATGAAGACCCAAGACTCACTATTTATAGGAGATGCCAGACTGCACGAACCTGTTTCACACGACCTGGTCCAGGTCGCACGACCTGGTCCAGTCCGCACGAACTGGTCACTTCGTGCGAAGTGGCTGGTTCCGGTCTGTTTCCTGTTTTTCTCGTACTACGTGTCTTGGTCTATCTATCTAGTTACATGACTCGATACAAGACGAAGTCAACAGACATATGCACCAACACAAAATTACTTAAATACCCTTTTAGATTAAAATATTAAAGACATAATAAGACAAAAAGAATTTAATATTACTTTTAACTACTTCTAGTCTCATCCATCCATTTTGAAAATCTAATGGCCAGAAAGTTGTTCCCGCGGTTCTTACAATTGGAGTTGGTTTTCATTTTAGCGGCCCCCTATCTATATATCTTAATAAATGAGATGATTTGGGCCTTTTGTCATTGAATGGTGGAGCTATTTTGCTTATGTGGCATCCATTGGTTGAGGAGAGTGTGATTTTGGGAGGGAATCATTCTAAATACACAAAAAATTTACATCCACGCGGGATCCGAATGTCTATGCGAATACCCAAACCCATTTTCGACCCGAGTATATTAGCCACATAATAAACCCTAATTTGTGAGACTTCATTTTTTCCTTCCGTAAAATCTATCAACCCTAACCAATCTCATCATCGTTCGTCCATGTTTTGTCATTTGTTTCCATCATCAACATCTTAATCGTTGTAAAGGTATGTTTCTTCATCAGAGTTCCATCATCGCCGACTATATAAGGGTTCTAAAATACCTAAATCCATCCTTTCATTCAACATCTGTCTCTCTTCCTGCCTCCCCGTCACAAACCCTAATGGCGAACACCACTATCAAAATCAGCTTTCTTCTTTGTCGTTTCACATCTGGTAAGTCAATATATGCATTCTTATTTTGTTGTGATTTCTTTTATCTTTCATCGATGATTTCGATCGATTTCTTCTATCTTTCATCGATGATTTTCTCTGGGTTTAATTGTATTTAGATCATCTTCAAGTACATGCCTTATGAGGTTCGGTTTTTGAAGGTGTACGATGAGTTGCGGCGGTTAGGGTTTCGCTGGAACCCAACGACTTAGATGATCAGAGGTTATCTTTCTTTGTTATATCTGATTTGGAGTTCCTTTGCTTTTGGATTTGCAAGTAAGTTTTTTGTGTTGGTTTTTTTTCTCTTTTTTCTTCGATCAGTTTCCTCTTCATTTGATTTCAACAGGTATGTTGTATATTAGTTTGTTTGGTTCGATTTTCGTTCATCCCTTTGTTTTCAAACTGTTTCACCTTACGGATGACTCTAATTCTATGTGTGTTTTATCTTGGTTTTCATATTTTTCATCTTTTATTATTGATTTCATTATAGAACAGTTCGTTTTTAGGGTATTAGGTTTTCTTTTTCACCTTTTGTTGTTGATTTGATTATAAATCAGATCTAAAGATGTGAACAATGGAATTTATAATTCCCCTTTTGTTTTTCCAATTTTGGATGTTGTAGCATAAAAATTCATGTTATCAGTTGATTAGTTGCTATTAAAAAATGTGAAATGTTTTGAGATATGAATTGATAAAATGCGTGAATGAGTGTTTTATGAAAGGGCTTTTCAATGCTAAGAAAGTGAAGTTTAAAAGTTATCTTTTTTTTTTTTGTATTAATTTTTCCTATTTCTATAAAAAAAAAGTCTGAGTTTTCTTTGGGATAAATTGCATATGGTTTTTTGGTTACATTAACTCTGTTTTATGTGTTCATCAGTGGTTAAAAAGTTGTTCCATTTGAAGGGTAAATAATTATTTAATGAGAATTTAGGGTTCATGTAGGTACAAGTTTCTAACTTTGCTGATAATTGATAGTTTATGTGTGATTCTATCATCTTTCTTCATCTCTTCGAATTTAGTGTTAAAAAATCATGTTCTTGCTTACTTAGTTTCTTAATTTTATTCAGATGAAAAAAGTTTGTGTTTTTTTTTTACTTTTTAATATTTTGATCAACAAAATTTGGTATTAAGATTGGTGCCAAAAATATTACCCTATGTGTTAATTTTAGAGTGAAATGAATATTGGATCACTACCTACGTCGCAATTTCTCCCGTCGGCGATTCAGCTTCGGCTCCAAGTCGGCGTTTTGGTTTCAGATAGGTAATCCGATCACTGATTTACCTTTGGTTGTTTAATAACACTCTTTCCCTTTTTCGTTTTGTTATCTACTTATCTCCGGTTGTTTTACTTGTGGCTTTGGCTTTGTTAACAGGGTTTCAGATAGGTAATCATTGATCGTTCTATGATTGAAAATTCTCTATCATGTGTGAAGCTCCCGCCTTGCGCCTCGACAATTGGCACGAAAACGCTTAGAAGCGCCTCAAGGTTTTTTAAACCACGAATCCAACGCAAGGGATGAAAATGACAAACATACATCACAAAAGGTATTAGTCATCATATTCATATTTGACAAAGTAGTTTAAATTTAAATTTTTTGTTTGACGGTTTCTTTTCTACTCTTTGATCCTTAGTGATTAGGTTACATCTTACTTTAATCACTATCAAAAAAGGTTGACTACTACTACAATTAGAAGTTTTTGCAAAAAAAAAAAAAAAATGTAGCCGTAGGGCTGATTTGGTGTCTGTACCATGTAGGTAAATGCTAGGCTTGACATTATTGATATTTCCATAAAATTCAAGTGATTATAAGTATACAAATATATACTTTTTTTGCTGAAGTTAACTACTGGCTAGAAGCAATGCGCATCATCATAGTCACATGGATCGCGGTTCGCTCCGGTTCGCGGAACGAAAACGGGTACGTAGTTCGTGAAATTTTAAAATTCGGTACGAGGGGGTAGGTTCATTCGGAACGCCAATTCGGTACGCGGTGCGGCGTACCATATAGTGTGGTACGTCGTATCGTATATAAAACAA
Source organism: Helianthus annuus (assembly GCF_002127325.2). Classification (NCBI taxonomy): domain Eukaryota; kingdom Viridiplantae; phylum Streptophyta; class Magnoliopsida; order Asterales; family Asteraceae; genus Helianthus; species Helianthus annuus. The sequence continues at coordinate 188,013,401 of NC_035448.2, forward strand.
TTAATACAATATAGATTATAAAAAAAATCCATTCTGAAAAACAAATTTGATAATCGGGTACGACCTTTTTTCTGATCTGGTTCGCGAACCCAGGCCGAATGGTTCGATTCTGTACCCGATTCAGGATTCAGGGGGGATCAGCGTTCCTGCGACTATGGTATGCATGAATAAAAAATTACACTTTTGGTGACTTTTGACCTGTTTAACCTCTGAAATTTATATATTACCTATTGACCCATTAGAGCTAAAACACAACTATGAATTCACTCATTTATCAGTGGGTTGAAATTGCTTATGATTAAGCTGCTCCCGTGTCTTTTCTAATAGGTAGCATTGATTTTGTGGGACACTACATTAAGTTGGGGTTTATTTTTGCAACGGTTCCACTACAAGAGACCATAAGTGGTGCAACATACATTACTTAGAGCTTGGCTGCTGGTATGTGTCTCAGCCTCAGGTGTGTAACTATTAATATCTATTAATAATACAAGTGAAATGAACAGTGTTGTATGAAGTGCTGGATGTTTAGACTCATGACACCTTTTTTCTTGGGTTTTTAAACCTCACTCTACAATCTTCTTTATTTATCACTGATATCTTTCTCTCTCCATCATCTTCTTTATCCACCTCCTCTGTTATCTCTCTCATATTTCACCGATGTTCGGCGATCTGAGGTGATGTCCGGCGACCTGAGGTGACTTTTGTTTCATTCCGGTGGTGCCGATGAGTACAAATATGTCGTCGCTCCATCTTTCCGTTCCAAACGGCGGCACCTTCAGTGCCGACGACGGTGGACGGTGCCGATGACGGCATCTCCGGTTTCAACCTTGGTTGTTGATTGTTGCGACAGTGACCGATTGCATGTGGTTACTTCTAAAGTATTGTCATTGGTTATTTCTTGGCTGTGATAGTTGAAAACATTTTCTGACAATTGATGAGGTTGGCATGGCAGGGATGGTGGAGGGTAGGTTTTGACCTGCAACCCATCTTGCAGCCATGGTTTTTGGAAACTTTGAGCCAGACCCTGGCTTTAAGATCCATGGTGGTTTTGATTTTTGATGTTGGTTTTTATATTCGGTCGATGATGATAAGCATTAACTTATCTAAGACATCTATGAGTCCTGATTTTGATTGAGTTTGTTGTTAAGATTCGTAAATTTCGTAAAAGCGAAATTGGGTCGGGTTGGAGGTGGGTCGGACTGAAAAGGGTTTTAGCCGGAAAAAATGGTGGGGTGTTGTTGGCTGGGTTTGTTTTTTTTTTGTTTATATCTGTAGAAGATGTTTGGCTTTTATTCTTTTTCTTTATATTTGTAGAAGATGTTTGGCTTTTATTCAAGTTCTTTCCACGACAATAACTCCTGGTTTGCAAATGACTTATTGTAATTTTTCCAAATATCCTTGGGCTTTTCTTCGGTATATTCTGGGGAGAGGCATTTGAGTAGGGTTTGTAAAAGGGTGATTGATTGCGTTTTATTTGGTATACAGAGGAACATATTTGGAAAGGGGATCTTGATTTGATTGTAGTGAAAGGAAAAGAATTGAGGGTAAGAATTCATCGAACTTCACAATAGGAAGACGACACCTTTCTTATTAGTTATTTGTTATTTTCCATCCATGTACATAAAAAAACATATTACTAATTGCCGTTTAAAATATTTTTTAGTTTAATATATAATTTTAGTAGAATTTTGATATACATTCGCTTTAGATATCCATTGGAAACATTTGGGTTGATATTGAAATTAAAATTGAATCTTGAAAAAAGTGGTAAGGTGGAAATAAACTTCATGTCTCTTTTACCCAAAGATTCTTGAAAAACTGTTCTTAAAAGTCAAGAATTAAAACAATGGAATCTTTAACAGGTCAATAAAACGCATAAACATGTGAATTGCAACTCCGAATTCATTGCTGGGTCAAAAAAAATTCGAGTTGTGAGTTTTAATGTGATGATTTGATTTAGCATGATTGTGTTATGACTTGTAATGTAAAACGCATATGGTATCAAACCAAAAATGTTTCGGTTTAGCGCCGCAACACGCGCGGTGTATAAAACTAGTTGTCTACAATAGTCATTAGTGATGCAACTAACCTTGAGGTTTAAGCTGCTACTCTCTTTTCTATTACAATCTTACTCAAATTTGTACTGTTTTCTATTTATATTTCGCGTTGTCCGTTAAGTTGTTTTGGCATAATTTATTGTTTTCCATCTAATCTTACTCAAATTTGTACTGTTTTCTATTTATATTTCGCGTTGTACTTTAATTTGTTTTGGCATAATTTATTGTTTTCCATCTTGACATCATTTTTCATCTTTCAAATCATAGTCACATGGATCGCGGTTCGCGAAACGAAAACGGGTACGTAGTTCGTGAAATTTATGATTTTCATGTAGTTTTTTTATATAACTTTGTGTTTTTTTTGTAGTAGATGTTAATTTTAATATATTAATTTGCTGAAAAAAATTAAAAAATAAAAAATTTCGAGTTGAATGGGTCGGGTTCGGGTCAGCCTGAGAATATTCGGGACGGGTTCGTGTTCATATGTATGACACAGTTTTCGGGTTCGGGTTCGGTTCGGTTCGTCTAAAATATTCGGGTTTGAGTCGGGTTGAACCCGCCAACCCACGAACACGACCCGTTCAGCACCCCTAGGTAAGACATATCATATATACATGGTGATGGTGACATATGTGGACCTTTTTTTCTTTTCATACACGTACTATGTATATTTTAAACGCATCTACAGACTTTAATATAAAATATAAAGGATAATATATTAACTTTTTTTTGTATTGGAATACAACTATTCTTAACACCCTAAGACATATCATATATTTATTGAATAATTGATAAACCTCGACGGATTATGATGATAACTCTAGTGATATATTTTTCTTAACAATAACTCTTTTTAAACTTATATGGCTATACTATTTCTTGAAAGCATTTAATATTTTATAAGAAGTTTAATTCTTTTATATTTTTTGTTTCCAGCTAGAGGTTACTCATCGGCTAAGCAGTGCTAAGGAAGCTGTTGCGAGCATATCCTACAGTCCTGAAGATCTTGAGTTTCGAAATCAACAAATCGTCTACTGGTCTACTGTTGATTATATAGAGCTACTGGAATCCCTTTCTGTCAAGGTAATTTACATCATGTTTGCTCCATAGTTGCTAACGGATTAGATTTAGAACTGATTCACATTGTATTGTTACCCAGCTTAAGGATATCATGGCTGCTGATTGGTCCGACAATGTTGCCTCATTTTGGCCCGCTGTGGTAAGGTCTGTATTTACATGGGAAGGCGTAACTTCATTGCTAAGTGGTTGTAATTCCTAATTAGCTTATTAATTCTGTTTCCCTTGAGATTCATTGTCAAAGTATTAGGTCCCTATCGAAAGTTATAGTTACAAGCCAAATTATACTAAAAATCATTCAACACTAATAAAAAAACAATATTTGTGCCCGTTTTGAAAACTGTGTTTGTTTCTTTTAATCTTTTGATTCGATTTTTTTACCGATTCCTGAACGAGATTTTGAGTATATTGTCTTATTTGTTTGAAGGTCTTATTAGAATCTTTTGATTAACATTATGTTATAATGCAGCCCTTGGATTAAAAGCCAACTAACCCGTGTTTGGTTTTATTCCTCATTACCTTTTTAAAGATTTTTGTTAAGTACGCGAGGTATAAGGTAACAATCACCAGTTTGCAAGTTGTGCGAAATAGCAGAAGAGACGTCTGGCCATGTTTTGTTACAATGTAGCTTCACGGTTCAGTTTGGGATCAAGTTATTACCTGGCTTAAACTTTCAGCAGGTTATAAGCCTGATTTAGTCAAAGAAATATTGCGCAATATAAACAGGTTGGTTCTAACAGTAAACAAGGGAAAGTTTATTCATGTTGTTTGTCTTTGGACTCTTTGGAGCATTTGGTTGGCAAGTGCGGAAGGTAAAGTTTTTAATAACAGAAATGTATCAATGATCAAGCTGGTTAAGTGCATTAAGGAAACATTCTATTATTGGTATCTTCACATATCAAGCTTCTTGGAGTTATCATAGGGTGAATGGAGACAAGTGTATAGGCTTTGACGTATGTAGGCTGATTGTATTTCTGTTTTGATTCTGTTGTATGTTAGTCTTCATAGCATCTTGCTATAGAGTTGTTTAAACTTTTTAGTTTGTTTATAATAAAGTTCAGTTTCATTAAATAAAAGTTGTTAACCCATATTATAAAACTTTTGATTAGGGATGAGCATGGTACCCGTTCGGTACTGAACAGGTACCAAAAAACGAGAAAAGTGGGTACTGATACCGGTACCGAATATACTGGTTCGGTGCCGGTATTTACCGGTGTTTTACCCGTAAATATTGTTACTGAAAAACAGGGAAAGTGGGTACTGGTATCGAATATACCCGGTATGGTTTCGTACCGGTATTCGGTACCAAATGCTCATCCCTACCTATCCAACAGTTGGACTTTTATTCCCAATGCATGGAACTAGGTTTATTTGATCCATATTAATCTATATATCTATATATAAAGCAAATGCCATGGAAAAAATGTAATTTTGCCATAGGTACAAGTTTTGAAGCAATATGTATAAACAAGCCAAAGTCAAAATCGACACTTTGTATAGCGACCGACGACTGTAATGACAGTGACAGTGGTGGCGGTGACAGATTTACCATCGGTGAAGAAGCTGGAGAGGCAGCTGGATTTATATTTCTTTCACATTAGAGCCTCCACCTCCATCTATATAACACATCTTTCTCTAGATTTTATTACTTTTTAAAACACATCTCACATCAACTCTCTATCTCTATCTATTTCTTACCACAAAAACATATTTTATTATATTTTTCTCTTTCTTACACACTCACAATAACAATATAGAGGGTTGAATATGACCCTATATATATAGAGGTGTACTTTACTTTCTTTAATTTTTTTTCCTGTTATAGAGATTCCAATGTGATGGTATTTTTGTTGTTTCCTCTATTATTTTCTCTATATAATATAGAATAGAGGCTCCAATGTAAATGCTCTAAATATAGATGCGTACTTTACATTCTTGCTTTTGTATGCATTTATGGCTCTTTACAACAAGAAAAAGTTTAAGAAACCGAATTATAAATTTATAGTGGAGAGAAGGGAAAAGGGATACTTTAGAGGTTAAAAGTGTTATTTTTATACTTTTATTTGTTATAAATTAAATTTTCCTACCCGGAAAATTTCCGGGTTATAACCTAGTATATATATATATATATATATATATATAAGTATAGGATTAGGATCAAGAGTAAACCACTTCTTGAGAGTAAACTAAGTGAACTAATCTTGACCCTTGATCATTTTTTAGATTAAAAGGGTAAGATTGACATTAACCAAGTATGTTTAATTAAAATCCCTTAATTTTCTCATCCCTTAACTCTTTTTCTCTCTCTCTCTCTCTCTCTCTCTCTCTCTGTCTCTCTCATTTTTAATTATTTCTCCAATATTTCTTTATCCATAGATTTTGTTTAAATTTTAACTTGAATATTTTTTTTCTTTTATTATCCGTATATATAGATATCATAATACATTGTTTTTAACTTTTTATAATTTTCAATAAACATTAAAAAATTTCTCCGAGATTGAAATTGTAATTATTTTTGGGCATTAATTTTTTTTTTGAACCTGTGATGGTGTTATTTATTTTTGCATATATGTGATATGTTTCATTTTCATTAATTTCATAACTTTTATATGAATCTACTCGTATGCATGTCTAATATATTATATGTTGTTAATATACACATATGTAACCATTTCTGAATATAATACATAGATGTATAAAAGACTGTACACATGTGTATAAACAAACAGCTGTGTATCTTGTATAAACTGATAGTTAGCGAGACTGTACACATGTGTATAAACTAACACCTGTGTATATTGTATAAAGTGATACTAGTGAAACTGTACACATGTGTATACACTAACAACTATGTGTCTTGTATATACGGAAACTAGCGAGATTTTAGGGATTTTGATAATATTGTTTAATAAATGCAATTTACAAAAGACACAAATACCCTTCTGTTATTTTTTTAAAGAGGAGTTACAACATTATAATTACAATCTTGCCATTGTTTAAAAATCTCTAGATGATGTAATCCAATGGCCCAAATTAGTTCACATAATTCACTCTCAAACAAGTGTTCACTCTAGAACCCAACCCTATATATATATATATATATATATATATATATATATATATATAATTAGAAAGGTAAAAAATATTAAAAATATGTTATTAAAAGTAAATATAATAATAAGAGTAAATTACTTTTGAGTCCATGTGTTTTAGTGGTTTTAACCACTTGAGTCCAAAATCAAAAAGTTTAACGTTCTGAGTCCCTAACCATTTATTTTATAACGTTTTGAGTCCAATTTTGTTCATTTTATAACGATTTGAGTCCAAAAAATTGGACTCAAAAGGTTAAAATTTGGACTCAAATGTTTAAAGAAAATGCTTATAGGGACTCAGGTCGTTAAACTTTTTACTTTTGGACTCAATTAGTTAAAACTCTTAAAACACAGGGACTCAAAAAGTAATTTACCCTAATAATAAACTATTATAATATATAAAATAAAATATTAAAATTGCTATATATCAAAATTAATAAAAAGTTATAGATTGTTATAAAAATAAAGTTACTATTCGTCGTCCTTCAATATATAATTAAAAATAAAAATATGTTATTAAAAGTAAATATAATAATAAACTATTATAATATATTAAAAAAACTATATATTATTATAAAAATAAAGTTAGTATTTATCGTCGTTCATCAACCGTATATATATATAATATATATATATATATATATATATATATATATAATGGTTAGAGGCGCAACCTTTGAGAGGTAAGAAAATATTTTTTTCTAATTTGAGTCTTGAAATATTCTAACATTAGAAATTTTACTTTTTCTCATATTTTATATAAATTTTCTAACCAGTTAATTGTATTATAGCGATATATAGTAATTATCTATTATCTAAATTCTAATAAACAGTTCCAATAAATGCCACATGGCAATTCCTTATTCTACCTTAATATAATATTAATTTATATTCCATTTTAATATTTAAAATACTTTACGGATAACTAATTAAAAATATTATGGATAACTATAGTACATGTAACTTCTATTTTTTTAATCGTTATTATGTTTAACTTAAATTATTACAATGATATTTTTTTGTTCAATTTTTTTTATCATTAACAAATAAATATATTTTACTACAATTAAAAATATTCTATTTTGTTTAATCGCTACTATGTATAACTACAATTACCACATGACAATTTTTCGTTCAATTTTGTTGTCATTAACAAATAAATATGTTTTACTACAATTAAAAGTATTCAACAATATAGATAACGATTAAACATAACAAAAGTTAGATACAATTAAACAAAATAAAATATAGTCAAATATGTCGTATATTCTCCGATGTATTTAATGAAAATTATTTCATTATTTCGTTACCTCATTGGCTAACGGTGTAAAAATAATTAAAAAATTTCTTAAAGAATTGATGAACGCGATAAGCACTTTACAAGTGGGTTGGGTATTAATTACTATGCGTAAAAGATTACAAACTTTTGGAATGACTATCATGTACGTCTACTTGTCTTATCTACAAATAAACTAGTTTTATTATTCAACACGTGTATACACGTGAGCATGGTTGTAAAACAAGGTTTCCAAGGCCGAGTACTCCCCGAGTAGTCGCTACAAGGTAGGCTGCCGAGGCGACTTTCTCTAACTCCGCCTAATTACTCGGAATCGATCAAACGCGGCCAGCCTCGGCCAAAATCAGATCTAGTAGGTCAATTTGGGCCGAGTTTAACTTAAAAAATAATAAAACATAATTTATATGACTATCATATTAAATATATTAAATAATGAATATCATTTTTACGTATTTTGTTATAAATATTAGTAAATTTATGCTATTAGACTTATATTTAATTTCCGAAAACTAATTTCTTTATAATTTAACATGTCCGAGTACTCCCCGAGTATTCTCCGCCTATGCCGAGTACTCTCAACTCCCCGGTCGACCGACTAGGGAGCGTCTAGCGACTTTTGCAACCATGCACGTGAGTATAACCTAGTAATTAAATAAAAGTAAGTATATAAAATTTAGTTGTATTATCTCCTCGAGGGTAGTGTGTAAATAATGTAACACCTAATTTATAGACAAAACAAATATATATAAACTTTGTATTTCATATATTATAGAATGAGTAAATAATGTGTAACATGGTCATTTGAAATATAACTAGTATTAAGCATCCCCCGCATTGCGGCGGGGGCGAGCACTAATGCCACACTATTGTCAGCGACCACCGACACTGAAGTTAGGGCGTGTGAATGCGAAAAAATTTAACCGAAACGTAAAACATAAAATAAAATAACTAAGTTGATCTAAGACTCGCGCGTTACGATGAACACGTGTCTATTTTTTCTCGTTTGACATGTTCATCATAATCTATATATATTATATATCATTACCACTATACAAACCGCAATGCATATATTACAACAACTATTGCATCAATATGTTGCAAATTATATTTATATAAGATTTTGGCTAAATTAATTAGATTATTATAAATAATAATAATTTAAAAATAAAACAACACAAATTTGAATGGATCAAACTGATTGAACATGGTAAGATAATGAAACCATTATTTGATTAGGACACAACCACTTAAGCACAATTTACAACCATACATGCATACAAAACAGATTGAATTTGGTAAAGTAATGAATGAAACCATTGTTTGATTAAGGTACAACCACTTAAGCACAATTTACAACCAAACATGCATACAAATTATTTGATTAAGGTACAAACATTTAAGCATAATTTACAATCAAAGATGCGTACTATTTGATTAAGGTACAAACATTTAAGCATAATTTACAACAAAAGTGCATACTATTTGATTAAGTTACAAACATTTATGCATAATGTACAACCAAAGATGCATACACATGTTACAAATTAATAGTATATAAATATGTCTAGATGAGTATTTAATATTATATGAGACCGTTTATTAATAATAATAAGGGATATTGGATTTATATATCCTCAACTTTCATCAATAAGCCGATAACACTCTTAACTTTCGATTTGTACACCATCACTCCCAACTTTCAACTTATTGGCTGATAACACTCCTTAACTTACAAAACCCTAACACGGTTAGCTGATGTCAGCTGCCACGTCATAAAATATGCCATGTCAGCTGCCACGTCATCAAAAATGCCACATCATATGCCACGTCAGCTAAAAAGGCCACATCAGATGCCATATCAGGAAAACTAATTGGGTTAGGGTTGTTAGTTAGGGAGTGTTATCGACCAATATGTATGTAATTGATAATGTCGTTTTGTTCGGGTATGCAAGTGAAAAACAATGAAATTTGGTTTTTGGTTACCAATGCAGATTGTAATAGTTACTAATGAGGAAGAGAAGATATGAAGCCGTTTCACACTTTCGCATAATGGACTATACTAAAATGTGGGTTTGGGCTTCTAAGGGGCCCTAATGAAGACCTTTTAGGCATATACTAGGTAATTCAAAAATTAAGGGTCTATTTGGTATGGGGTAATGGAATGGACGAAGTAATGGAATGGACGAGGGAATGCAATGGATCATTACCATACCATGTCTTGTTTGGTTACCATGTGGGACTGTAATGAATTATTACAGTGTATTGTTTGGTAGGCAAGAAAAGATGAAGGAATAAAATCGGCGGTGACTGGTGGTGGTTGGTGGCGGCGATTGTGGTTGGTGATAGGTGGCGGTAGTGTGCTCATATCCAACATGATAAATGTATACAAGTTACTAACATGTTGTACTAGTGTAAACTATATGTCAAACCAGAGTTTAGCGCAATGGTGATTACCCAACATCGTCGAAACGAAGAGGGTGGCATGGTGTTTACTTAACAATACCACTACATAATGCTTTTACGTAACCTTGATCAGAAAAACGATTTGTGCAATGGTAGAAGATTACAAGTCGTCACACTTGGTGATCGGATTATTGAAGCAAAAGTTATTTCTGATAATAATATTGGGACTAGAACTTTTATTCCAAGGAACAATCTTTCGCCCTCTGACAAACGAATACCTTTCAAGCTTCAAAGAAGGCAATTTCCGATAGTAGTTTGTTTCGCAATGACGATAACCAAAAGCCAGGGACAGTCGCTATCGAAGGTTGGTTTGTTTCTAAAGCAGCCTGTTTTCACTTACGGACAACTATATGTTGCACTTTCAAGAGTCAAAAGTATGGATGGTTTAAGGATGTTAATATTAGACAATGACGGGAACGTTACTAATAAAACTACAAATGTAGTTTACAAAGAGATATTCTTAAATTTATAGTTTGATTTATAGTTTCACTATTTTTATATTACTTTCCAACTTTTATTTTTCTTCGTTGATTTTTTTTCGATATTCATCTTTACTTTTTACTTTAGGTTCTTTGGTTACATTGCATTTTTAGTACAACTAACTTACAACTTATATAAACAATCCGAATCACATATGAACAACCACAACTTTATTTGTAAATATATATATTTCAACATTGATAATCAACAACCATTTACAAACGATACCAACGTTAGTTACATTCAAAAATATGGTATCTGGCTTGATGATATACCACTAATTGTCTTTAACCTTAAACTACCAAGGAACAAAATAAAACATTATAACCGGTACTTGCATGTCCAAAAAAAACAAACATAAACAGTAGCACAAAAGAGTCATGATTTCGTCTACACAAACACCTTCAGCATTAGCTTATAAGATTACCTATTAACCTGCATTAACCGCATCCACGTGTGATAAGATCAGGAGATTTCCTAAACTTACAAATGTGAAATGCATTGTGTCACCCAAACGAAGGCCATTCTCCTTCATGAACATCGGCCAACCTTCGATTGCATACCTTACAGCATCTCTATTCTTCTGCCGCCTAAGATTCATATCGATGATTTTTCCATTCATGTTCGTCACTTTTAACTCATGCACTTTATTTTTGAATCCGGCAATTCTTACAACATCAGCAGGCATTCTCTGCATGAATACCATAATTAACAAGTAAAACAGCCTTATGAATGTTATAGTATTATTGTTTATCATTGAGTAGTATAAAAAAGCATACCATGCGGTATTCTCCCTTCTTTGTGAATTCATAATTACCAGTTTTCGCAACATCATTTCTCCTTGCAACATGTTTTGGTTCAACATCCAATATCTTCAATGCATTACCATATCTCTTTCTATTTTTGTTAACCTTATTATTACAGATACACATTATATTTAGAGTAATATATTTAATCCCTTAATTTATAACAAATATTCATCACTAAATGTTGTTAACTTATGCTATACGTACCAACCGGCTGCGAGTTCTCCGTCCAACTGTTGAGACGTATGGCATTTCCACTTCTGTTCCGCATATCAGCCGCTTACTGTCGTCTGGATTACAATATGCCGCAATCTGTTTTCCTTTCTGCTTAAGCTGTTAACACAACTACTAACGTTAAATAACAATAACCAACAATCATTAACTAAATATGTCTACGTATATTAATGAAACTACTCATCTATTATTATGTTTGAAATAATTACATTTTCTTTTCTTAGTTGGTTCCTATCTTCTCTCATCAAACTCTTTCTTCCTACCTTCGACTTTTGTTTTCCACCAATGTTCCTATTCACCTCTTCTTTCTTACGACCTTCATGCACCTGTGTATGATAATTAATAAAATCCATAACATCTTATTGTAATGTATTTTAATCTATATAAATGTAAGGTTTTTACCTCAGAAATCAACTAATCTATTGAGTCATCATCTTCAGAGAAGGTCTGTTATACAATAAGATACGTAAATAAGTCCTATTTTTTAGTAAACCATTATAGTTTAATTCAAAATACTTACAAAGTCAACGTTTTTGTAGTATGTGTCTTTAGGTATTTCCAGCAGAGAGTCATCTTCACTTTCTTCTTTGTTGGTCAAAACTACCTCAACTCCTCTACGATAAATTTTTAACTCAAATGTGACGCTGTCCGTCTTCATCAACAATAGTATGCCATCCTCTTCTATTGCAAAATCATGAAATAACTTTGGACAACCTTTTGTAAAAACATAATTATCATTGATTTTGTCGGTCTCAACTTTCCAAGTCTGACCTGCTGCATATATGTTATAACAATCGTTGACTGTCGAGTAAGAGTAACAGTTTGTGACATAAGCTTCTGGAATCACCTGAAAAGTTATGTAACATTTTATTGTCAGATATATATGTATACCATTTATTTTACAACTATAACAAAATGAATATTGATCCACACATATTAGTATACTTACTATTATCTTTAAAATGTCGTAACGGTTTACTGTCACAAAAGATTCACCACATATGTTTTCGACGAAACAATCGATTTCAATATTTTTGTCTTCGATTATCCTTAACCGCAATAACGTCCTCTTTGTCAACTCAAGATCCCTTACGACATTACTTCATCCGTCAGTGATAACGGATTCCCCACTTACACTTCTCAAAGAAACTGGCCAACTTCTTTGACTTTCATGATGTATCATTATTTTTTTCCTTTGCCAATAATCTCCATATATGTTCTTAACAAAGTCAATTGGCAGCACCTGCGGTTAAATTTATGTTTTACATGTTATTTAATACAAGATATACATACTTTTTTTGTAAGCATTGTAGCATACCAGTTTTAACGATGATTGCTCTTCTAACATAGCGACGCATGACGGACTCATTTTTCTACGCCTATAATATACCAACATCTGTTATAAACATTTACTATTGAAGTTTAATGCATACATATATGTTCATAGCAATAAAAAAATTACGTGTTAAGGAATATTAGACAAACAGTTTTTATAAATATGCCTTTATGATTCTGATATATATAAAATTTATACTGATATAATGTCAGTAATATTTTCGTTATTCCTAATCCTAATTCATAATCTACATCAAATCCTCTCTATGCAGACTTTCAATAATACAATATACAATACACACATAAACAATACTAAAGGAACTGTTATCACATCATCCTGTTTGATTACAACTAAAGAAAGATTCAATGTAGTCAATAAATTTATAACAACATATCTGTTTTTTTAGTGTTGAATCTTAATGTATGCATATATTGTCATAGATAACCAAAAATAAAAATACATGACTTCAATATAATCGTATTTCAATATAAGTGATCAAAAAATATTCTCAATCATAAATTTTATGCGAGAATGATAACCTATTCAATCATCCAAATCACACTATTAACCAACAAAGTCTATTTTTCAAAAGAAGATCAACAAAATCTATCAACCAAATTACATTATTAACACAAAAATTCTATATTTTCAAACACATGCAATACATATAATCCCTCTTAAATATACATAACATACCCCACTTTCAAGTTAACAAAAACCTAAACTCCGATTTGACGTCTAATTCGTCATTAATCACCGAAAACAAACATCTTATGACTTATTTGTACTACCAAAGACAACTTCAGTTGCTAAATCAAAGTAAAAAAAGGTCGTAGAAGTGATCGGAGATTTCGTCGGAAAAGTACCTTTACCAAATGCTTGAACCGCCGTTCAAGACTTCTTGAGCTTTGTGATGGAAGGTGAACTGAGTTTGCAGGAGAGTATAGGTGATATGATGTTATGATTGTGATAGATATTGTAATATTTAAGTATTGATTTTTTTATTTTTATATCGGTTAAATGACTATTTTACATTTACGTTTATTTTTTTTGCCCAATATTGATTTGAATATTCTACATAAATAGATACTGGTTATCTACTTTTTAACTTTTGATTTTGTTATGTAACTTTTAATACTTCTTACATGTATTTTTCAATATATTTACAATTATAGTAATGAAAAAAAATAAATTTGTTTTTTACTAATTTTTTTACATTCATTAGGAAAAGCTTTCACCTACCATTATCTATAACTAAACTAATTTTATATTGTAAGTATTACGATTTCTTATATCTATTGCAATGATTTTGATTATTTACTATCAATATTTTTTAGAGTATGTCATAAAATCCTTTAAATAGACATAATTCCTCTAAGACTATCTCATTCTTCAAGTCTTATACACAGAAGCTCCTGTTACACGCTTTTCACGACAATCGGATTTGCGAGACAAGATTATAACTCGGTTAGTTACTTCTTCAGATATTGCATTTTATTTTTCTTTTGAGCTTTAGTTACTTCTTGAAGTGTTGATGATTATAAATCGATTAATTATGTCAACTTTACGTTACTTTGAAAATATGATGCGTTTTTTTTTTCTCATGTTTAAGTTTTGTACGAAAGAATGGAACGTGTTGGGATGGAAATGGTCGTTGAAGAGATTTTATCCAGGCTACCTTCAAAGACAGTTGGTCGTTTCAGATGTGCGTGTAAACAATGGCGTTATGAATTGTCTACACATATGTGTGCGATCATCCATGCTCGTCAAATGGCTAATTCTCAAAACAGAAAGTTAATCACGTTTACTTATCTATCAGTTGTCATTGACAACGTAGTAGATGGAAAGATAGGCTTCTTTGCTCGGAAAAATATTTCTTTCCCCATCTTTACCCCCCCCCCTTTATTCTTAAATATTATTGCGTCTCTTTATGGTTTTTTGTTGATTTCCACGGAACACCCTTCAAATAAATTGCTCCTTTGGAATCCAACAACAACGCGCTGTTTATTTTTGTTACATGAGAATTCTGATTCTATATACCTAAACTCAGTCGATACGGCTGAGATGTACCTTGATGCATCCAATGATCTTAAAATTCTACACATCAAGCGTTGTAATGATGTTGTCGTATCTCGCGTCTATTCACGATGTACTGGTACTTGGAGAACTATTGATTTCTTGAAGGGAACACCTTTCGGTTCAAGAATATATACCTGGTCTGTCGGTACTTTATCGAACAACAAATTATATTTCACAGTTTCTCACTATTGGCTTTGTGATTCTAGTTATATAATTGCTTTTGATGTCAATTCTGAAGTTTTCAACCGGGTTACATTGCCACAATAAATTGGTATTAATGTTCAGCAATGACGTTTATTCACAGTCAAACATAAACTTCATATGTTTGTTGTTGAAATGAGTCGTCCTGTTACAGTGAATCTCTTCAAATTTGCACAAGTTTGGACTAAGGTTTCATCTTTCAAAGACCTAAAGGTAATTACATTTGACCATGGCGTAACCGACCACATGTAATGGAAAAAAACACTTGGAATTTATCCACTGAATGGGGCAATATGATTGAGGTGCCCATTACAAAAAAATGATTTTGAATACCTTGAAGATGTTGATACCTTTCACGGATTGAAAGCTGCATCGTTTTTACAGACCGTTGTATCGCCTATTAATTAGTTTTATTCAATTTCTTATCTTATGTATTTAGTACGTTTTAATTCCCTTTTGTTACGGTTGTAGTACGATGCTTCGTTTTTTTTTCATATTTAAATTCAGATTGCCATGATAAGTGATGTGCGTGAAGTGTGTTATTATATTTTAGATGTATATTTTAAGCCCTTTTTACACTTTTAGCCAAGTTTTAAATTTATAAAACACGATATTTACTAACACTAAACACACATATGGGCAAGTGCACCCATCGTGGACGTAGTATAGTGTTGGTAAGATACCGAGGTCGTCCAAGGACACAAGAGCTTTTAGTACCGGTTTATCCTCAACGTCTAACCAAATCAAAATGTTAGAAAAGATTTTTAAACTAAGAAAATAAAACTAACTAAATGCTGAAAAATAAAAATAAAAATAAAAACAGATAGACAAGATGAATCACTTGGATCCGACTCGTGTATTAGTATAACCTTTGATTATTTTCGCACTTTTGCACTTGTTTAAGAGATTATCTTAGTTATTGTAGTAGGCCCCTCTTTTGAAGGCGACGTTACCCTCAACCCAGTAGTTTGAGTCAGCAAGGATACAATCCTAAAGGGTTGGATTATTGAAAGATAATGAATTAAGTTATTAATGCAAATTATGGTAGGCCCCTCTTTTGGAGCTGACGTTACCCTCGACTAAGTAGTCTGAGTCAGCAGGGATACAGTCCTAAATAGCCGGGTTATAGTAATAATAGTAGTTAACTTATGAGGGGGTCAAAGAGTTTGGATCCCCGCCATCCAATACCTATGGGTATTGAAGGAGATCCTACTAAATTTGACCCAGGTCCCTTGCAGGACCTCTAAACACTGAACAAGGGCAAGACCCATACCAAACCGTTCCCTTAACCCCCGACCAGGTAGCCAACATACCTCCATATAGACCGTGGAGATATGAATGGTGAAAATCTTTTATTTTATATAGACAGTAAAATAATGCCAAGACACCACGGACAAACGATAAGGAAGAATCACCTTCAACATAAGCAACTAGTTATTAAAGTCATTAATACAAAACCAAATAAAAAGTGCAAAAGATTAAAAATAAAAAGTATTATACTAAACACTTGTCTTCACCAAGTGATGTAAGAGACTTAGGCAAACATGGCCTTGATTGTCAAGAACTCTTACGATCAAGCCATAACCGAGACTGTTTTTGTCATTTCCAACTTTTTTTATTTTCGAAGAAAGGGCCTCGATTTGGGCTTGTAAAGAAGTGCTTTCATCAACCTTATGGGCGCCCGGGGCAATAGATTTATTGCCTCGGGGAGTGTGCCACTGAAAATTGGTTTGAGCAATTTCCTCAATTTGATTATATATTTCATGCGGGCCGCGATTACCTAAAAGTCCCCCGGAGCTAGAGTCAAGTGTCTGCCTTGTGTGTGGCAACAACCCATTATAGAAAGTGGATACTTGTTGCCATATCGCAAGGCCGTGATGTGGACACTTTCGCAATAGCTCCTTGAACCTTTCCCAAGTTTCATATAAGGATTCCCCGTCCTCTTCTGAATATGTATTAATTTCAGTCATTAATTTAGCCGTTTTAGCGGGAGGGAAATACTTATATAAAAATTTTTGGGCTAGTTCATCCCAGGTGTTTACCGATCCAGCTGGGAGGGCGTTAAGCCAAGCTTTTGCTCAGTCTTTTAGTGAAAAAGGAAACATTCGGAGGCGGATGGCGTCATTTGATGCTCCTTTGATCCGAAAAGTATCACATATTTCTAAGAAATTAGTAATATGTAGATGGGGATCCTCGTCCGCAAGCCCATGAAAGGCTGCGGAGTTTTGGAGCATTTGTATCAAATGCGGCCGAAGTTCGAAGTTGTTGGCTTCAACATTCGGTGCATTAATAGCGGCGCCGAGATTACGTACGGTAGGTCGTAGATAATCCATGAGGGTACGTTGGTCCGCCATTAGAAGTGGATTTCCCGAAACCTTCTCTTGGTTTTTGGCTTTTAGTCTTTTTCTGAGAAAGCGTTCGGGTTCTTCTAGAGGTTCTTTTATGTCCTTATTAGAACTGGAGCTCATACACTACGTAGGGGTGGCGTTTGGTTCCAAGTCCTGCAATAAAAACAAAAAAGAATGTTGGTCAGAAGGTTCCCCACGGCCCCGTGCTCAGTGAACACGGCCCGTGGTCGGAGTTACAGTGATTGTTTTCCAGATCCCAGCTACTGGAGAGTTGGACACGGCCCCGTGTTGCACCGACACGGCCCCGTGGTCAGCCTTCTGTAACTTGGAAAACTAAAAACTGCCAGTAACAATGCTGGGCACGGCCCGTGTCCGACCAGGCACGGCCCGTGCTGAGCTCTGCAGAAGCTGAAAAACTAAGAAAATCCTAAAAATTAAAAAGAAAAATAAAAATATTATTAGGCCGTTGATTCCTAACTTTCTTAAAATCCTTGTGTCCCCGGCAAGGGCGCCAAAAACTTGATATGCGTGAAGTGTGTTATTATATTTTAGATGTATATTTTAAACCCTTTTTACACTTTTAGCCAAGTTTTAAATTTATAAAACACGATATTTACTAACACTAAACACACATATGGGCAAGTGCACCCATCGTGGACGTAGTATAGTGTTGGTAAGATACCGAGGTCGTCCAAGGACACAAGAGCTTTTAGTACCGGTTTATCCTCAACGTCTAACCAAATCAAAATGTTAGAAAAGATTTTTAAACTAAGAAAATAAAACTAACTAAATGCTGAAAAATAAAAATAAAAATAAAAACAGATAGATAAGATGAATCACTTGGATCCGACTCGTGTATTAGTATAACCTTTGATTATTTTCGCACTTTTGCACTTGTTTAAGAGATTATCTTAGTTATTGTAGTAGGCCCCTCTTTTGAAGGCGACGTTACCCTCAACCTAGTAGTTTGAGTCAGCAAGGATACAATCCTAAAGGGTTGGATTATTGAAAGATAATGAATTAAGTTATTAATGCAAATTATGGTAGGCCCCTCTTTTGGAGCTGACGTTACCCTCGACTAAGTAGTCTGAGTCAGCAGGGATACAGTCCTAAATAGCCGGGTTAAGTATTAATAGTAGTTAACTTATGAGGGGGTCAAAGAGTTTGGATCCCCGCCATCCAATACCTATGGGTATTGAAGGAGATCCTACTAAATTTGACCCAGGTCCCTTGCAGGACCTCTAAACGCTGAACAAGGGCAAGACCCTTACCAAACCGTTCCCTTAACCCCCGACCAGGTAGCCAACATACCTCCATATAGACCGTGGAGATATGAATGGTGAAAATCTTTTATTTTATATAGACAGTAAAATAATGCCAAGACACCACGGACAAACGATAAGGAAGAATCACCTTCAACATAAGCAACTAGCTATTAAAGTCATTAATACAAAACCAAATAAAAAGTGTAAAAGATTAAAAATAAAAAGTATTATACTAAACACTTGTCTTCACCAAGTGATGTAAGAGACTTAGGCAAACATGGCCTTGATTGTCAAGAACTCTTACGATCAATCTTGGATCCCGAGACGACTCACACACTCTATGATGGACAATGGATGATGGTGGTGGATGATGGTGTTGTGATGGTGGTGGGTGGTGGATGAAGTGTGAGAGAGGTGGTGTGCTAAGGGATGAGTTGCAATGAAGCCAAGCACTCCTATTTATAGGCTGAACAGAAGCCTGGGCACGGCCCCGTGTCAGCTGCACACGGCCCCGTGCCCGTCTGACAATCTCTCTCCTCATTAATTGTAATTCGCAATTACAATTAATGCGCCTGCAGTACTTTCGCAACGCCCCCGTGTTCACTGGGCACGGCCCCATGGTGGGCAATATAAGCTTCTATAGGTTTGTCTTATCTGCTGCTTCTTGGACACGGCCCCGTGCTGGCTGAGCACATCAATAAGTTCATCTGTACAGTCCGTTTATGATAAGTAACATAAAACTTTTATATCAAAAATACAAATATATCATTTTTCAACACCGCCGAAATTCGAGGGTATTAGCACTAGTTTATTATAAATGTTTTTTATTGCATCACCACGTATAGTGATATACACTCCTAGGCTATGATTACGGTAATAGATAAATATAAACATAAAATCATATTTGCTAAAAGATTTAGCAGGATTTTTACTGATATTCACCAATTTACACATATTTTAGTCCCCCATTTTATCCCCATTTTATGAAATTTCGGCCGTAAAACCGTGAATCGGATACTTAATCATTTACACTTTCGTTTACAGGCCTAAAACAGCATGCCAAACAAGATGATAGTGAAAACAAGGACTTTCCGAGCAAAACGACAAAGCTGCGAACATTCTGTGAAGATTCTGACCTGGGCAAGTTGCACGGCCGTGCCACTCATGGCACCCCTGTGCGGATCCGACAACATAGCCCAGGCCGGCAGTGCACGCCAGTGCGATCCGGAGTGCAAGCATTACTCGGAAAGGAACGAGCGTGTGGCTGGAGGCACTCCCGTGCAACCCCGGCGACCAAGCCAAGATCGGAAATGCACTGCCCGTTCAGACGTCCGTGCCGTCCAAACCCAGAGATGCACGCACGTGCGACTCGTGGCACGACCGTGCGAGATCGAAGATCGGTCAACATTGTCACACCCTGACCCGCAGCGGAATGGTACGGGGCATGATGATTGCTCAAAGCTTATAACAACTATTTAAAAGTTAAAGTATTTAAAGCATCAATATTAAATTGTCACACATAACATAGAATTCAAATGTTAACAACAAGTTACAATTCAAATAAATAAAAGAAACATAACATATCCTGTTTATTACTAAGGCAGTCCTACGTGTCTTCAACTCAAAATCCGCCTACCGTTATGTACCTGTATCACGCGTAAAAGAGTTTTGGGTCAACAAACATGTTGGTGAATAGATTCGGTTTTTATTTAAAAATGTTTTTGTTTTATTATCTTTAGAAAACATTATTTTATAACATGCATTATCAAATGTGAAACTAGGTCCCTCAATATAACAAGAATTCAACAAATATCTCATAAGCAACACAAACATAACAACATTAGTAACCATAGACACATAGAGATTCAAGCCCCGAAAGGCGAAACTGCGAAACAATGATGGGTATACCGAGTTCAACCCATGGCCGTGGGGAACCGGTCAGCCAGGTGGATCCACGCGAAACCTGTGACACAAAGCGAGTAACACATAGATACACGTATAGAGAAACAATAGAAATTAGCAACAAGTGACACATAGAAACACATTGAATAGCATGTTATCAATTTAAATAATCAAGTTGAAATCAAGCGCGAGATACACCCCAAAAAGAGTTAATGGCAAAAAGGGGAAAAGAGTCGAATCTACTCACGGGTTGCGTTACTGCTTAATCTTGTTAAATCACCGCACGATTTGGAAGTTTCTCGAAAGACGAAAAGTCACCCTAAAATTTATGAATAATAACAATAATAATAATAATAATAATAATAATAATAATAATAATAATAATAATTGTTATTATTATTATTATTATTATTATTATTATAATAAATAATTTGCTAACTTTCATTGAGTTAATACACTTGAATTATCAATTATCAACTACTACAAACTTAAGTTGATTATGTAAGATTTTAATAGTTCATGCATTTTATTGGACAAGATGGGCGGCAGCTCAATAGTGCCAGGCAGCTGCCTGGCACTTCATTATTGGCCCAACAAATTTATGATTTTATCCCCCTTTAAAATTATGATTTTGCCATCAGTTAAAAATTATGTTTTCGCCCCCGTGTAAAAATAAATTTACGCTTATGCTCCCAGCTAAATATTTCAATTTTGCCCCCGGTAAAAAATTACGATTTTAACCCGTTTCAGTTTACAATTTTGCCATTAGTTTTTTTCCCTTAAATTTACGATTTTGCCATCAGTTCAAAGTTATGTTTTTGCCCACGCTTAAAAATAATTTTGCGCTTTTACTCCCGGCTAAAAATTCTAATTTTCCCATCGGCTAAAAATTACCATTTTGCCCCGTAAATTGATACTTTCGCCATTAGTTTTTTTTTTCCTCACAGCCAGGTTACGATTTTGCCCTCAACTTAAATTTACATTTTTTCAATCGTTTTTGTTTGTTTTCCTGGTTAAATTACGATTTAGCCCCCAGTGTAAAAATACTGTCATGTCGGCAGCTTCCTGACACTTCCTCATTGGTCCATTTAGTTTACGATTTATCCCCGAATTAAAATTATGATTTCGCCCGCAGTTAAAAATTACGTTATTCTCATCATTTTAGTTTTTTTTTTCAAAGCTATAAAGGTTTTTTTTAATTGGTTTACTCGATTTAATTTTTTTTCGTGTCAAGGAGTTGCCTAACATTGGCTTATTAGTCTTGAAAAAATACAATTGCCCTGAGCCTAAAATTACGGTCTTATCATCGTTTTTTTTTTCCTAGCAAAATTATATTAGGCTTTTTTTAATTGGTTGAGAATTATTCGGCCATCGCCCCGCAACGCGGGCGGGACATCTACTAGTTAGCTTAACAAATAAATAGTATTTGACTCTATTTATTTTACTATTATATTTATTTGTGCACAATTGCACTGATACAAATATCTAACCAAATTCATGGTTAAAAAAAAAATTGATCATACGGATCCTCTAAAATTTAGTGACCATATGCTTTATTTTTTTTTATGACAAATAGTTTATGTATTAAAAGTTATTGTAGAAAAGAAGGTTCGTCATAATAGCCTATCCAAATGAATTGATTTGCAAAACATAAGCCTATGAGTCTAATTAATAGTAATATTTAGATTTATTTTTTTTTAGTTCTATATGGCAGTAGAGATCAATTCGTTACAAACCAATTTTCAAAACATCGCAACTTAAGTGACAATGGTGTATTTGAAGATCAAGGTAATTTTAGTTACCTGCGTTAGCGAGTAATACTAGTCGAACTCATGAATTCTTGGTCATGTAAACTCGAACATGTAGTAGCGGTTAGACCATGTGTAGTGGTGAACAAAAATAATGCCCATACCATGGGGCATTATCCGACACGTGACATCCTAGTCAGCGTTGGGCATTATAGCAAAAGTGGCGTAGTGGGAATAATGTCTCTTCCAATCATTAAAAAGAATAATAAAAAAAAACAAAAAAAAAAAACAAAGTATTTATCATTGGCCATGCCCCCACCTTGGACCCACTCCCATTTGCCACATGCACACCCATTGGCCACATGCACTCCAAGTCAAACCCCATGCAGTGTTTTTATCATAACGCCAACTTCAAGTTTTTGATTTTTTTTTTAAGAAAACGCCCCATGTAATTGGGGGGGGGGGGGGGGGGGGGGCGTTTTAGGGCGTCTTTTTTCAAAATTTTTTAAAAATCACGCCCCACTACGGGTGGTCTTAGTGATTCGTGGTTTCGACTCTGGTGACGGTATGTGGCGATGATAGTGTTCAGGCGACGTTATTGCGAGGAATTGGCTGGTGGTTGTCGAACAAAAAGATGTGATGGTGAGTGTTTAAATCGGAGGGGGAGAAAGTGAGGCGTACGTGAAACTTGTCAAACCAGAACCGGAACAATCGAACAACCGTGCGACGTGAAATTAAGGAAATGGTAGCGAAGACATGAAACATAGATTAGGCTATTAAGGCAAAGATGGAAAGGAAAATGAGTTCGTGAAGACACAGCGATATAGAGCAGCCCATTATGTATGGTTATATTTCTGGTGCAATTTAGTACCCTTTATTGCCGACGGTTTCAATTGTTTTTTTTTTTTTCTTAATGTACCAATGATGATGACATTTAGTGATGGAAGTTTCAAACTCTTGGGTGTTACTATTCGGTTACAGAACTAATAAGAAAATGCTTATCCAATCTAAAGAAATCATAAAATGCTCAATAATCTAATCATTTGAGGGAATTTGAAATGGCCTGATCGGAAATCTCACCTGTGTTTATGGAGGTGACAAAGAGACAAAATTCCTAAAAATACTAAACTAGCATGACTTAATTTCCACTGTTTAGATTAACCCCTTAGCTTACAAGGAATTCTACATAAATAACCTTCTAGTTTAAATTTGAATTTTAAATAACCCTAAACTATTAATACTATAATATAACAAATGTAATTATTAATTATTAGTATTTGTTTTAAAAAAAATTTATGCCATATCCTAAAAATAATAATAATAATAATAATAATAATAATAATAATAATAATAATAATAATAATAATAGAATATTAGGGATGTTATAGTATAACGGGTCGGGTATGGTTGAGACCCGTTTTTAGTGGATGTTACAAACATCTGCTGATGTCACAAAAGTATGGTGCAACGTAATGTAAAAGTGAACGGTCGTGCACTTTATTGGTACGACTGTGCGATCGCAAAATGTTATAAAAAACAGACAGAAGCATTCTGTTCGATATTCTGGGTTTTTGGGAGCTCATCAGGCGATTTCATAGGCTCCGGAGGCTCTGCTTTTGACCCGTATTCAAGCCACATTGTGCCGATTAGCTCCGTTACTATCCGGATTCTCATTCTTATGCTTGTTTATGGTTTGAATTCTTAAGTCTTTCCATAATTTTGGTATGTTTCAAGCATTGAGATTGATTATTATGTATTAATGTTAGCCTTTGGGCAAAAACACTATATCCCTTGCTTTATTATAACCATTAGTATGTTGATTATGTTTGTAATGACACTTTGAAGCATTTTCTATGTAAATCTTTGATGATTAGTTTGCAACCTTGTTTATTGATGTTGATTTCTTGATTATAAGTAATTATGTTGGATGATTAGTATTTGGTTAGTTGAGATAGTTGAAAGATGAAGCTTAATTAATCATGTATTAGTAGACTTTGAACATGCTTAACTTGTTTAACTTGTTTAAAATGTGTGCACAATGATATTAGAAATGGTTAGTGGTTTAATAAAAGGTAATTATCGTTAATCAAGAAAGCTTTCCTACGCGTAAGGGCCTTAACGGGTTAAATGGTGTCGTTATGAATTCTTGTCATGAATTGTTAGCTTAGTTAGTAGTTTAGACCAAAATTGCTATCTTGGTGGATTTATGTGCAAGATTTGTAAAATGAACTCGGTTGTGATTTAATCTAGTTTATGCTTGTCTCGGTGGTTGCATTGTGTTTATCGGTGTCGCTTTCCTTGATTAAGTGAGGTTAGAAAACTCCTAACGGGTGACTAACTTATTTTTAAGAGATTTTCATAGATATTTATCAATTGCACGTTAAAGAACAATCTTAGGTGGTTAAAGTGTGTTTATCGTTTTAGCTTTCCGAATGATTGTCATGTTAGGATTCCCGAAAGGGATACTAATTGTCTTGAAAATGAAGAATTGACCAAATGTTTCTAGTGACAAACCCGACATAGTTGACATGCTTTGGTTGTGTATAAAGCAAGGCTATATACTTATTTTCTTATTTGGAGTCTAATATGTTTTTATCAATATTTGTTTATGCTTACTTTAGTTTTTAGAAAATCACACAACTTATCTTGCTACCGGTAATTTAATGATAAAGGTCTAGTATTATTTCTCCGCCAACTTCCTTGGATCGATACTTGGTTCTTACCGATGCTTTACTACATATATGACGGGGTACACTTGCCCTCTCGTGTATGTTTTAATGTTGAAGTATAAATCACTTTAATAAATTTAAAACCGAATCGTGTGTTAGATTCATTGCAAAAACATGTATATACGCGCACACACCAAGTTTTTGGCGTCGTTGCCGGGGAAGTGGCGAGCTTTAGGAACGACCCGAGTCATTGTTTTATCGGTGTATATACTTGTTAATATTTGTGAATACTTTCGTGATTATTTATTGTTGATTTATTTGTTAATATTTCTTGTTTTAAATTCGATTTATTCATTTTCAAGCTCATTTTATATACTTGTGAATTTTTATTTCATTTATTTTTTCGAATTCGGACTTTGTATTTATTTATTCTTTGGATTTTCGGCTCCGAAAAATTGTTTTCATACTAGCTGATTCGATTATTTTAGTTATTTTAATTTTTACAAAATTTTGGGCCCATTTTCGAATTTTTATAAAATTTCTAGCCTGTGTTTACAAATATTCTGTTTCTTTTAAAAAAAAAGAGCATTATTATATTAATAAAATATTCATTGTGTCATTTTTCGTTTGCAGGTTGATGTTTTCAACCCCTGCTCCAGAAGTTGTTGAGCCGTCAGACGAGCCTGAGCGTGATCTGAGGAGACGTCTTCGCGAAAGATCTCGTGCGGTTGGCCTGCTACTCGCAGCTGGTGAGTCGGAGCAGGTGGTACCTGCTGAGGCCGAGGGCCCAGCCGACGAAGGACACATCATCATGGCGGACGACGAGCGACCTTTGAATGCATCAAATCAGCCCGGACGTGAAGGCCTGCAGCCGAGTATTATTAGACCTACTATAGATGCACCTACTTTTGAAATTAAATCTAGTATTATTAGTATGGTGCAGAATTCGGTGCAGTTTGACGGACTTGAGCACGAGGATCCCGTACGACATATCGCTTCTTTTCTCGAGGTTTGTTCGACATTCAAGATTCGAGATGTTTCGGAGGATGCTGTTCGGTTGAGGTTGTTTCCATTCTCATTGCGGGACAAAGCCAGAGCTTAGCTTATGTCACTTCCAGCTGGGTCCATCAGGACCTGGAATGAGCTGGCGGAGCTGTTCATGCAGAAATACTTCCCGCCTGAGAAAACAACCAAGTTGAGAAACAGGATTGTGACCTTTCGCCAAGACGAGGGAGAGTCGTTGCACGCAGCTTGGGAGAGATTCAAAGATCTGCTACTTGATGTTCCACATCATGGCTTCTCCAAAAGACAGCTGGTCTTGACGTTCTATCAAGGGCTTAGTTACGACACGCAGGAGAGATTAGATATGAATGCAGGAGGCGATCTAGGAACAAAGACGCCGAACGAAGCATATGATATCATAGAAAAAGCTGCATTGAAGTGTGGCTCGCGTCGAGCAGGAGATAGAGGCCGGACATCATCATCATCATCTCGCCCAGGAGTTCACGCTGTGGATGACTACACAGCCATTACTGCACAAATCTCAGCTCTTTCAGCGAAATTTGACAAGTCCCAGATAGCTGCTCAAGCTAGTTCAGGGTGTGACCAGTGCGGAGTGTCACACGAGCCTGGTGCATGCTTTCAGGGAGTTGTATATGAGGGCCAAGAAGAAGTAGATTTCGTGAGTAATCAGGTGAGGCCGCAGAACAATCCCTACAGCAATACATACAACCCGGGATGGAGAAATCATCCAAATTTTGGATGGCGAGCGAATACGGGTAATCAGAACCCATTAGGATTTGCACAGCGCGCTCCAGCGCCGCAGCAGGCTCACGGTCAGCAATTCCAGCAGTACAACCAACCTTACCAGCCACGTCCATATTCGTACCAAAATCAGGGTGCTGGGAGTAGTTCCCAGCAGCAAGCCCCTCAATCAGGTTCTAAGTTGGAGGAAATGATGGCTCAGCTCCTTGGTAGCTCCACGAGTGCAAACCAGTTGGCTGAAAAGCGATATCAACAAAGCGAAGATAGTTTTGCAGCTCATGAGGGAGAAATGAGGAGTCAGAAAGCCTCGATTCAGAATACCGAGAATCAGGTTGGTCAGCTGGCAAAGATGATGTCGGAGAGACCCCCAGTTGGTCTTCCGGGCAATACAGAGCCAAATCCGCGCGGGCATATAAATGCGATTAAGACCAGGAGTGGCAAGACTACAGGACCTAACATATCGGACCCACCACCGATCAATGAAAAGGTCCCGACTGACACACCGGACGAGGTGCAAGATAGGCTGCGCCCAGCAAGTACAGCACAAGTCCAGGAGCCAGTCAAAGATTACACTCCTCCAGTACCATATCCGGGCCGGCTGAAGAAACAGAAGAATGAAGAACAATACGGTAAGTTCCTTGAAATGTTTAAGCAACTGCATATAAACATACCGTTTGTTGAAGCCTTGGCCCAGATGCCGAAGTATGCGAAATTCTTGAAGGACATCCTCTCGAATAAGCAGAAGCTCGAGGATATGTCCTGTGTGGTAATGAACGAAAGCTGCTCTGCCATTCTTCAAAATTGTCTGCCAACGAAAATGGGAGATCATGGCAGTTTCACCCTTCCTTGTTTGATAGGAAATATGTCTGTTAGCCATGCATTGGCTGATTTGGGAGCGAGTATCAACCTTATGCCCTATAAGGTTTTTACAAAGTTGGATCTGGGTGAGCCGTCGCCTACGCGTATGAGCATTCGACTTGCAGACCGTTCTATCAAGTATCCACGTGGATTTGTTGAGAATATGCTTGTTAAGATTGACAAGTTTGTGTTTCCAGTGGATTTTGTTATCCTGGATATGGATGAGGACTCTAGGGTGCCTTTGATTCTCAGACGTCCGTTCTTGAATACTGCTCGGACCATTGTAGATGTAGCTGTAGGGCAGATTACACTCCGAGTGAATGATGAGCATGTGACCTTTGACATAAAGCGGTCAATGCAGCACCCGCAGAGTCAAGATAATGCGCTTTACTATGTCGACATTGTTGACACGTATGTGAGCACACATTTCTAGGGCACGATTGAGGAGATTGATTCGGCCACACATCTGTTGTGTGGGGACCAAGATGGCATTACGCAGGAGGGCTACGATTTTGAGTAGCCAGTCTATCAGATTGGTGATGATGGTTCCCAGAGTTCGGAGCAGTTTACAGAGATCGATCGTGAGAATGAAGAAAAGTCAAAGCCGTCGGTTGAAGATCCACCGTCTTTATAGCTTAAGGTGCTTCCGCCCCATTTGGAGTACGCATTTCTAGACGAGGAGCGCCGTTTGCCGGTTGTATCTCATCATCCTTGACGGACGAGGAAAGGAGCAGACTGCTTAGTGTTTTGCGACTTCATAAGAAAGCATTAGCGTGGAAGATTATGGATATCAAAGGCATCAATCCTTCTTTTTGTACTCACAAGATTCTGATGGAAGACGAGTACAAGCCCTGTGCACAGCCTCAGAGGCGGTTGAATCCAAACATGCAAGATGTGGTGAAGAAAGAAGTGATTAAGTTGTTGGATGCCGGATTGATTTATCCTATATCTGACTCTGTGTGGGTGAGTCCAGTGCATGTAGTACCAAAGAAAGGTGGTATTACAGTAGTCCCGAATGATAGGAATGAGCTGATTCCTACCCGTACCGTCACTGGGTGGCGAGTTTGCATTGACTACCGCAAACTCAATGATGCTACTCGCAAGGATCACTTCCCGCTTCCATTCATCAACCAGATGTTAGAACGTCTGTCGGGGAAGTCGTATTACTGTTTCTTGGACGGGTTTTCAGGGTACTTTCAAATTCCCATTGCTCCTGAGGATCAGGAGAATACTACCTTTACTTGCCCTTTTGGCAAATTCGCCTACCGGCGTATGCCTTTTGGGTTATGCAATGCACCGGCGACCTTCCAGAGATGCATGGTTGCGATTTTTCATGATATGATCGAGGATTCTATGGAGGTTTTCGTGGATGACTTTTCAGTGTTTGGAGATTCCTTCGATCAGTATCTTGGAAATTTGAAGAAAATGTTGAAGAGGTGCGAGGAGACGAATCTTGTCCTAAACTGGGAGAAGTGCCACTTCATGGTACGAGAGGGCATAGTGTTGGGACACAAGATTTCGCGTGCTGGTATGGAGGTCGATCCAGCCAAAGTTTACATTATATTACGACTTCCACCGCTCACCTCTGTGAGAGCGATTCGGAGCTTTCTTGGTCATGCGGGGTTCTACAGGCGATTCATCAAGGATTTTTCAAAGATCGCTAGGCCCATGACCCGTTTATTGGAGAAAGACGCTCTGTTTATCTTTGGGGATGATTGCTTGAGGGCTTTTGACCTTCTCAAGCAAAAGTTGATTGAGGCCCCTATTTTGGTCGCGCCTGACTGGAGTCTATCGTTCGAAATTATGTGCGACGCGAGCGATTTCGCTATAGGGGCCGTGTTAGGACAGAAGAAAGAAAAGCACTTTCACCCGATCTATTATGCGAGCAAGACTCTTCACGACGCTCAGGAGCATTATACCACGACAGAAAAAGAGCTCTTGGCGGTTGTTTTCGCATTTGACAAATTTGGTGTTTTCAAAGACAATTGTATATACTGATCACGCTGCCATCAGATATCTTTTCAGCAAACAGGACGCTAAACCGTGTCTCATCAGATGGATATTATTGCTGCAAGAATTTGATATCGAAATTCAAGACAAAAAGGGTGCGTTGAATGTAGCGGCTGACCATCTATCTCGGTTGCATCATGGAGACATCAAGGACACGCGTTGGGATTCCATAAATGACAATTTCCCACACGAGTCATTGATGAGTGTTGAGATATGCGATGAGTCGCCATAGTTCGCCGACTTTGCGAACTACCTTGCTTGCGGTATTCTGATTAAAGGGTTGACTCACCAGCAAAAGATGAAATTCTTTTCGGACGTCAAGCACTACATTTGGGATGACCCTTACTTGTTTCGGGTTGGTGCTGATCAGGTGATTAGGAGGTGTGTTTCAGGAAAAGAGGCGACCGACATTCTGCGCCACTGTCACGAGGGACCTACCGGAGGCCACCATGGAACCAATTTCACCGCCAAGAAGGTGCTGAATTCCGGGTTTTATTGGCCGACTATATTTCGTGATGCGCAGAGTTGGGTTAGAGCGTTTGATGCCTACCAGAGGGCAGCAAATATATCGGCACATGATGAGATGCCTCAGAACTGGATTCAAGTGTGTGAAGTCTTTCATATCTGGGGGATAGACTTCATGGGACCATTTCCCCCCTCACGAGGAAACAAGTATATCCTGGTAGCGGTCGATTATGTATCGAAGTGGGCGGAGGCACAGGCCTTACCTACCAATGATGCCAGGGTGGTCGTGAAATTTTTGAAAAGCTTGTTTGCCCGGTTTGGCGCACCAAAGGCGCTTATCAGTGACAGAGGGACGCATTTTTGCAATACTCAGCTCGAGAGAGCTTTGTCCCGTTACGGTGTGCATCACCATTTATCCACGCCCTATCATCCACAGACAAGCGGGCAGGTAGAGGTCATAAACCGGGGATTGAAGAGAATTCTTGAGCGATCAGTAGGTGCAAACCGCAAGGATTGGTCGGATAAGCTGGATGAAGCGTTGTGGGCTTTCCGTACGACTTACAAGACCCCTATCGGGACTACTCCCTTTAGGCTCGTGTACGGAAAATCATGCCATTTACCGGTGGAATTGGAGAATAAGGCGATGTGGGCTTTAAAAAACGCAAATCTGGACTTAAAAACAGGAGGTGAAGCCCGGTTTCTTCAGATTCATGAATTAGAAGAGCTACGACAACAAGCCTATGAGAACCCTGTGTTGTACAAGGAGCGCACAAAGAGATTGCACGACAAACTCTTGAAGGATCACAAAGAATTCCAAGCGGGCGATCTTGTTCTTCTCTACAACTCGAGGTTGCGTCTATTCCCAGGAAAGTTACATTCACGTTGGACTGGACCATACACGGTAAAAGAGGTATTTCCTTATGGAACTGTTGCAATACGCGGACGACATTATTTTCAAGGTGAATGGGCATCGTTTGAAGCTATACGTGGCCGGGCCGATCTAGTCGGCGGTGGAGGTTGTCGAGCTCCACACCCCGCATACAGCTTAAGTGTGGGGAGGAGAGACTCTACGCTACTGACTCGAATACTAAAAATGTAGCAAGAGCGTCTTTGGCGCTTTAGGGGTAAAATCGTCCTTTCTGTGTTTTTGTAGTTTTAGCGTAATTTAGGTGTGTTTTGTAGTTTGCGTTAGTTTGTACTGTTTTTAGACGTGCCGAGCGAAGGTTCTATGTTAGGATATTGATAAAACAGTTTGCGTGTTGGAAAAAATGGCGAAAAACGGCCAAAACAGGTGCTGAAAATGCATTCTGCAGAAAAAACTGATCTGCAGATATGGCACGACAGTGCCATGGGCCGCACGTCCGTGCGATTACGGTTTGGGCGGCACCTCGAATCGCACCCCCGGTGCAGTTCCGAGATCGGTGTGCAGGGATTAGACGTTGGCGGGCACGCACGACCGTGCGAGCTGTCGCACGCCCGTGCGAGAGGCCAAGGGCAGTTTGGTCATTTGGCAGTATAAATACCCTCATCTGCAACCACACTTTCATTTTCGCGAACCTTAAATTGCTGCAACCGTTCCAGACCGTTTTTGCCTCAAATAGCACGAATTTTCGCACGGTTTCTTCGATCTTTCGCACGGTATGTTCTTTCTTGTCGATTTTCTGTTTCATCCACATTCTAGGTTGGATTCGTTCGGATTCTTCAATGATTTTCTAGGGTTCTCTTCTTAAACAAATCGAAACCCTAGCCCTTGCAAGAATCATATGTCTCGTGAACAACCAGTTGATTTTCTAACCCCCGTTTGCCCAAAAATTTGTTGATTTTCTGAGAAATCTGGCTATTCAGAATCGAGGGTGCTAATCTGCAGAAAATCCAAGTCGCACGGTCGTTCCGAATTGGCACGGTCCGTGCGGTTGCGGGGTGTTCACTGGTTTTGCTGTTGGCTCGGTGATGCATGGTGGTGCGATTGACTGCACGCCGTGCAGTTGCAACATAAACCGACCACAACTACTGTCTCTCGGTGACGCACGACCGTGCGGCTCGTCGCACGCCC
Source organism: Helianthus annuus (assembly GCF_002127325.2). Taxonomy (NCBI): domain Eukaryota; kingdom Viridiplantae; phylum Streptophyta; class Magnoliopsida; order Asterales; family Asteraceae; genus Helianthus; species Helianthus annuus. Next base: position 188,045,605 of record NC_035448.2, read on the forward strand.
GTGCCACTCGCCCAGATCAGCGAGACAGAACCTTCATAACTGTGTGTTCGGCTGCTCCAAATGATATTTTTTCTGTTTCTCCTGTTTTAACTGTCTTCCCTGATGCAGATGGATCATCCCTTCCTACAATTCAACCCTGAAGACTAGAGGGAAAGTCTTTGCATCCCAAAGCTTCACTCATTGTGGAATAGGCGAGGGTAGTTTGGTGTCCCTAGTAGACTTGATTGGGGTGTCATGGCTGAACTAAATCAGCGTGACCGCCTAGAAAACATGTTGACGGTCCCACTTGCGCGTTTAGTAAATATCAACCGCCCAATCTATCGGGAGCTTACTATAGAGTTTTTCGCCACCTATTCATACGAGAAGCCTAAAGCACATAAGGTTCCAAACTTCCGCCACAAGAAGAGGATAAATTTTAGACTGGGCGGTCGTTGGCATAATTGGACGGTGGGGAGGTTGGGTCGGAGACTAGGAATCTACACCGATGAGGATATGGATTCCGAGTTCTTACAGATGAACTCACCTTCCCTGGCGAAGTTGAGCGGGGCGACTTTTGGGCACAAATTGCGCTTGGAGACCCATATGATCCTCGGATGTCAAAAGCTTCAAGGTTACGCGACCCATTGCACAGAGTCATGCACCATATATTTAGTTATACCATATGCGGGCGCATGGACAGTTTGGGAAACTGTCCAACTCCAAATCTTATATTCCTTTATGCGCTAGCGGAGGGGGTACACATAAACCTCGCCGCACGGATGGCTGACTACTTTATGAATAGCTCCGGTCGTACCCCCAGCAGTCAGATTCATGGGAGTCAGTACGTGACTCAGATCGCATACGGGATGGGGATTATGACAGATGATGTAGTTGAAGGTCTTACTTTAGTGACCGAGGGTGTGTACGTCGACATCCGCTCGTTGAAAGCGATAGGGGCTATTGCGGAGACGGATCATGGGGATAGGTTGGGGGGCTCAACAACGAGGTCTGGGACCCGTTGCCCCCACTTCCGGCGAAGGATGAGGATGAGGAGATGGAGGAGCAACACGAGGAGCAGCATCAGGACCTGCCACACTCACCACATCATGAGCCAGAGTATTAGCAATTCCAGCACTGGCCCCCCGACATTCCCTCCTATCCTGAGTTCTACCAGCAGTTCCAGTAGATGCTGGTCAGCTAAGAGCATCAGCGGGACAGTTTAGAGCGGCTGCATGCTAGTCAGGAGCAGCAGCGGATTGATATAGAGTAGCTGCGAGTTGGCCAGGATCAGATTAGAGCGTACCAGGAGTTCATGCGCCAGGTGGTGCATGCAGGATTCTCATATATATTTGGGGGGCTCCAGAACGCCTACCTGAACTACTTCGCCGATCCCCCACAGTTCCCATTCAGGAACACAGGCGGTTATGGAGGGGCAGGCACATCTAGCATGGGAGGAGATGCTGGTGGCGATGACGAGGAGTAGGTGGAGTTGTGAGTTTGTGGTTATGATATTTTAGTACTTTATTTATCGGGTGTTCATTTTGTCTTTATTTCGAACACCCCCGGATATGTACTTTATATTTCTGACACTTTAGTTTATTTGTCTTGTCTTTGTTTGGATATTTAGTACTTCTCTTATTTATGTATATTATGGTTTGTTTCAGTTTATATTGCCTATGCTTCTGTTTTGTTTTGGTGTGCTTTGTGACATATTTACAGATTTTGGCTAGCATGTCTTGGACTGGAGCACACCACAGGAGCAGCTTTGGATACTCGTTTGGGAGACTCGTTTCATCAAAACCATCTTCAGGGAGTATTATTTTTCCTTTATCTCTATATTTCGGGTTTCGCATTGGGGACAATGCGAAGTTCAAATGTGGGGAGGGGTTTAACTTGTTGACTTTGTTTGTGCTAAAAAAATCAATCAATCAAAAATATCAGTAATTTGTATATATTTTTATTAAATAAACTGGTTAGTTGAGTTTTAGAAAGCTTCAGACATGATAAAAACTCGACAAGCCAAATTTTGAAAAATATAACGAGAAAGCGTGACAAACAAAGAAAGACATGCATGATAATTTTCACACTGTTACTCATTCCTTCCGTTATGTGAGCATATTGGAGCCTTGAAATTGTTATATATTTGTTCATTTCAGATTAGGAGTGAGCCGGATGTCGCGTGTAATTTAGAACTTGTCACTAGCATACTTGTTAAGACCATGAACATGTGAGATTGTGTAGAAATGATAGAGGCACCTAGAAAACCCCTTTGTGTTAGCCTTGTTCTTTTTGTTGTGTCTCCCCTAAACCATATGTTACCCTTTAGAATTAACCATGTTGAGCCTTTTCCGTGTTTCCCTTTGTTCACCCCGCCAAGTTCACCCACTTAGCCAAATTTAGCCTTTTTATTTTTAAACCCTTTGTGTTAAAACTCGGTTAAATCATAGTTTAACTAGCGTTTATTGTAGTTAGTGTTCATTGTACAAAGCTTTTAGTTTATAGTTTTAAAAAAAAACAGAAAATAAAACACCCTAAAATAGGGTGAAGTCGACAAAAATCGAGCAATTTTAAATGCTAAAATGATGAAATCTCGTTGATAAGCTCGATATCGCAAAAGTCGCCTTTTTAAGGCATTAGTATGTATAGTTTTATTGTATTACGCTAGTTAAACGCTATTACCGAGTTTTAACCATTTCGTCACTTTAAAATTCCCTTTCCATACCCTTCACCCAAGCCTATCGTTACAACCCGTAAAGACCTCTTGATTTGTACTTTTTCGCATGTTAGTTGGTGGAGATGAGATCTTGTGACAAGCTTAGGACATTACACGTTTCATTGTCGAGGCATTGAGTGTTTACACATACACATTTTATGTATGTTTCATAAAAATAAAACCGAGTGTGTGTGAACATTGTGAGGTGTGTGAAGATTAGCGTGCTAAGTCAAGCGGAGTGAAGTTACGGCTTTTTGGTTGTCTATATATACATATCTGCATGCGCTTGTTTGGTTTGAATCAATTGATGTTGTCTTTCGAAAAACCGGCTAACCGTTTGTAGTTGTTTTAGTTGATAGTTTATAAATTCTCGTTTTTGTTAGGTTCTTGCTTTTATTGCATTTTAGTTTTAGCTTGCTTGAGGACAAGCAAGGTTCAAGTGTGGGGAGATTTGATATTCACCAATTTATACATATTTTAGTCCCCTATTTTATCCCCATTTTATGCATTTTCGGCCGTAAAACCGTGAATCGGATACTTAATCATGTACACTTTTGTTTACAGGCCTAAAACAGCATGCCAAACAAGATGATAGTGAAAACGAGGACTTTCCGAGCAAAACGACAAAGCTGCGAACATTCTGTGAAGATTCTGACCTGGGCAAGTTGCACGGTCGTGCCACTCATGGCACCCCCGTGCGGATCCGACAACATAGCCCAGCCCGACAGTGCACGCCAGTGCGATCCGGAGTGCAAGCATTACTCGGAAAACGAGTGTGCGGCTGGAGGCACTCACGTGCAACCCCGGCGACCAAGCCAAGATCAGAAATGCACTGCCCGTTCAGATGTTCGAGCTGTCCAAACCCGGAGATGCATGCACGTGCGACTCATGGCACGACCGTGCGAGATCGAAGACCGGTCAACATCTGCTAATGTCACAAAAGTATGGTGCAACGTAATGTAAAAGTGAACGGCCGTGCACTTTATTGGCACGACCGTGCGATCGCAAAATGTTATAAAAAACAGACAGAAGCATTCTGTTCGATATTCTGGGTTTTTGGGAGCTCATCAGGCGATTTCACAGGCTCCGGAGGCTCTGCTTTTGACCCGGATTCAAGCCACATTGTGCCGATTAGCTCCGTTACTATCCGGATTCTCATTCTTATGCTTGTTTATGGTTTGAATTCTTAAGTCTTTCCATAATTTTGTTATGTTTCAAGCATTGAGATTGATTATTATGTATTAATGTAAGCCTTTGGGCAAAAACACTATATCCCTTGCTTTATTATAACCATTAGTATGTTGATTATGTTTGTAATGACATTTTGAAGCATTTTCTATGTTAATCTTTGATGATTAGTTTGCAACCTTGTTTATATGATGTTGATTTCTTGATTATAAGTAATTATGTTAGATGATTAGTATTTGGTTAGTTGAGATAGTTGAAAGATGAAGCTTAATTAATCATGTATTAGTAGACTTTGAACATGCTTAACTTGTTTAAAATGTGTGTACCATGATACTAGAAATGGTTAGTGGTTTAATAAAAGGTAATTATCGTTAATCAAGTTAATTCCTTGGATGTGAATGCTCTTAGCAATCCTTAAAAAAAAAAACTCAGCTAAACATGATGGGCATCATTGGACCATAATACATCAGACTTTAATCATCATCTTCTGTGGGCTCAAAAAGACTCATGAACTTGCAATCATTGGGCTCAGAAACCTAGTCCATGCAACCAATCATCCAAACCCTAGCCGCACACTTTAATCCCTATCCACAGCCGCCATCAATATTACCTTACAGGAAATTATCACCAGACTAAAAATATACCACCGTGCAACCCAATAAAACAGCTTAATCGCTGGTAATCGCTGAAAACTCGGTTTAAAACTGCCGGAGTTCGTATCTACCATCAACAACAACAAATTCTGTAACCTTCAACCTTCTCAATTTGCTGCCACGAACCCACAAAGAAGTATCAGATGACAAATCCTGTACCTGCAAACCTGAGTCAACAGCAACAAGGACCCAAAATCTGTGCAGCCGCCACACTCTTGTACCAACTGCCACCACCATGCTCCATCGCGATTCCAGGGTGCCGGAAACAACCATCTACTGCCACCGTCACGAACCACCTCTGATAATCACACTCGTCGGAGAACCGCCATCAACCATTCATTCTCCATTTTCGTCCACCTTAAACTACCAAGGGCTACCTCTCTCAACTACGCCCTCTGGTTCACAGTCGAACCAACCATCACCGGAAATGTTTTCTGATTTAAACAACATAAGTATCATAAAAATAGAAAACTCACGAACAAACCAATATTGATACCCAGAGATAGAAGTCGAAACATATGATGCCCAAAGGAAACCATCGTGATTTTCACACCCATAACTAACTACCGTGCTACACCATCACGGTGCTCCGCCTTCATCATCCCTCAACATCGTTTATCACAACCAAGCCAGATTTATCATCACAAGAATGATATCATTATCATTGTTACCTTTGATAGCCATCTGGTGGTTGTTAACAGCAACAAATCACGTATCATCACCTAACCACCATTTTTGAAACCATCAGATCATCACCAACCACTATCTAACTTGACAAACAAAGTCGCTGAATATGGCATAAAGTCGCCATGATCTGAAACAACTCCAAAAATCATAAAACACTAGATCCTTCATCTATTAACGTCTCCGGCGGTTTTCCAATGAAGATCCGAACAAACCGACACTGAAACGAGCCACCGAGGCTCTGATACCAAATGATAGGTCCGTAACGATCCGATTTCAGTTTCGGTTCGGTATAAAATATGGAGACGGGTGATTCGAGCCAATAACAATCGATAATAAACAAGAAAGATTGAAACTTTAGTGATTGTAGCAAAGAAAGTTCCATTAATTTGATAAAAGAGATACAACGATAATGATCCACCCCGGGTGAGCTCCCCCAGGGTGGTGGCTCACAAATGCACACCTCACAAGTGAGGTCTAGTAGTCTATTTATAGTCCCCTAAGCCTTGTTCCCCAAGCAAGCCGCCTCTTCCTTGGAAAACCTACTAAACATTCTAAAAAATACAAAACAATAATGTCGTTAACTAAAGATGTCGTAATTGATAACATCATTCTCCATTTTCACCCAACAAACTCTACTCGAACCCCAATCAAATATGTTCAATAACTAACTTATAATTAAAAATACAGTATTATCACATACTATAAGAGCCATAAGTTCTTTCTGAAGGCTGAAAAAAATCACAAACGAAATCAGACTCTTAACACAAAATCAGAACCGAATAACAAGTAAACAAACCTCTGAGTAACGGAATTAGTATCAATGGGAAGGGGCGAAGGTTTGGGGTGCTTTGAAGGTGAGGGATGTGTTTGTTGTTCTAGCGATAGATTATCCATTGTTGCTTCCTGTCGAACCTCCATGATCCACGGGTGGAGATAATTAGTCGATTATCAGATGGATGAATCGATTGATGGCGCCACTGCGATTACAATTCCAATTGGGATTGGATTGAATCTACAGGTTTCAAAAAGTGAGGGGGTGTTTGGGTTAGCTTATTTAAGTTAAAAAGGACTTTTCGTGAGAAGGACTTTGAAGGGGTATGGTCCCAGATCTCGCGTCAGCATTGACCGCGAGTGACCATTACCCTTATCAAAACCCCCATTATCTAACAACCTACTTATGTCCGTGCGGGAACGCATCGACACAGTGGTTGAATCCAATCTGTCCAGTGATGGAGGAGGACTTACCTGGAATATGAGAACGGTATAGTGATGCGGCATAACATCACATCTGGTGTATGAAAACAGAAGTATTCACAGCGATGCGGCCTGGCACCGCGTCCAGTGAACACTTCTACCAATACAAGGAAGCTGGACAACAGCAACAGTCACCACAGGCGACGATGCGGCTGGCACCGCGTCTCGCGTATTTCTTGATCACAAGCAAGAGACGCGGTAACATCAGATGTTACCGCAGGCAGCGATGCGGCTCGCACCGCATCCTATACGCCCAACAAGTGGGACTGACACCACAGTGCAAGTAGCACCAATGACAGTCATCTGTCAGGGCTACGTAAGTAACAGACTGACGTGGCGTAACCTCCACACCCGACAAGCCTGACACACCTGCAAGGGTGCAGCACGTCGTCAGTCTGTCCATCATCCTCCTCCTTCACTCCTCGGCTATAAATACCAACCCCAAACCAGGTTTGAGGTATCTCTTCACAACTCTCTCACTACTACTACTATCATACTTTGCTTCCCAAGCAGATTACTGATTCTCACGCCGGAGAGTGGTAACAAGGAGCACCCCACACCCCTTCCTCCTTGTTACGAGTCACGGTTTGTTTCCTTGTGCAGGAGATCAACCCACCGGTGATCCAGCCAGCGATCCTCGAGAGGAAGGGATTAACCCTTCTTGACGAGATCAGTGTGTTAACCCTGCCCGGTTAACCATTGTTTCATCATTGGCGCCCACCGTGGTTATGGGGGTATAAACATATCCGCACATACCCATGGTTATATCTTTCCATGGTTATGGGGGTATAAACATACCCCCATCGTTGAAGAAGTTGTTTACATACCCCATAAAATAACCAAAAATTATATCTTTCCATGATTAAGGGCGTATAAACATATCCGCACATACCCACGAGCACACGTGGAATATGCGGAGATGACACACACGAGCCCGTACAGGTGTGTCAGATACTCAGAACCAGCGTTGTTCTTTGGACTGGATCGCATCTCAGAAACAGGTAAACCGCATTGCCTTCATTCTCTTCAAGCTTCAAATCCCTCCTGTCCGGTTCACAACCACAGAGGGTGCATAAACAACTTCTTTAACGAGAAGAAGGAAGGGAATGTACGCGTACGCACATCAGCAACCCTGACTCCTGATCCTTCAAGAGCCACATCCGAGCAACACACCCGTTTCAAGCGAGTATGGGGTGAGAAAACCGCAGACACTCCTGAGTCGCTGCGGACACAACCATAGCTTCCGCAAACGGTTGCTACGGAAGAGCCACAACTAAGTCTTCACATCGAGGAACGAAACTACTTCAAGGAAAACTCCTCAGTATTGGAGCGTGAAGGAAGGTGGCTAAGGAAGAGATGTGGACGAGATCCCCAATGATCATACGAGATCTCGTCGAACAACAAGCGATCGAACAAGTGGTAACAAGTCTGCTTATGACTTTGTTACCCTACTTGTAAGACGGATAGAATAAACAATGGTGGGCATTACCATGCCTATGACCATGTTTATTTGACCATTATCCAGAATCACATTGTTCGACCAAACATGGCCAACAATGACGCAAGTACTCAACATTGTTCCCACAACCGTGGCCAACAATGTCAAGCAACAAGGTAACCGCAAAGGACGTGCGGTTACTAGAGAGCTAATTGGAAGAACATGAACACCCCACAAAAGGGATCATCATTTGATGTCCAATCATGACATTAGAAAACTCTCTTCTTCATTCACCACCTCAAAGGTTGGTTCGAAGTTTGTGCACACCTTCAACCACCATCTCAGAGATTGGTTCGAAGTTTGTGCATACGCCCAGCAAGGTCTCAAAGTTGGTTCGACACACCAACAGGTGGCACCCAACCCGAGGCTGAGAATTTCGCATCAGATGAAACATTCTCACCGGTACAGAAGAGGCATCAAATGACCCTTCCAGACCTCCAGCTTGATTTACAAAGAGCAAAGACCATCCACATGGCCTAGGATCTTCTCCAGACTCCAAACTACCTTCTAAACACCATAGTCCAGTACTCCTCCCACATGCAACTTGCATATGGCAGCAACACTAGACTAGGGGGACTTGAAGGGGTATGGTCCCAGATCTCGCGTCAGCATCGACCGCGAGTGACCATTACCCTTATCAAAAACCCCACTAGCTAACAACCTACTTATGTCCGTGCGGGAACGCATCGACACAGTGGTTGAATCCAATCTGTCCAGTGATGGAGGAGGACTTACCTGGAATATGAGAACGGTAGAGTGATGCGGCATAGCATCACATCTGGTGTATGAAAATGGAAGTATTCACAGCGATGCGGCCTGGCACCGCGTCCAGTGAACACTTCTATCAATACAAGGAAGCTGGACAACAGCAACAGTCACCACAGGCGACGATGCGGCTGGCACCGCGTCTCGCGTATTTCTTGATCACAAGCAAGGGACGCGGTAACATCAGATGTTACCGCAGGCAGCGATGCGGCTCACACCGCATCCTATATGCCCAACAAGTGGGACTGACACCACAGTGCAAGTAGCACCAATGACAGTCATCTGTCAGGGCTACGTAAGTAACAGACTGACGTGGCGTAACCTCCACACCCGACAAGCCTAACACACCTGCAAGGGTGCAGCACGTCGTCAGTCTGTCCATCATCCTCCTTCTTCACTCCTCGGCTATAAATACCAACCCCAAACCAGGTTTGAGGTATCTCTTCACAACTCTCTCACTACTACTACTATCATACTTTGCTTCCCAAGCAGATTACTGATTCTCACGCCGGGGAGTGGAAACAAGGAGCACCCCCCACCCCTTCCTCCTTGTTACGAGTCACGGTTTGTTTCCTTGTGCAGGAGATCAACCCACCGGTGATCCAGCCAGCGATCCTCAAGAGGAAGGGATTAACCCTTCTTGACGAGATCAGTGTGTTAACCCTGCCCGGTTAACCATTGTTTCATCAGACTTATTAACTTATGACTTTTTGAAAAGGACTTTTTAAAAAGTGTTTGGGTTAGCTTATGAGCCAATAAGTCAATAAGTAGCTTTTTTAAAAGGTGTTTGGTTTAACTTATTCATGTAAAATGACCAAAAAGGACATCCTTTAAAAAGTGTTTGATTTAGCTTATTTAATTTTTTTTTCTCTCTTGCATATTGAAAAACAACCTCATAAAACATATAACATAAAATTTGTTTACATATTTTATAATTTCCTAATTGGAACATAATAATATTACATTCAGATTGCTAAAAAAATACAAAAAATGCACAAGAATAACAAGCTATTGTCATACTATGTTCTTCTTCGTGATTCCATTATATCTTGCGCAATCATATCTCTTATCGCTGCCATATACATACCATCATCATCTGCACGACTTGTAGACGGAACTTCTTCATGAAGTTCATCACTAGTACCGCGGGGATTGTAAGTTTCTTGTTGGGCCGTGTTAAATGCTTCATCAAACATACCTGACTTTTTAACAAAGTTATGGATCGCCATCGATGCTATCACAATACTCACTTGGTGCTCGTTTGTGTAATTAACATGCATATCTCTCAATAATACCCACCTAGCTTTCCATACTCCAAAGGTTTGTTCAATGATATACCGCAATGACGAGTGGTGATAGTTAAATGTCTTCGGTTGGTCCTTCAATCAAACTGATGCCCTCCCGTGTGTTCCATCAATAGCGCCAATGCAATCCTTGAACATTGGATAATACCGAGGATTATTTAATATATGAGCAGGCACCTCATCATTACAGTTTGCGGATGGCTTGATGATGTTAGCACTCATCTTAAGCACAACTGCCATAACTTTATGGAAATGTCTATGAATAGTTTCCCTAGAATGATTAAAAGATTCTTGGACAAACCTATTCGTACACCTATGAGCCAAAGTCATCAAGAAGATTCCGACCGACTCCTCAACAGACATATTACGGCTTTGTTTCAATCCGTAATTAGTAACAAGATCTATGCACAACTGTCTAAAAACTGGCACGTGCAATCTAAATATTTCATAACACTGTCTAGGATGGCTAGTTAATATTTCATTAATATACATGTGGCCTGTACGAGTCGACGTGTGACATGGCCTTCTTCTATTATGCAAGCCACGAGCTATTATTATTCCTTGCACAACTATTCCACATAACCTTTTGAATTTTATATCCTCGTTTACCAAATTTACATCACCTGGCTTAACAAAAACATAAGAAACTCTATACTAACTAGCTTTTTGAAAACATCACCAGGCTTAACAAAAACAACAGATAGTCACAACAGTTAATCCAAAAATTATCTACTTAAACATAAGAAACAACAACAACAGCATAAAGATCGTGAAGACCAATCTGAAGAGAAGTCGTAAGGGTTGGATATATCCGGTATGGCTCCGACAGCAATGAGCAACGACAGCAACAAGCAACAGCAACAAACCTTGAGAGGAGGTGGTGGACTGATATGGTAGATGGGGGGCAGATGTAACGGTTGTATATAAACAAAGTTGGCATTGTAGATGGGGGTAATTGAAGTCGGTAGTTAGAGGATTAATGGTGCTAGATGAAGGCGGTACTTGAAGTCCTTGCAAACCTTAATTGATGTCGCTGCAAACCTAGATGGGGGTAATTGAAGTCGGTAATTGAAGTCACTGCAAACCTTAATTGATGAACAGAGATTGTACAGGGTGTCGCTGGTAACCTTAATTGATGAACAGAAGGAGAGAAAGTTGGAAAGATATGTACAGGGTGACTTTAATTGTTACGAGATACGGGCATGTTTGGCTAAACTTTTTTAAACAACTTATTGACTTATTGGCTTTTTGGAAAAGTTAGTAAGGAGTGATTTATTGACTTATTGGCCTTTTCTCCTCACATACACCCTCATTGCCAAACATCATTTTGGAGCTTATGACTTTTCAAAAAGCCAATAAGTCAATAAGTTGTTTCAAAAAGCTTAACCAAACATGCCCTACGTACAGGAGAGAAAGGAGGAGAGAAGCTGAAACCTTAATTGTTGGGTAGTTGGAGGATGAATGAAGATGTTGGCGGCAGATGAGGGTTGTTGTGGAGGGGTTTAATGGGGAATTTGTCCCTAAAAGGACTTTTGGGTTTTAAGAAGTAAGAATTTGTGACTTCTCAAAAACCCCTTTATCAAGTGGAAAGGAGAAGTGATTTTAAAAGTCCTTTTCTATTTGCCAAACACTTTTTTTCAACTTATTCAATTTTGAGAAGTCAATAAGTTAAAAGTCACTGCAAAATAAGGAATCCCAAACATCACCTGAAGAAGATAGAAACTATTAATTGATAGGAGAGAAACTGATAATTTTTTTTAACTATAAGGGTATTTTGGTCATTTAATAATATTTAACCAAAAAATTCTAATAGTGTTAGCAATTTGGACTCAAATAGTTAAGAAAAATGGTTATAGGGACTCAGGGCTTTAAACATTTTAATTTTGGACTCAAACGGTTTAAACCCCTAACTCAAAAAGTAACTTACCCTATATTTTAACACATATATTTTCGTATTTTATTTTATGTCGAACGATTACGATAATAGATAAATATAAATATTAAGGGTCTGTTTGGTATGGGGTAATGGAATAGATGAGAGAATGGAATGGACGAGGTAATGGAATGGACAACGGAATGAAATGGATCATTCCATTCCATTGTGATGTTTGGTTACTCATATGTGAATAGAATGAATCATTAATTTGTACAATTTGATAAACAAAAAAAATGAAGTAACGAAACACAACTGTATTAAAAATGACAAAAATATAATTGACTCAATAATAATAATAATAATAATAATAATAATAATATATTAATGATAAAAAATTAATAATAGATTTTTGATATATATTAATATTAGTATGAATATTAATAAATATAAATATAAATACAAATAAAAGTATAAGTATAATAATAATAATAATAATAATAATAATAACATATTTCTTTCCATTCCTTGAAGGAATGGAAAAAAAACACCTACATATCAAGGAATGGAAATTATTATATTTGGAAGGAGTTACATTCCCTTGTAATGCTCCATTCCATTACCACATGATAACCAAACATGTTTATTTTCATTCCATCAGAATGATCCATTCCATTCCACCTTCCATTCCTTCATACCAAACGCTACCTAAGGGTATCAAATCATATTTGCTAAGAGATTTGGCAGGATTCTTACTATATCTTATCATCCACATATATTTTAACACTTTTGTGTAATATAACTTTTATATATTTTTGTATTTTATTTTATGTATAACAATTAATCTATCTATACTTACTATATAATAAGGGTCTGTTTGGTATGGGGTAATGGAATGGACGAAGGAATGGAATGGACGAGGTAATGGAATGGACGAGGTAATGGAATGGACGAGGGAATGCAATGGATCATTACCATTCCATGTCTTGTTTGGTTACCATGTGAATGGAATGAATTATTATTGTGTATTGTTCAGTAGGTATGAAAAACGGAGCAATAAAATTAGCGGTGAGTGGTGGTGGTGGTGGTCGGTGGTAGTGATTGTGGGTGGCTATAGGTGGCGGTGGTGGGTGTCGGCGGCGGTGATGGGTGGTGGTGGCGGCGGCGAGTGGTGGTGCGGCGATGACGACGAGTGGTGGTGGCGACAAGGTGGCCGTTGGTGGTGGGTGGCAACAAAGGTGGCGGCGGCGGCTGGTGGTGGCGGTGGTGGTGGTGGTGGTGGCATCGACGTTGGTGGTGGGCGACGGCGGCGAGTGGCATTGGCGGTTGGTCGCAGCTGTGGGTGATAACGGTGGCGAGTAGGTGGCGGCGGCGGCGGCGGTGGCGGCTGTCGGGGTGAGGTGGTTGCGGGTGGCGGCGATGGCATCGGTGGTGGGTGGTGGTGGTGGGTTGTGGCGAAGGTCGTGTGTTGTGGTGTTGTTTATGAATGGTGCAAGAGGGGATGGAATGGAAAAAAACATGGGGGGTGGAAGGAATGATTTTGAGGGAATGGAATGCCTTTTAGAATGGGTGATTCCATTCCATTGACCAACCAAACACTCTTTTCTCCATTCTCTCGTAATCATTCATTTCATTCCATCTCTCATTCCTGCATAACAAACACTACCTAAAAGAAACCAACTTGGGACACATGTCATTCATTGGAGCCATCTATTTTTTAGTTTTCTCATCTTTATCTCCTACTTAATTATAGATAATTAATATTAATTAAAAGATAGTTATAAAATTAAATTGAAACAATTCGTATAGAGATAATATAATTTTTTGAAATGTTTATTAGATTTCAAAATTATTTATCTTGACATTTAAATATAAGTTAATATATTGTAAAAAGTTGAATGTCATTTTAGTCCCTGTGGTTTGGGTTATTTTGTTAATTTAGTCCAAAAGTTTTATAATACACAGGGTTTATAAAGATATAATAAGATACAACTTTTTATTGATTAGTATATAAAATTACATGTGCTCAACCCATACAATACATGAGGTTTTTAAAAATGTAACTTTTTTCATTATTAATATACAAAATAAAATTTACTCAACCCGTACAATACACAGAGTTCTTAAAAATATAACTTTTTATTATTTAATATATAAAATTACATTTATTCAACCCATGTATAAATGAGATTTTTAAAGATATATTTTATATTATATGGTATATAAAATTATATTTATTCAACCCATGTAATAAACTAGGTTTCAAAAATATATTTTTTATTATTTGATATATAAAATTACATTTATTTATATAACTCGTGTATTACACGGGTTCTAACCTAGTTGTCTCCTAAAGATAAATTGAAGAAGAATACGGGGAAACTATAAATTTTGTTGATAGGAACGAAGGGTTGTGAATGAGAAAAAAATATAGAAAAGAGAAAAATTTTATGATAGGAACGAAGGGTTGTGATTGAGAAAAAATATAGAAAAGAGAAAAATTTTAGAGGAATACGCGGGGTAAACTATAAATTTTGTTGATAGGTATTATACGAAGGGTTGTAATTGAAAAAAATATATAGAAAAAATTGCTGTTTCTTTTGTTAGTGAAATTAAAGGAATTAGGGTTCCCAATATTTCTCTAAGTACAATGAGAGCTTCGAATTTTGATCTGTTCGATCCTACAACGCTGGTCATGGATTCTGACCTTCCTCCTGAAGATGGCTGCGACCACGGAGACTTTGCTTTTGCGTTCAACGATAGCAATTTCTCCGATCGTATTCTTCGCATCTATATATATTCTGAGCGGATTGAGTCTACACAATCACCATCAGGTATCAATCGTCCCCCATTGTCGCTATTTTTTTTTTTTTTTTTTTTTTTTTTGTCGGTATAGAGCACTAACACTCAGAAAATATAGAAAGCAAAGCTCAATAATGACCAGAAGCTCAATTGTTTATTCATTCTGAAATTGCATACGAAAGAAGTACAAAGAAAACAAAGCAACGGAACAATAAGGAATATAACAAACTTTCAAGACACCAGCAACACTCGGTCAATAAATTATATTGATCTAAAACCATTCAAATTCAATAATAATAACAATAATAATAATAATAATAATAATAATAATAATAATAATAATAATAATAATAATAATAATAATAATAATAATAATTAAATAAATAAATTAGACTGACGACCACTTATTTGAATTCAAAAACTATTTGAATAGAAGCTTCTGATTCATGAGACCTGACTTCCCAACTTGCTGTGCACGTGCTACCCATGCAAGTTTGAATGATCACCAACGTTTTTTATCTTCATTATATATAAGTTCAAATAGTGGTTCTGTTTTATCGTACTACAATTATTTCAAGTGGATTGTTGAACAGAAAGAGTTAGAACCTTACATGTTAGCTCGCCAATTTTAGCTGCAAGAAGTCCATTTTTCTACAAGGTGATTTCTTAATGTTTAAATAGTGGTTTTGTTATTTTATTAATTTTCTCGTTGTTTGTTCATACAGTTGTTTTCAAACGGGATGAGAGAATCCAAACAATCTCATGCAATCTTGCGAATCAATGACACAGGTGTAGTAATTTTTATTTATCTTTTACGTTTATGTGTACTTTATAGAAAGGCGCAGGCGCACTCATGGTGCATAGGCCTCGACTGGGGCCTAGGTGCAAAGCGCAAAAAAAGCAAGAGCAATGAAAAAAATTAAAAATATATTATGTATTAGAAAAAGAATACTATTCTTTAGATAAAATAAACAAAACTATTATATAACACTTTATATCATTTATTTAGTACCAAAAGTTCTAAAATATTAGTGTAGAAAAGTAGTTTTCCTTAGATAAAAGTAGGGATCTGACTAGAATTTTGCCGGAATTTCGAAAATTTGGCCAGAAACTCTCCAGAATCCAGGAATCTCGTTGGAATGTTCACCTGAACCATCACCTGGAGAATTAAAGCGCAATTTCCTTGACTTAAGGCGCAACTGGCTCGCCTCGCCTGAAAAATGGGCCTAGGCGCAAGAGGCGATGGCTTTTAACAACTATGCTTTATAGTCTATTTATCTTTTTTTTTTTTTTTGCTTACACTCAGAGGAAGCTGGTCTCATGGAACTATTAAAGTTTATGTATAGCAACAAGTTGGAAGCTACAACTGCTCCCGCTGTGCTTGATGTACTCATGGTTGCTGACAAATTTGATGTTGTTTCATGCATGAGATATTGTAGTCGTTTATTAAGAAATCTAACGATGACACCTGAAACTGTACTAGTTTATCTTAATCTTCCTTCAACTGTTTTAATGGCTGAAGCATTTAAGCCACTAACTATTGCCGCCAAGCAATTCTATGCTGTCCATTTCAAAGACATAACCAAGTAAAACTTTTTCAAAACAAAATCCAAAATGTTTAATGTTTAGTGAATAAGCTAAACTTGTATAACTAATGCAGGTTTAGAGATGAGATTCTTAGCTTGCCACTTGCCGGTGTGGAGGTGATTATAGCTAGTGATGATCTCCAGGTGATGTCAGAAAATACAGTTTACGGGTTTGTCCTGCAATGGGCTCGGGCCCAGTACTCTAAACGAGTGGACCGTCGTAAAATCATCATGACCCGCCTTGCAAAGTTTATTCGTTACCCTTACCTGACACATAGAATCCTTACCCATCTCCTCACTTGCAAGGAGTTCGACCCAAAATTTGCCCAAACGGTAGTAGCCGAAGCAATATCTTTTAAAGCTGAGGTCCCATACAAGCCACAAACATATATCAGGGATGAAAAACCTAATCTTGACCGTAGGTTCGTGGAACGGGCCTACACGTACCGGCCCATTAAGATGGTTGAATTCCAACAACCACGTCCGCATTGTGTTGTGTACTTAGAATTAAAACGTGATCTGTGTGCAAGTTTGTTTACTTCGGGCGTGGTTGTTTGTTCTGTACCGTTTAACTTTGGTGGTCAACTTTTTTACTTGAAGGCCCAACGTTACATGGACGATTTCGGGCTTTTTCTAGTCATAGTAGAGGAGGCAGGTGCTTTTGCGTTTGACTATGAGTTTGCAATAAGGTACTCAAAGCCCACACAAGAGTTTGTTAGCAAATTTAAAAGGAGCTATAGATCTACGGTTGGAAAGGCGGTTTGGTCCCTATTTTTGTTTGCAATTCCGTGGACTCATGTTATTGAGGAAGATAGCGTCTATTTCATTGATGATTTTTATCATCTTAGGGTGGAGCTTACTGATATGCTTTGAGAAACCAACAAACAATCTTTTCGTAGAGGGAAATTTGATTGAACTTAGTTGTTATAGTACTTGATTATTTAGAGAGTCAAGAGATTAGAACTGGACTTTTGGCTAACTGTGTTTTGATAATCTTTTGTTATTGTTTTATGTTGGTGAAATAATTATGATTATGCATTATTAGCGCGTAATTACTTATTTTAAAATCATACTTTGTTTTGGCCAAGAAAAAAAAAATTAAGGTTGAAAATCGGATGAACCAAGACTCAAGCCTGGATGGACAGCGAGGTGTATTTGATACACTTCCGTTGTATCTAACTAGTGTTATGCCCGTCCGCGTTGGGAGACGTTAAATCGAGTATTTCTTATTTTCATAACATGTATGCATGTATTTAGGTTACTTGAACATACTATATGTTAGGGATAAAAAATCTACAGTAAAAGTTGAATCGGTTAACAAGTTGATAACAGTGAAGGGCGGCTCTATGACTTTCATCAACCACCACCCATCACAACCAATAAAAGGAAAGAAGTGTACATCCGAATGCGAATTGTTGTTATATATAAGGCTATCCGAAGTCATAAGGCACTTTTGGAGGCATTATGCGACATGTGACATGCCATGTCATCACGGGACTTTATGGGCGTTATGCAAGTTGAGGCCGTAGTCATAAAGCCCCTTTGTCATCATTACTTAATTATTTTACTTTTCATTTTTTAATTAATTTCTAAGTTTTTTAGAATTAAAAATCATTTCATTAAATAAAAAAAAGAGTACAATAAAATAAAAAACAGTAAAAAAATTAAACTAGAATAAAAAAAATTACACAATCAAAGGTTATATTTTTTTTCTATCCGCTCCTTTTGTGCCAACGCCATCTTCAACGCTTTTCCCGTTAAGTGGTCGTGCGGTTTCGAGTAGAAGTCAAAGTCGTGAGCCCATTGTCTATCCCGCATAATCTCCGTAACTTCGCGGTTCTCCTCCATACGTTTAGTACCGAGTTCGTGTATGTCTTGAAGTCGCTTGTTTATCTCCGTAAATGTGTTACTCATTTCCGTTCCCATCACATCGACGACGACTCGGGCTTTTTCGCCCGGCTTCTTCTTCCGGGTGGTCTTGGTAGCTCTTCCACCGGGTCGTCATCCGGAATATCCTCGTTCACCTCGGTGTTTCGAGCGTCGGAGGTTGGCGTTTCGGGTTCATTGACTCGTTTGTTTTGGACCTCTTTGACGGCCGTTTATTTTCCGACCGACCACTCGGAGTTGAGATGTTGGCCCATTTAGGGCTATGGCGAAGGATTTGCCAACACCTTAGGTACGGGAAATGACCATTAGCATTTGTATACGCGACCAACGCCGCTTGCGTAATGTCCTCGTCCTTGATTCCACTTTTCCATCCTGCAAAATTGCGTTGGCACACGGTTTCAAAGTTCGTGCATTTTTTGTTGATATCGGTCCACTTGCCTGATATCGAGTCCGGTGGGCGGTATTCGTCTCCTTTACCCATGAGATCGAAAAAAAGATCTTGTATTCGACCCCAAAAAACGGATTTACTTTAATTGTTTGCTACAAAAAAGATATAATTAATTAGTCTAAAATTTAAAAAAATGAAATAAAAACAGAATATATAAAAACAGAAAA
This sequence comes from Helianthus annuus, assembly GCF_002127325.2. Lineage (NCBI taxonomy): Eukaryota > Viridiplantae > Streptophyta > Magnoliopsida > Asterales > Asteraceae > Helianthus > Helianthus annuus. The sequence continues at coordinate 188,064,409 of NC_035448.2, forward strand.
TTAATTAAAAAACAGAAAATAAATAAAAACAAAATATATAAACTGAAAAATAGATAAAAACAGGAAATAAATAAAAAAATGCAAAAAATAGAAAAGCCGGAAAAAATACAGAAAAAAAAAACAGAAAAAAACGGAAAAACAGAAAAAAAACGGAAAAACAGAAAAAAATAAAGGAATTTAAAAAAATACCTATAATCGGGTCCTCCGACACATCGATCCATGCCCGGGTTAACGCATACTCCTCATCGGACTCCCACGATATGACATCTTTTTTCGTTCGGGTGGTGGTTTCCGCTTTCTTTTTATGTGGCCGTTTTCCTTTTCCTTTTTGCGTCTCCGCTACTTCGGGTTGTGTTTCCGGAACAACATTGGGTTCGTCTAGTGGGGAGCCGAAAGCTTGAGCCGACCCGAACGCTTGAGACGACCCCATTCCATCGGTGTTTTGATTCGGGTTCCACCCGTAGAGATTCGGGTCCCATGATAGCGGTTGGTTCAAAAGATTCATGAACCCGGGATTTTGTTGATTGTAATCGAGAAAACCGGAGCCGAAAAGGTTGAGTCGAGTGGGAACCGGCGACACGGGGCGAGTAGGATTACCACTTTGGTTTGGGTCCGCACTTGATCGGGAAGGAATGAAGCCACGGTTAAATGGATGCATTGTATAAAAAATTTGTGGAGTTTTAAAAAAAATGGTAGAGAGAAAGAGTGTTTGAGTGTGTATGGATTTAAAAATATAGGAAAAGGGGTATTATTTAAAGGAAAGTTTGAAAAATAATTAAATTTTTTTTACATTTATGACCGTTACCAACGGTAAAAAAACAAATTCATCAAACAATAACGCCGCTATGGAGATCGCGCCTTTGAAAATTTTTTGGGCATGGCGCCCTTCGTCGCGGTGTGCAGCAGCGTCATACGGCGCTATGGGGCTGCATACCGCCCCACTACATGCAGTCTAATGATATATAAAAAAACACCATATTCATTGTTAAAAAAAAAAAAAAAAAAAAAAAACCCCTCATATCTCTAACAAGTCCAAGCACTAATTTTGTAATTTGCTCTGTTCTGGAAAGAAAAAAAAAGTTTAAAAATATTAGAATGCATGGTGAGTGACAGGGTGTAAGGTCGTCCGGGGCGGTGCGTGATAATATCACGAAAACAATGTATAACGCGTGGAAATCAGTTTTTTCCACCCCCACAACAAAGTTCCACGCGTGATATTTTCCACGAAATCGATTTTCGTTATTTTCTTCACGGCGTCATTGTTTTGTTTTGTCGGGGTAATTGTTGGTTGGAGGGAAATTGTTGAGTGTGGTGGTGAGTGATGACCACCCCCACTAAAAAAGGTTGTGATGATGAAAAAATGATTGCTGACATGGCAGAACATGATTGGAAAATATCACTAGTGACTACCCCTCCCCTAAGACCATGTGTAGTGGTGAAGAAATATAATGCCCCCTACCATGGGGCATTATCCGACACGTGTCATCCCAGTCAGCATGGGGCATTATAGCATAAAGTGGTGTAGTGGGGCATTATTCTAACCCCCATATTATTTTTAATGAAAAAAAAAGCACACGAATTGATTGGTGTAGTGGGGCATTTTCAAAAAGTTGTCAGGACCCATGGGGTGGGGGCGTTTTAGGGCGTTTTTTTTAATTTTTTAAAAAAAAAAAACGCCCCACTACGGGTGGTCTAATAATTACGGTATCTAGTCTAATAAAAGAATACTTTTAATGCCACATGGCATTTTCTCCTTAACATCCCTTCTAATTAATGCCACATGGCATTTTCATATTTAATTCATTAATAATATATAATATAATAATTAATATTTGATTCTAATTTATGATAATTCATTAATAATATATAATAATTAATATTCATTTCTAATTTATGATTAAAAAATATACATAAATGATCTATAATTTTTAAAACTGTGATTTTAGTACTTCTTAAAATAAAATAGTTTAAATTACAAAAGAAAAAAAAAACAAAAATTGTTATCCTTATCTGAGATTACGTATAAAATCAATATATGAGTTTTTATAACATATAAATAAAAGTTAAAAAAGAGTAACTAACCAGATAACTATCTCGCAACAAATCTAAAATTTTATTGAATTCGATTTTAAAATGATAGACAGAGAGAACTTACGGTTTTGAAGTTTTATATATGAGATAATATTAAGATTTATAGCTACATTGATTTATGATGTGTTTTCAATTTAATATAGCTAAAAAATATATTAATTTCATTTTATATCCATTTGTGACATAGTCAATTACCTTTAATAATGAAAAGATTTTATTAATCATATATAAACCTTTAACTTATTTCATAACTTTACAAATACTATTTATTAATTAAATTCACATGATAATTATTAGTAAGAATAACAAATCTAATTTATGTCATACCAATAAAATAGGCTTTTTACCGAAAAAAAGAAAAAGAACAACTTAAATAATGAATTTTGTAAACAGAATTAAGGTCTTAGAGATTTAGTTTAAATAAAAGTTATATTTAAAAGATACACAATGATAAAAATTATCATTATTTATACATTGTTATATGTAACATAATACATAATTTCATTCATATTAATAATATAAAAATTTGTTTATTACATGTTTTTTAGTATTCAACCTTTGTAATACACAACTATTATGGTATTTTCAATATTACTAATTAAGATAAGCCAGTTGTTTTTGTGATAAATTCAAGTTAGTTGTGTGAACTATATTATATTGGAATAGAAATTCGTTTATATAAAGTTTCATTATTAATTAACATAGGTCGTAAGTAATATAAAGTTTTTTAAAGATTATATAATTATATCATTTATATTGTAAAAACCCGTGTAATACGCGGGTCTATAAACTAGTTAATTAATATTGTAGTCTACACCAATTTTCTTTTTCAGTTCCTATATAAAAACTCCCAACAAAAACAAGCTACTTCCTTCACTCGCAGTGAAAGCTTTGCCCCCAACTTATAAGGTTCGGATCTCATCTGCAATTTCGCTCTATTGTTGTGTTGTGGTATTCTTCTACTCTGTCTTAAGTTTATTATATTTAAAAATCTGTATTTGGTTGCTTTTGTACCTTTTTTCACTCAAAGATTCCACTCGTGCACACTTAGAAACTTGAAGATCGATGTATGAGGCTTAATTATCTGGCTGTATTAGTTCTGTTTGATTAATAAATGAAGCGGATTTTGTGTTTGAACAGTGTGATTTTGGGTGTATAATTGGAACGATTTGTTGATCTGTGCTCTGCTTCTAGGGTTTGTGAATGTAGTTTTGGTACTGCATTCATTACCTCGGATTGGATGTCGCCAAAAGAATCCAACTTTTTTATCCAGTAAAGCCTTTTTCTTGAATAATTTTACTGCCATGTCTTTATCTTGATATGTATCAAAGTTGGAAAGAAGAAGATACAGAAAAGTATCTAAGAATTAGAAGGAGAATAGAGAAGCTTTTTGTAAATTCAATTCTGCATGCCATAATCAAATACTACTGGCTAATAAATAGCCTTACAAGAAAGCAAATAACAACTACCCATGACTCCACTATTCGACTAACTGACCCACTAATTAACTGAACCCACTAATTAAACTGACTCACAATATTAGTAATTAACTAAAAAAGAAATATGAAGAACGTGGGCATGCAGGTGGTAGCGTAGACACGTATCATATCTACAAGAGGTGTTTGAATGTGTAATTTTCAAAGTGATTTCTGCCACTTTAAGAATTAAATAATCACACAATTAGTGATTTCCTATTGCAACTGCTTAAATGCACATCCAAACAAGTAGTTTTCTTTCTTTTTATTGAAACTCGACTTCCACCCTTTGAACTATTGCTCAATATTAAAATTTGGAGTTAAAGCTGTTTTCAATATTATTACTGTGGGTACAAGATTTAATTGATGTATAGCACTTTCTATAATTATCAAGAAATTGTTTGTTCTCACGCTTATATAGTTGGATCTTCATTGTGATATCTATATCTGCAAAATGCTGTTTGTATTGTTGTGGGGGTCCCCCTGAACATGCAACACCCACCACTACCACAAACTAATATGGATTGACCAAAAGTTGAAGTGGCATACCTTCTTAATTGTTGTTGCAAAAACGTGTATGCCCGGACACGCCACGCCAGGCCCAACACGTACCATACCTTCTAGGTGGTACAACTATTCCGAGCCCGGTCTATTAGGGTTGGCCCAACCTTCCCATACAGAATAGAGGAATATTGGGCCAGCCTAATGGACCAATCAGGGATGGGATGGAGCGAACCACTCTACCAGCCTGTAATAGGGATAGGGGTACCCTCTACAATTCTACATATACATCAAAAAGACATATTGACTGGTTGATTAGCATGCGACTTGAGAACCTTATTGTAGAAGTTGCTTTTTCATTCATAAGCCTGATGAAAACATAATTTCCGCAATTTCTTTGTTCAATTGCTGTTGTTCCGGACAACAATAATGCAAGTGGAGCAACTTTCAGATCTGGCTACCAAGAGAGAAATTCACAAGTTTTGCGGCGAAATCGAGCACATCTAGATCTATCGGTTAGTTGATTTCTTAAAGGTTGTGATTAATTGATTTTGTTATAGGAACTTACATCAATGTTCGTTTTGATTTAGTGATTCTTGAAGAAAGAAGACTGCATTCGTGACATTAAAAGCTCTTGAAATTGCACTATGATGAAATTACAACATCAGCAAGGGAGGTACGAACGATCTCAAGGGTGGTCTAGAGGAGATCTAAAGTCAAAGGACTAAAGGAGTAAAATAATAATTAAAGTTATTTAATTATTATATGAATTATCTATAAGTATTAGTTTTATTATTATTTGTTTAGGTAAGTATTGTTTAGTATTATCTGGCGTACCATATTCAACACACGATTGTTGTCGGTTTACTGTTTAATCGTTTTGAGATTACTTATTGCAAGACATATTTATACACTGATCATGTAGGTTGTGAGATCGTTTTTTAGTGTCACCAATACGTATAAACTATTTGAAGGCGTTATTGTAATATAGTGATTGGGACATGTACAATTTTTTGAATGATTATGAATATAAGGATGATGATGCGTAAATTAGAGAAAAAAAAATAATTTTTCATGTTGACTTATTTTTTGTTGCGACTATGAGTCCATGACCAATAGCCTGCGAATCTGTGGGACCACTAAATAGGTAGGGAACAAACACAATATTTTTTTCACTTATGAAATAATTTTTTTGAACTCACACAGACACTACTCATCCAACAATTAGTTAATTGATTTCATATGCTAGATTGAAGAAGATGGAGAGCAGTGTCTTTATAAATCGAATGATCTATGGCTGATTGACTGATTTGCGGTTGATCACAATTAAAAAAGGGCAAGGAAATCACTATATTAATGATGCCCACAAGCTGCTCGATCTTATGCTTCATTGATGTTTTCTTTACTGTTACTATTGTGAATTAAACTAGATAAATTTGTTGTATGTTACACTAGGCATTGTAAGTTTATAAGATAAATTTGGTGCTGACTATTTTGCTTAGGGCAGTTCATGAACCGTTCGGCCCCCGTTCGGCGGGAAGTTCATTTGTTTAGTAAAATGAACAAACATGAACAGAGGTCGTGTTCGTTCGTTTATGTTTGTGAACGTTCGGTTACGTGTTCGTTTGTGTTTGATTGCGTTTGATAGTTCTTTAGTGTTTTTATATTTTATTTAAATACTTCAAAATTGCGACAAATAAAATATTTAATAACTGTAAGTGTATAATATATTTTATTCATGAACGTTTGATTGTGTTCGTTTGTTTCCATCGAACATTAGTTTGTGTTCATCGTTCGTTGACTAAAATTAACAAGCATGAACAAGTTCATTTACTCAACAAACGAACACGAGCATAAAATCTCGTTTGATAAGTATTCATGAACAGTTCGTGAACACATATATCTTTTAACAAACGAATACAAACAAGGTCTTGTTCGTTTGCATCCCTAATTTTCCATATAAACATTCGTTTAGTGAAATCAAATCACCCAAATTCTAATGTTTAAAAACGGATTTTGGTGTATGACTAATTTAATGGAAAAAACTATTATCATACATCAAATCTGAACATTAATCTACACATAAAATCTGAAACTGCATGTTTAAAGATCCACGTTTGCACTAATTTGATAAATTTTCAAAATACTCTTTGAATATATCTCAATACCCATCGATTACAAAATTTGTCAATATATCTCAATAGTCTTCAAATTCTAATATAATACCAAATATATTAAAATATAGTCGATATATAATCGAATATATTTAAACATATTCAGTAATTTTCAAGAAATATAATTAAATTAAATTAAATAATGATACACAGTGTTTTAATCTTCTTGTTCATCTCCTTCAACATCCTCAATCAGCAAGTGTTCCAATCCTAATTCAACCTCATTGATATCTTCAACACCCAGTTCAATTCTACCTGCTGCAACTAAGATTTGTCCGTTCATGTGCACCTCAACCCCATTGTTGAGGATGATACCTTATTCAACAATGAAAAAACCATAAAAATAAACCCCCCAATCAGATTCTGCAAGACTTATCGAACCATCTCCGATAATAAACGACCGGCTTTCATCTTCAACGACTATAAAACCATTAAGTAGAAAACCGGCGTTAACAAACATCAATTCAATATCTCCGCCACCACCGTTTACTATTCCGCTCATCATTACATATGCACCAGTGACAACAATACCTCCATACAAAAACCCAAACATCTCAAAAAAAGCACCGTTAACCTCAGCAGATCTGATATCGCTTAGTAATAAAACCCCTCTCATTCCAAATGACCTCACAATCACGTTATCCGCTCCTACAAACACCATATTCGTGGAAATAGGCGAACCGGAGACGAGTTCCGGTTCGCCGTTTATGAACCCGGCGATATGATACCCATCTAACTCACTCCAACCTGCAACAATTATTCCACTAAACAAACCATTTTGGATACGACCATTCATCACGATGAAACGACCGGCCACAACAACTCCGGCAATGAACGCCGGTCCAAAATCTTCTCCAAATGCTTGATCTTCTAGAAATTCTGTATAACTTCCGATGTCTGCCATTGTACTAAGGTTATCATCATCAACCTCATCTTCAGAGGCTTCAACACTAGCAGCGTTCGTTATGATTTCATTCTCTTCTTCACGTATAGGTTGAATTTCTGCACCGTCTTCATGAATTTGAACAAGGTGTTCATCATGAACATGTTCAGGAACATAGTCGCCTTCCATCATTTTATCTCTCTCACACAGTTTAGTGTTTCTGGTTTTCAGTGGGTGTGTGCGGATACTTGTGTGTGATTAACTCTTATACATTTCGAGGGAAGAATTGAAAAACGGGTGACGAGTGATGACGTCTCTCTCACCTGCATTTAATTTTAAACACTAGTGGACTTCTCCCGTGCGTTGCGACGGAAAGTCTGTATCGGTTCAATTCATAAGCTATCAGGATCGTAACTGACATTTTGCATAGCGATCGAAAGATAAACCCAAACAAAAGTCATGATATGTAATGCCCTAAAAGATATCGACACATATTTTACATCGATCAAAAACTTTAAAAATGAATACTCACAAAGGTTTTAAAAGTACAAATACTGGTACCGATGTTCAGTTGAAATCGACGTGGTACCGATGTTGTTCGGATGATATCAATTTTGTTCGTCAGTGACGCTCGTTGTAGCTTATTTCTTGTAATATAAAAAAGATACTCTATTCCGCTACCGAAGTTGTTCGAACAAAAAAAAAGCAGTTATAATTGACTCATTCAATTTTTAACAAAGCTTTTATCGTAACAAAGATAAAATAAACATGTCGCAACGGTACTTTTATAGTTTTATAAACCATTACAATATATTATTAGAATAACAAAAATAAGCATTATTTCATAAAACATTGTATCTTAAAAATTTTAAGAAAAAATAAAATGTGTTTGAAAATAATTATAACAATAAAATCAAGAAAATCAAGAAAAAAAAACTATATGTTATCATCAACACTTAGATTTAATATGTATAATGGTTGTGGAAAGGGGAATTCTATTGGCACATCTGATTATCTATCCGTACATTTTACTTTTTCAATACGCATCGTATAGGCCTATACGATTCATATTAAATAAAGTAAAAGACGTGGCAGACTGGTAGGTGCAGGTGTTGTCTGTCGGCTGGCCTAATACGCATCGTATAGGCATATACGATGCGTATTAAGGCACTGAATTTTTTAAGTTTATTTTTTGGTGTGTTGTGTTTGGTTTTTGGTGTTTATTATTGGTTATTTTTATTTTAATGAGTTTTAAAATCTTTATTTTTTATCGTTAAGTATCGTATTATAGCGTATCGTATGACATTTTTAACTTAATATCGTATTATAGCGTATCGTATCGTAATTTTGTATTATTTTTTTATGTTGATGTATTCACGACGTGTGATATTATACATTGTACGTAACCAAGCAAACCAATCTAAACAGTTAAAATAAACAATCACAAATACAAATAAACTGAAACCGCAAATTTAATTACATAATAAATTTGTATATTTACAGGACATCGTTCGAAATACATAAACTGCCAAAATACAAGAAAAGTACAACGATCCAAAACCAATGGATCCTGACCCTCCTGACTGGTGTCTGAAGGCCCCGCCCCCTGATCCGCATTGTCTCCAGGGCGAGGCGACAAAGGCGGTATCGGCAATGGTGTATCACCACGCCGGAGAGCCGCCTATATATCGCCCTGGATCACCCGCATGAGAAGACGCTCAGTACGACGGTGAGCAGCGTCTATCCGCGCCTGCAGCCGCTCCTCCATCCGCTCTAACGCAAGCGCCACAGCTGGATGGAGCTGGTCGTACAGAACGTGCTGGGGGTACCGAGGCACCCCCTGTAGTTGCGGCTCCGGTGGCGGTGGCGGTGGAGGAAATGGTGGGTAAGCGTGGTCGCCATCGTCGTCGTCGTCGTCCTCTGCGACATGACCATCTGGCAGCAACTCTGGTAACTCGTCTGGGAGAGCGACGGGGGCAAACACCTGCCAATTGGGTCCTATAAATCGCAGCCTGAGCCCAGGGAAGTCATGCGTCACGTGCATGCCGATCAGGGTCTGCCGTGTCAACCTGTCCGGCTCCACCACGCCCCCTCGCCGAATAACGGGTCCTGCTGGGGAACAAGGCCCAACGAGACGGTGATACACGTGATATACGCCCCCTTACAGCACAGATCTGTCCTGCATGTGGTACGCCGCCGCGAACCACTAGGCTAGGCAGTGATGGAGGGCGCACGTCCCCCCCCCCCCCCATACAAGATAGTACAGGTAAAAAGGATCCCCCTGATTGCACCACTCGTGACTCTGTTAGCGTGGTGCAATGGATGTGGCAATAAGCCTGTGCAGATAACGGTACAGGGGATCTCTGATCCAGGAAAACCTCGACTTTGACTTCGGGCCAAATCGAACGTCACTGATCACCTGCCAGAACCTGCAGAGAGTCGAACGGGGGGCCATATGGATGCCCTCGGTGTAGATGGGGGTGTCTGTCTCCTCCACCGTTTAAAGGCCGCAGTGCACGACAAACTCTCTCAGTGACATCTCATGCCACACGTCGGCTAGAAGAAAGCTGACCTCTATCCACGGGACGTCAGGGTCGTCAAGCACCTCCGGCTGGTCTACATGTCTGGGAGCGAAGTCGAAAGACGATAAAAACTCGCACACCAAGACCCTGAACGACGACATGTATGCAATATCGAACAACCTGTCACACAGCATGGTTAGTATCCATGTCGTATACAAAACAAAGAAAACATAGTATACATCTCCCATGAAGTATCGTGTCCGATGAACCCTCTGGCTCTCGCCGCCTCATCCACCTCATCGAGAGCCGACCAATCGATGGTCGGGTGGTCGCCGATCTCCATACGCTGAAACTTTTCACATATGTGAAAAGCCTCGCTCCTCTCATCGAATGCTAGATAGGGATTATCTAGCAACGGATCCACGTCTGGGCCACCACGCCCACGCCCACGTCCACGCCCACCGGCCACCGCCGCCCCCGCCCGCCCACCTCTACCACGTCCACGTCCACATCCGCCACCTCCACCGCCACCTCCGGCACCACGTCCGACACCTCCACGGCCAGCACCCTGGCCTCTCCCTCTACCAACAACGACATCCATATCTGCATGAGTAAACAATATTTTAATCATTTTTTTACAAAATATAACAATTTTTAATTAATTTGAAAAATATAACATTTTTTAATTAATTTATTAAAAAATATAACAGTTTTTAGAACTCGTTACGGACCACTTCGACTAAATAATATAAACATTATATATCTACGACAACCTACGTTTCGACGCTTGTTACGGACCTACGCGCGTTACGGACAATTTCGACTAAAAATATAAAACATTATATATCTACGACGACTTATGTTTCGACGCTCGTTACGGACCTACACGGTTTACGAACGATTTCGACTAAAAATATAAAAAATTTTATTTATAACGCTTAAGTTTCGACGCTCGTTACGGACCTAGCGCATTACGGACGATTTCGACTAAAAATATAAAATTATATATTTACGACGACTTACGTTTCGACGCTCGTTACGGACCTGCGTGCGTTACGGATGATTTTGTGACAACTGGCAATTTTCCACGTATCCGTACAATAATTAAACAGTAATTTGTATCTTAATGACTGTGCCTGATTTGGATTAATGACATAAATGATTTTCTGATTACTGTCATATACATACACGTGCATCACATGTTGCATGATTTCTTATCATTATTGCATGCAACACATTATGATTCAATTAGTGCACGAAACAAAGTTAGCACAGTTATCAGACAAAGTAGAAGTATAGACGGAAGTTCAGTACCCAGACAGACATGATGTTAAAACACAGAATGAGCCCGAAATCAAGAGTTACACTAGTATAGTGTGTAGAGAAGTAAGGATCATAAAACTGCATTCCGAGTGATAATTTAAGTGCCGGAAAGTGCCCAAGACATACAGAAACTGCAGAATTCTGCATATTTCAGCAAAAATCAGCATTTTAACTACAAAATATAATGCAGAATTATGGTTTAATGGTCCAGAATACCTTTCTAAGTGTCGGGAATCAAAACTGTCATAAAAGGGAACATAAAGCACACTAAACTACGCAATTTAGCACTTTAACGAATCGGTAACCAACCGAACAACCGGACACTACCCGAAACACCAAATTTTCACTAGAAGCATTTTTAGTGTTACGAAGCTAGTTATGGTCACCGTACATCATAATACATCCTATAACCACTTAACACATATAACCCTAACTAACTACCTTACAATCTAACTAAATTCTTTAACTTATCATTACAACACAACTAGACCCCCCCCCCTCAACTTACGGTCCCAACATGGGGACCCACCCTTTGATTTCTTTCAAATGTTTTATAGGATTTGCTAATTACTTTAGAAACATAGAAACCAAGGGTTATTTGTTTGTTGGAAGAACTTGTTTTAAAAACCACAAGACTTGAGCCATTATCATCTTACCATTTCACAACACATCTCTTCTCTTCCTCCCTTCTTGCTCTCGGCTCCAACACACCCACATACCCCCTCCATTTTCAAGCCATCTTCATACATTCTAAGGTGATCTAGAGGTCCAAAGAACATAGTTAAGAAGCTTGAAGGCTTTGGAGTTTGAAGGACCATCACCTAGAGCTTTTATCCACTTCCTACATCATCATCTTCATCTTTGATTCTTCCCTAGCCATAGAGCTAGTAGTAAGCTCCTCACAACTTGATTTTACTTCTAATTTTAGTGGTTAAAAGGTTATGTAAATGGTTAAACTAAAGAAACTCAAGGAAACATGAAGATGATCACTAACATAAAGCTTAATAACATGAAAATCTAAGTTGTTTTAGTGTATGTATGATACTTGTTTATTGATTTCTTGTGATTATGATGTTGACCATCATAAGAAGCTTGCTAGATTATGATTAAACACGTGGTCTAGCAAGTACAAGGATAGATCTTGAGAAAATCATAATGATCATCCTTTATGTGAATCATGAACTTGAAAAGGAAGTTGTTTTAGAGTATGATGATTTCTTGTACACGTTATATGTCTTGAAAATGAATGATTTCAAAGATAATATTTTCAAGAGGACAAAGTTTATTACAAGATTAACATGATCATGGTTTTTAAAGGAAGTAAACATGTTTCAAGTGTTAAAACAAGGTTAGAAAAGTGTTGTTAACAAGAAGAATACAAGAAGAATCATTTTTAGAAAATCATCATGTAAGTTGTAAAGAACTAAAATTTAGAAGAATGAGTTTTATAAACTATAAACCATGTTTTTAGGGGTAACTAAGCTTACTAAACAACATGTTAAAATATTACAAATTTTTATAAACTTTCAAGTTCGTGACATAGGGTAAATTGCACATTTTTGGCTCATGGTGAGTCTTGATTAAATTGTTGATGATTGGTGATGAATTTTAAAAGAAAATGATATGCCTCTGAGCATGGAAACCTCCATTTTTAAAGGGAAACTATGGCAAAAATTTTTGTAGAAATTAAGCACTTAGAAAAATATTTTTAAACAAGTGTTTACAAGTAAACTTTGATTATGGTTTTCATATAAAAACTTGCCATAATTTTTATTACAAAAATTACAAATATTGGAGGTTGGTTTTTGATAAATAAAAATGACTAAATATATTTAGGGAAATATATATTTAGATGTCACAAATTGTGTGTTATTTGTATAATATGTGTATTAGTTATATTATCTTAGGAACTTGAAAATAATATAACACACCAAAATACCAAAATTGTAATACAATATATTATCAAAAATTCCAAGAAAATGAATATATAATTTATACCCGAATATTGGACAAACCGGACAAGGACTAAGGACTACAAGTATATATATTCCGGAAATAAAATTCACATTTCGACAAATGTGTTAAACGGTATTTTGGAAACCAAAGAAACGGAAAATATGATTTTTACAAGTATTACAAAATATATTATATTTTTTCAAATAGAAAATGTATTATTTTCAAGTGGAGAAAAATATATATTTTCTCAAACAATTTGAAGATATATTATTTTGAAAGGAGAAAATATATATAATTTCTTAAACAAGTTAGAAAATATATTATTTTGGGTGAAAAATAGAAATATATATTTTCTAAAGTTAATCTTAAAAATATATTATTTTTGAGATATATATATATATGAAGGCACATTTATTTTTGCCAAGAAAGATTTATAGATAATTTTCTATAAAAATCCTCTTAAAAAAACATATATTTTAAGAATATAAATTGGTGATTTTTTTCCTTGTCTAAAAATAATATTCCGGAAAATTAAATACAAAATTTAGTATAAAATACTTAACAAATACAATAAGATATGTATTCTCATACGTATAAATACACATCGGAATACGCCACCAATACTTGGAAAAATACACAAGTATAAAAATACACAAGCACAAGAATACACAAAGTAGAAGTACACCCATACTTGGGAGAATACATATGTAGAAATACATAATATACCAAGTTAAAATATATTATTTTAACTAATATTCCAAATAATTGATAAATATAATTTAAGTTAAAATATTATTATTTTAACTAATAATTATATACTTTGGAATTATATAATGTTCATGTTATAACTCAAAGAATACCAGTTCCAAGATAAGTCATAATGCCTAAGACTAAGAGTCGTTACACGACCTAGCCGTCTAATAAAACATAACACGTGTGTAGGTAGTGGTACAACATCAGGAAGTGATCTTTGAGTTACAGGATACAGGACGCAAATCAGTGAGTTCTTGTCCCCCTTTTCTTTTAACTGTTTTTAGTTTTATAACTTCGGGGGTGAAGTACATGTTACAAATGTTTCAAACGTTTACAAATGGTATGGTTAGCTAAGGAATGAACTGTTAGATCATGTGAATGGGTAGGCGTTAACTTAAGACCATTAATCCTTGTATAAGGACCGAGGGGCATGAGAGTCGACCATTATTCCAAATATAAGTGCCTGGTCCCTGTCCGTTAGAATTACACGTGGCTCCATGCACTCGTGCAGCATGGACCTGATCCTCTCCATGACCCAGACATACGTTACCTCCTGTTCGTTTAAAAGAAATGCATGCGCAACAAAGAAGGTTTGGTTTGTCGACGTCATACCCACAACTTGCAAAAATAGAAGATTGTACATGTTAGTTTTGTAGGTAACGTCGACCATAAGCACATGCGAGAATACCCTCCACATTTCAAAGGACTTGTCGTGACAAAAAAAATATTCTAAACGACATTGGTGGAAGATTCCGCCTGTATGTAATATGTCATCTTTTTTTCCTGGAGATTTGTTTCAGACTCTGCATGGGAGTCGTTTTTTCTCGAACTTTGTGGCCCTGATCTTTTGGCGAGTGTTGTGTACGTCTTTTAGAACACATTTGTTTTTAGGGTTCTGTTCGGTTACGGCCTTCCAGATTGTTTGGGGCTGTATGTCTTGATCTGTCAGCTCTTGCACCAGTCTAAACTCATTAGGAGTAAGTCTCCTGTTATACGCGTAACCCTCCAGATGTTCAGCAGGGCCGTGGTTGTGGGTCTCGTTAAAATTTTTGTGCAGATAATCTCTCCGCCAAACTCGACGACTTTGGTCGAGACGACCTATCACCATAAAAGGGCACACGCATTTTTTTGCTGTCGGTTTTCCTAACTGTGGCCTTACTCTCATGCTCGCCACTACGACAACATTGGAGCCAAATCCAGTGATCTTTGGACCGTCTGGTAACGTAACGTATCCATTGGCTAAACCCCTTATTTTTACCCAACCTTCCAATTCATCGCGGGATATAAAAAAATATAACAATTTTTAATGTATTTTTTGTAATATTTAAAAAAATATAACAATTTTAATTAATTTTATAAAAATATAACATTTTTAATTAATTTTTTATCCTATTTAAAAATATTGTGATTTTTAATGTATTTCTTATTAACAATTTTATAATAACTTTTTAATAGAAAAAACATAACATTTAATAAAAACTAGTATTAGGCACCCCGAGTTGCGGCGGGGGCGAACACTAATGCCACACTACTGCCAGCGACCACTAACACTGAAGTTGCGGCGTGTTAATGCGAAGAAATTAAACCGAAACGTAAAACATAGAATAGAATAACTAAGTTGATCTAGGACTCGCGTGTTACGATGAACCCACGTCTATTTTTTCCCGTTTAACTGTTCATCGTAATCTATATATAATATATATCATTACCACTATACAGTATCTTTATATCATTACCACTATACAAACCATAATGCGTACATTACAACAACCATTGCATCAATATGTTGCAAATTATACAACTATACAAACCATAATTCATGCGTTACAACAACGCAAAACAAAACAAAATATGAGATGAGGAAATGTGGCTATGGCCTATGAGTATAACTAATTATGCAGAACATACAACAAAATATGAGATAAGGAAATGTGGCTATGGGTACCATCAATTATGCATAACATACCACCCTCAATGCACATATATGTTCCAAATTTATAGTATATAATATATATCATTCGTACCTGATCAGTTTTGTACGAAACTTCAGGGTAAGCGGGTTGCTCGTCAACCAATGACTCTTGTGCGTAAGAAGGCTCACCAACGTCTTGTTGTACTCCCGAAGCTTCACTAACGAAAAAGTTATTGCCATATTCTTCCTGTCCGTACAAGGCACCGTAAACGACTTCATAATACGGAGACCCATAACCATGATCATAGCTAGGCACGACTAACTGGAAAAAAAAAACGGTTAAATCATAACGGCACATCTAAAAGCCTTCATAATAATAAGGAAATTTATTTTTACCTCGTTCAGATCTGGCAACAATAGTTGGCAGGGCACAGAAAAAAAAACGAGTAAAAAGTAATGGTAAGTTTAACACTGAATAGAAAAAAGTAAATAAATACTTACCTCGTTGAGGTCTGGCAACAACGAATCATTATGATGGGGACGAAAGCCGGACACGACCTCCTCCGCGTGATCATCATTTCCTCTCCCATCGTAAGAATCAGGGACAACATACCCCTCCTAATACAAATGGTGTGCTAAGTATTTCATAAACAAAAAACAAATAAAAATAAAACAGAACAGGTTAAAAAAATGCTATACCACACTGCTTTCCGGAATAAACGTGCTCGTGTTTGTGTCAGACGACTCACCGAAAATGTGGTTGAACCAAGACATGTTGTTAGCGAATGTAAAGAAAAAATGAAGACGATATATATCATCGTCTTCGTTCGTCGTTTAAATAGGAGAAGCAAAATGCAAATTTACAATTCAATATGGGTCGTATAGGGCTGACGTCAATCACTTTCCGTCACTTTTGAGTGACACAAAGCAACCTCGTACTATAATACGCATCGTATATGCCTATACGATGCGTATTGGGGTTGCATGTGAACCCTAGATGTCAGCTTTGAAGGACAACCTATGACTAATACATATCGTCTAGGCCTATATGATGCGGATTACTCCGTATGATGGGGACATTGTCAGCCTTTGACTGGCCTTGAATTTTGAATTTCACCTAACACACATCGTATAGGCCTATAAGATGCGTACTGAAAGTGTCGATTTAATTTTCCATGGTGTCTCAATAATACGACCGTTAAATTATTAGGTACTCTTAAGCCATCCGTAGTCATAAAGCCCCTTGTGGGGCGTTATGCGACACGTGTCGTGCCACGTCACACAGGGGCTTTATGCGACGTTATATCACTAGAGCCCGTAGTCATAAAGCCCCTACCTATCATTACCTAATTATTAATTTTCAATTTTATTAATTAATTAAAAAAACACTTGCTTTTTTTTATTGGTCCATATTTGAAATCCCCCCCTCCCCCCCTCCCCCCAATCAGGCGCTATATATATAGCGTCACCCCCTTTTTTTGTCTCATAAAGTCTCTCATAGTGGTATTTGAGGCTTTATAGGGTTTATAAGGGCATATAACGCCCTACTACACAACCACTTATGATAACACAAAACAAAGGAAACTAGTTATTTAATTTTATGTTCAAAAGTGATGCCTTAAAAAAAGAAACGGATTATTATTCCTCTATTGAATGCCGGACCCACCACCTGACAAATACATCGCCGTTAGTACGTGCGTGTTCCATTGCTGATCCTTCCAAAATGCAAGACTCCGTGAATGAGTGGTCCACGTGTCAGCCTATTATTGGCCATGTTAAGACCTTTTTTTGTTCTAAACTGTCGCTTCTCCCCCTTAGTCTTATTAAGGGCTGTAAACAGATCAAACAAACACAAAGAAGGATATGTTCGTGTTCGTTAAGGAAATTAACATGTTCGCGAACTGTTCATAAACGCAAACCAAACATAAGTTTATATTCGTGTTCATTCGTTAAGGAAATTCAGTTGTTCACGAACAGTTCGTAAACACTGGTCTAGAATACAAGCAAATAAAAACGAACGAAAACGAACATTTAACTTGAAAATAACAAATAAAAACATTATATAAGTAGTTAAAGACACAATTATCAAATGATAAATCAAAACACAAGAAGTCTACTACACTACCAAACAATGAATCAAATTAAACTAACTTAGACATAATTATCCGAAAAAATGGTTTAGAATGTCCAAATTTTAGCTAACTTAGAAAAAATAGGGTTTCAAGTTTTCAATAAATAAAAGGTTTATTATTTTTTTAATATAATCAAACGAATATGAACGAACGTAACCGAACATATTACCGAACGTTCACGAACGCACTCGAACGAACGGTTCGCTAAGCTAACCGAACGGAATTTTTTGTTCGTGTTCATTTGTTAAGCTAATCGAACGAACATAAACGAACTTCTCGCCGAACGATTCACGAACTGTTCGCTGAACGTTCGGTTCGTTTGCAGCCCTACTCTTGATTGACTTACTTATGAGAGAAGTGGGGTAGCCGGAAACGGAAGCGAACAATCGCGGGAACTTGAATGTGTCTCCGAAGAAGACAAGGCGGACACCTTTTTTTTCCGGTTATTCAACTCCTTTATAGAATAACTAGTTAAGTATCCGTGTGTTACACGGGTTACTCAAAGTAATTATATTATTTAACACTGTTGACATAAACTTTGAACCGAAAGAAACGTTTCATTATTTATGTAAATATTAAATTACATTAAACTGAAAAAATATCATGAATTTCCCAATTTCCAACTGATTCGTCTACCAAATATTAGCTTGTGTCAAAGTTGAAAGCTCCATGTTAGTTTTTTCGGTGGTCTCGGTTAAACACTATAGAGCTTGCATGTCTTTTGGTAGATGAATACTCTCGTCTTCCTTGAACCTTGCTGCAAGCATAAAGAGGAAAGAACATCCATGACATGGCACCCTTTTTTCGTTTCCTTCTTCATTCAGAGAGCTCAGCCCCACTCAATGCATACAAATATGTAGTTAGCAAAAGGTATATTCAAACACCTGTTACGTATTAATGGTGACAAAATCAACGAGACGAGCTAATTGAGTAATCGGCAACTTTCATTATAAGATCGCCCGTACTGGGGCGTTTTTTTTTAAATTGAAAAATCACGCTCCAAAACGCCCCCACTCCCATTACATGGGGCGTTTTCGGGCGTTATTTTCGAGGAATTTTGTTGCCGGCATGATTATTAAAACGCTTGTTCGATGTTGACCACCCAATCAAATGCCACAACGGCTAGTTAACGGCTATATTAGTTATTTATTTTTTTTAAACCTTTTTCCTATATATATATATATATATATATATATATATATATATACAAACACAATCAAAACTCATTCATTTTCAACCAAAACTCTCTAAAACTCTCTAAAAAATACAACCATTTTATAAAAATGGATTCTCCTAGTTCTTCATCCATGGTAAATTTTTACTACAACGAGTATTTTGCGGATGGCGATGGTTCGACCGATGAGGAGCTTGAGCAAGAGGCGGTTACGAGTGCTTGTCAACTAGCGGTGAGATATGTCAAGCATTCTCGTCGCCCCCAAGCAGAAAAAAATAAAAGAGGTTATATTGAAAGAGACCGACGCGCGGCACACGATCGTTTGATGAAAGATTATTTTGATGAGGCGCCGACATTTTCGAACGAATTTTTTAGGCGTCGTTTCCGAATGAGTAAGCGGTTGTTTCTACGCATAGTCGACGACTTGGAAGCCAACTACGATTATTTTAAACAAAAACCGGATGCGAGAGGGGCACTTGGATTTACCGGTATCCAAAAGTGTACGTCGGCATTACGAATCCTTGCTTATGGTAACACTACCGACATCAACGACGAGTATCTAAAAATGGCGGAGAAAACAACACGAGACAGCTTGGAACATTTTTGTCGCGGTACAATTCTTATACTTTACTTTTATTTTATTTTTAAACGACGAGTATGTATAGATTTTTTTTTTGAATCTTATGTTTGTCTATATTTTTTTATAAAGGTATAATTGATGTGTACGGTGCGCGTTATCTTAGAACGCCTACATGGGACGACCTTCAAAAGATCTACGAGGTACATAATGCTGAGCATGGTTTGCCTGGTATGATCGGGAGCATAGATTGCATGCATTGGCGTTGGGATAACTGCCCGACTGCATGGCGAGGCCAACACACACGTGGTGACCAAAAAGGACCCACTATTATTCTTCAGGCGGTTGCTTCACAGGACCTTTGGGTTTGGTCGGCTTACTTTGGCGTGGTCGGGTCATGCAATGATATCAATGTTTTTGAACAATCGCCGTTGTTAGAGGAGTGGATTTCTGGCAAAGCTCCAAAAGCGTCGTTTTACGCAAATGGAAACTACTACCCTCATGGATATTATTTGAGCGACGAAATTTATCCTAGGTATTCGATTTTCGTGAAGACGTATAGTGATCCTATTGATGAAAAAAGAGCATACTTTAAAAAGGTTCAAGAGTCTTCACGAAAAGACACTGAGAGATGCTTTGGGGTTCTTAAACAACGCTGGCAATACTTGAGAAATCCTTGTCGTGCATGGAGCAAGCAAAAAATGAGACATGCTATGTATGCTTGTATAATCATGCACAACATGATTTTGGAAGACGAGGGAAAGGCGATATGCCAGAACTAAGTGCCAGAAGCCGTTAAGGAGGAGCATCCACAGGCGACAATGGATGAAAGAGTGAGTAATGCGCGAGAGTTGCGTTACGAACCGTACCATTCCCAGTTAATGGTTGATTTGGTACACCACGCATGGTCGGTTCGGTATGTACCACCTGAGGGAGAGGAAGAAACGGAGGACGAGGAAGACGAAGTTGGCGAGGGTGAAGAAAGCGAAGACGAAAACTAGTGTTTTTTTTTTAATTTAATCGGATTTTTTTTTATTTCTAGTATTGTATTTTTTTTAATTTAATGAAGTATTTAAGTTTAAAAAAAATTGTGAAATGCTTGAATGGGGGTTATTGGCATAATGCCCCACTACGCCACTTTTGCTATAATGCCTCATCGCTGACTAGGACGCCACGTGTCGGATAATGCCCCATGGTGGGGGCATTATAACACATTACCATTACACAAATGAAAAAATAAAATCCAACATTACCACTACACATGGTCTAAGAATAACGTGATACTTGTGATTAACATCATTATTATAATAATCTTTACGCATCGAATGAAAAAATAAAATCCAACATTTTTTTGAAAGATATGTACAAATAGAAAAGTATGTCATTCAAATAATCTATAATAATCCAAAAAACAAAAACAAACAATTAAAGATGAACTCAGGGTGTTCAATAATACCACCATAGACAATAGCTTGTCAAACCGTATATGTATATAGGAACTTTAGCATAAGTACATTCCACCGATGTTTTAAATACCGGTATGAACCGACTGGTTATACCGGTTAAATTGGATACCGGACACGTGTCTAGTATGATAAAAGCCGATAAAACCCAAATACAGTATGTCTTATGTACCGGCGTAACTCCGGTTCTACCGGTTCAAACCATTGAACCGGTTTGCATTATCTTAAAATTTGATTTTTTTAATTATAAACAAAATTCGATATTAAGGTAATACCGACGTTCCATTGTTGGTAATTAACCTAGTATCTTCCATTACAATATTTCATCGCTATTGAAACTGTTACTCATATCATCCAATGTAAAATTGTTTATAAGTAATAAAAATGCTCTTAAAAAATGCATAAAATTTTACAAGAAAATAACTGTTTTTAGATAAAACCATAATCAGTTATACAAATCTTAATTGAGATTGGATTGTTTATTTAGATTAATTTGTATTTTATGGAATTATAGTGTTAACTATTGACCCGGTTGAACCGCCCGGTATAACCCGGTTCAACCAGTTAAACCATTTCAGAGCCTAACCCGATATGAATAAAAAATCAGATTTTAAAATATTGCATCCCACCTTTGAAAACACCAAGCCCGTCAACTAATAAAGTATATCCCTTGATTTTTTTCTCTCTAATGAGATTTGTAACATAATCGTGATGAGAATCCAACACATAATAAGGCCTCTTTAAGTATTTCCCTTAATTTTTGCTCTCTAATGAGATTTGTAACATACAATTATGTTTCACATTTTAATAACAAATGCTAGCTTAAAAAATTATAGACAACATTTAAATTATATCTACATATATAAAGTCAAATATAGTAACAAAAAAAAGACACTAACTTGTAAATTTTTGAAGCATAGAGAGCCGCTAAAATGAAAATCACTCTCAGTTGTAAGAACCGTGAGAACCAAAATCAACCAATCAAAAATGGACATTTTCATTAAACATGTGTATATAAAGGAGGGATATTTTTGTAATTGAAGCAAATCGTATTTTAAGTTGAGGTAAAATCGTAATTTATTTAGGCCAATAGGGGATTGTCAGGCGAGTGTCTGGCACTATTCCGCCATCTTGTGTTTGTCTGTATGGTAATTATTGTCATCCTTTTTTATTTTTTTGTTAATACATAATTTTTGAAGTTTCTTTTCTTAACTCACATCTTTTACATCAATTTATGACTGCTAACATACAACTTAGAATTATATGCGACATGCGAGTATTTATGTAACAAATTTAACGTGGAAAATATCACAATTTATATAAAGGTTTAAAACAATACATTAATCCACAAATTTAAATGTATTTAAAAAAAATACTCGACTCCTTTCCAAACCGTAAGAGGTGTTTTCCTCGGTTATATTTTCCATGACATACATACTTTTGAAACACACTTGTAAATGGTTACAAATTTCTAACACTCACATGGGAGGAGCTTAGTGGAAACCGGGGTGCATCCGCCCCCTCTCCCCCCCCCCCCCCCCCTCCACCCCTCACTCGAATGTTTTGGTTAGAAGTAAAAAATATCTGATTTTTCGTCCGAAAATTTTAAAATTATAAAGGATTGTAAAATTGTAGAGATTGTAGAGATGAAAACTAAGATTGTAGAGATGGTCCAATAGTTGCTAAGAATTTTTCACCTTTATCGTATACTAGGTTAGAGCCCACGTGTACACGTGGTTTAACAAATGAAAATACTTTGAATTTGTTTGGTTTTAATTAAAATAATAAAAATAATTTTAATATAAATAAAATAAACTTAAAAATCCATATGATAGGTAAAAAAATACAACGAATAATTCAGATTTCACTAAAAAAAAAATTAGTACACCACATTGGTTGTCTTATTTGTAATATTCTCATTATTATCTAACTTGAATGTTTAATGGTCTTGATTGAAACTAAAATTAAACGTGCATAAAAGAAAGTTGCATATACATACTACATAAGTCTAATGACAAAGTGAAAGTATCTCAGCTCGTTTGTCGCATCCCCTTATCATATGGAAGTATACGATCTCGCCTATAAAAGCAACCAATTAAAAATGATTAATTTGTAAAAATAACTAACAATAAAAAAATCAAAAAAATTCTAAACAAAATAATCTCATATGGATTACGCCTACCAACTTTAGTTCTTATATATTTATTTTATTATTACTTATATTTTATTGATATTTTTACATTAAAAGTCTAAAACGTTAGTAAAGCCATTAGTTATTTACATGTTTATTTTATTATAATTGAATTTTATTAATCTCTACTATAAAGCAAAGATATGATAAATATAAATGGAAAACAAAATGGTAAAAGATAAAGTTTATGGATTAAAATAATATATTTTTTATTTATGATATAATCTATATCTATTTATTTAGGGTAAAGGCTAAAAAGATAAAATTCATGTATTAAAATAATATTTCTTTTATTTGAATCTTATTAAAAAATATTATCTATATCTATTTATTTAGGAGGGAAAAAATAATTGAGATCAACTCATAAAATGTCATGTGTCCTCATGTGATTTACTTTATTATATGTATAGATTTTTAGGGTGGTCGTGCCGGTAACGGAGAAAAGAAATATGCAATTCTTGCAAGGAGGGGGCAATGTTCTCGCACCCTTTTTCCTCTCTTTGCTTCCCACTCTCTCATAGAGGAATCAAGGATTGGCTTAATTGGTGAGTACTTCCCCATATTCGACCTCCCAAACTCATGTCCATGTGAAGTGATTTGGTGCAAGGTACCCTTTTTCATAGGGCTTTCTAGACAAACATCCAGATGACTAGATGAGTTATGCTAGCGTTATATATAATCCTTTTTCCTTTATTTCATTATGAGTTATGCTAATAATTAATCATGAATTGCATGAAATATCTAATTATTTACAGATGATAAGCCCTAACAAATTCATGTGACTAATTTGACACACAATCTATTAGGGGTGAGCAGAAAACCGAAATAACCGAAAAATCCGGACCGAAAAAACTGAACCGAAACAAAAACCGACGGTTCGGTTTTCGGATTTTTAATAAACGAGAATTTCGGTTAAGTTTATGGATAATCATTTTCAATAACCGAAAATAACCGAACCGAACCAATAAGTTTTAATAGTATACCAAATCTATATATTTTTATGTTTAAGTTGTTTAAATGTTTACCCATGCTACTAAGAATTATTAATTTTATTCTTTTTTTTAAATATTTATAATAAGAACATTACCATGTTTATTTATCATTAAAATTATCCATTGTTTACAAGAACTAACAAAATTTAATATAAAAATTAAACGGTTTTCAAAGTATTATAAAAGAAAACGTGTTAATAAAAACTTTGGAGTAACATTAAAATAGATTAGAAAGTTATATTTATGTGAATAATATTAATTTAAAAGACGAAATATCTTAACTTAAATTTTACATTTAAGAAAGATTCTTAAACTTTGAACTATACTTTTAAGTTTTGAATCTTACATAATTTGTTTCAAAAACCGAACCGAACCGAACCGTTGCTAAAACCGAAATAACCGAAACCGAATCCAAACGGTTTTAAAAACCGAAAAACCGAACCGAACCGAACCGTGCACACCCCTACAATCTATTAGGTAGTTTCTTATGTAAATATAAAATATATTTATTGTTATTTTATGTATTGTTTGTTATGGCTGTGTTTTGTTTCTTTTATTAATATGTACTACATTTTCACAACTACATATTTTCTACATTTTTGTGTTCCATTTCCTTCCAGAAACGTATTTTTTCAGTTTAATTAATTCAATCTCATGAATGGTACCTCTCTATAGTGGCATAGTTCTCACGAATTTGATGTACTACTGTCTTCTCAGATGAAGCGGGTGCTTTAAGACCAGCTTGTGCCCAATCAACCTGTACAAAAATGCATAAACATTATTAATCAAATTCACTCACGTTCATCATTTCATTTAAAACAAAACACTCAGAAATAGCAAAATGGCAATAGATTGGAGTAACCATGGTGATTCTGTAGAAACAAGATTTACCTGTTCAACAACCATGGTGCTAAGGTGTGCAGCATTTCACCTTCACATTTGTGTTCATTTGACAAATACATTTTCTAATATCAATCAAATAAATCTTTATGATAGTAACTATTAAAAGCTTTAAGATAAGCGCACCTTAGACAGCGTGTTAACTACAGACAAACAAACACCATGTAGGCCACCCGTGACATTAGAAGCGCTACTGGCGCCCCAAATTTTCCACCAGCATGCAAATTCTACGTAGTTAGATGTAAAGTTAGCAAGTAAGCCAACTAATAGCCAAAATTTAAAGAAAAAAAATTAAAACCAAGCAACTACATGATCACTCAAGATTAAGTATACTATTGTGCTCATAAATCTAGGCCATGTATCGTTCTAGAAACACCTATTTGACCCGCTCGTACTCTCTTTTCCCCAATGTCGCAAGTTTCACAATGTTCATCGTGAGTGGACTCACCTAGGGATGAGCAAATGGTATTAGGTACCGGTATTCTCAGTACTGTTTGGTACCGAGCTCATCCCTAGACTCACCCTTCTTTTCAAGCAGGATGCAGAAACCCAGTTGACCCGTTCACCATAATCTCCGCAGTCCGTCATTTAGGATTTTAAATATAAATGAAACAACTGGCTTCAACTGAACTACAAATACTTTTTTTAATACTTTTTGACCATCTTAGTTATGATTATGATATATAGCCATGTTAGACTGACTTAACAGGTCGGGCCAGGTTATCCCGACGTTAAACGGTTAAAACCAGGTTAGACCGACTTAAAACAGACCATGCCAGGTTCGACCGGCTTAAAACAGACCATGCCAGGTTAGACCGGCTTAAAACGGGCCGGGCCAGGCCAAGTTAGAATGACTTGTCCAACACCTCTTTTATAGTTTTATAAACATATATAGTGTATAAATCAGGATTATCGAAACGATATGTTCAATTAATATTTTAAAAGTGTCTTGTTGTATGTCTATTTCAAAGGATGTTTTCCAAAAGTGCTGCAAATGCCAATGAATGGTATAATGGTAATGAAGCACATAAAACCACTACCAAATCTCACAGTCCTGGATATCAGCCACTGCCTCAAGATCACAACCAAAGGAGTTGTAGCATTCGGTAACGACTGCAAGTCTTTACTTCACTTGAAAAGAAAAGAAACATGCATCCATTTGATGCAGGCTTGCTTCAAATCGTCTCGTGTGTAGTGCTAGGAGCCGCCACTCGAGTTCTGGACTGTTACGTTTAATAGGTGAGGGTGAGGGAGCGGGGCATCGGAATGTCTTCATCAGAGTTAAGTTGGAAAGAGGGCTGTGGGGGTTTGCCTCTGCACCGCTTCGAGGATCGATGATGCCATAGCCTGCATTGATATCAAAATGGATACGCTATCTATACCCTACTGGTAGGATCGGATTCGGTTTCGGGTATAGAATACCCAGGTATTAAAGAAAACGGTTCCATGTTTTTTTACCAAGTACGGTTTTTTGCACCTCTATAGACCTTACACATGTGCAATGATTGATACTTTATAATTCATTAACTAATTTAATGTTTTCACTATGCATATGCCTGATAATCTGAGTTATAAGTAATTATTTGAGCCGGATTGCACCAATAGATCTATATTTATCATTAATGGATTAAATTTCAAAAAGATATGGAATGAAAAATAACAGATATGTAACATACTAATCTTCATATAACATGAGATATGAATAGCATAATGATCAGATAAACAAAAACTATTAGCTGATGAATATTAACACATATTTTCTGAATATACAAACATCAAGTATTTAGCTAACTGTTGATGAGCAATTTGATGAATTGTTACCAAAAATCCCCACAACTACAAACACCATCCTTAAAATGATGAAATCTTTTAACATCTCTAACAACGATTTCTCGACAAGTGATTCGCGATATAAACTTAATAACATTATGGCAATCGACACACACCCGTAAGTTCTTCATCACCCTCAACACATCACCGTTTGACGTACTTAATATCCCAAACGCTATAGCCAATCTTTCACTATGATAGAACAACATTTCCTCCTTAGTTTCCCGATCGTCAACCTTTTCAAACACAACGTCTAATTCCGGTACGTAACCTTCGGCTCTCATCTTGTGTTTTATATCCTTTAGATATTCGTAAATCTCTTTCGACAGGTCATGTGAGTGATCAAACGCAAGAAACGTGTGAATTTGTCCCGCAAGTTCAATCGAGCTCCAACCCGGTGATTTTTCCAACTTTTTTTCTTTCATGTTTCGTCTCGTTTTCGCTACCTGGTCCCATTTTCCGGAAGTTGCGTAGATGTTCGACATGAGCACGTGCCATCCCGCGTTAGTCGGATCCAGTTTTAGAATCTCGGGCACGACTCTTTCGGCCATTTTGTAATTTTTATGAATCTTGCACGCGTTTAACAGCCCGCCCCATATCTTGGAATCGGGTTGTACGTACATGTTTCTTATAAGCTCTTCGGCTTCTTTTAACCGGCCAGCCCTACCGAGCATGTCAACCATGCAGCTATAATGTTCTAAGGATGGTTTTACGCCAAACTCGTTTGACATTTTATTAAAATAATACCTCCCTTTTTCAACCATGCCGTTGTGACTAAAACCCGCTAAAACTCCAACAAACGTCACAGCGTCCGGTTTTAACCCATTGCTTACCATTTGAACGAAAAGAGATTCCGAAAGGTGGGCGAGACCGTGCATTCCATACCCGCATATAATTGCTGTCCAAGTAACGATATCTCTTTGCGGCATTTTATCAAACACTTGGCGGGCCTCGTCTATGCTACCACATCTAGCATACATATTAATCAAAGCTGCACCTAAGTACACATTGACCCCCATTCGGGTCCGGATAACGCGCTCATGCGCCCATCGTCCCTGTTGTAATGCACCCAAATACGCGCATGATTGTAACACACTAACCATTGTCATAGCATCCGCCTCGATTCCCATCTTATTCATCTCATTAAAAAGCAATAAAACATCATCAAACTTCTCATCCAACACCATCCCCGCCATTAACGCGTTAAAACTCGCGGTTTTCTTCACCGGCATTTCATCAAACACTTGGCGTGCGACACCCAATTCCCCACATTTCCCATAAAAATCAATCAACGCAGTCGTAACAAACTCATTACACTCACACCCAAACAACATAACATCATCATGAACTCTCCGGCCATCGGTAACCGACTTCAATCCAACACAAGCAGGCAAAACAAAGGTAAACGTGAAGGCATTCGGTTTGTAGCCCTTACCAACCATGTGATAATAAAGATTGATTGAGTCTCTGTAACAACCCCTTTTGGCATAACACTTGATGGTCTCGTTATAGAGGAATAAAGGTGGGTTCTTGATGATGGTGGTGATGAATGTTTGTCCGACAGTTGGGTAACCGAATTTGAGGTAAGTGTGTGCTACACGGGTTAATAGGAAAAGGTTGTGGGAGAGGTGGGTCTTGAGGATCTGAGCGTGAAGTTGATGGAGTTGATTGATGGAGATGCAGGATTGGAGCATGGAGATGTAGAAATTAAGCCCCTTTGGAAGCATTGAAAGCTGGAGCTGATCCACCACGATCCTGTTTTGAAATATGACGAACGGTTTACATATATGTAATGGTCTTATTGCTATATATTTATTATAAAAAAACACATTACCTATATGTTAATATACATCATCATCAACTTTGACATATAAATCAGCATCACACAGAGCAACAGTTGTAAAATATGTTTTTGTCATTAACAAAGAATTGGTGAGTGTTGGTGGATTGTCATTAAAAACAGTCATTAGCACCAAATGATTATACAAATGTGTTAGGTTGGGCATCACGGCTTAACGCAGAACAGAAAACGCAGCAGCTGCGGCTATTGACTTTTGGTGACTCGCTGACAACTAAAACTGGTTAACTAAAGTGCCAATTAGCTCTGGAACGGGTTAGCTTAAGAGCAGCATAACGCCTTAAGGTGAGGCGCCTAAAAAACGAGTCTGAGGCGGGTTATTAAAACTCTATGCCTATAACTATATACAATCTCTTATTATATCTATAATCAAATCACAGCATATAATCAAATCAGCACTGCAGCATTTGACTGGTAAATAAGGATCCCTAACTCAAATCAGCACTGCAACATTTGACAATGTAGCAAGCAACCCGAACCCAACTCCATAAAACCCACCCGATTTAAATGGGTTAAAGAGAAAAGCCATCTAAAAAATAATGAAACACACCTTGGCCGGAGCAGCTATCGCAGATGTTGTTTGTTATAAACTTTCCGGTCTGTTTTCTTCAATAGTAAACGAAGAGTAAATGTTGAGCAACGAAGAGTAGCATTAGCAAACAGTCAATTCGCGTCTTCAATTGGACTTCGCCCTATAATTGATTTCAATCCATTAATTGCTCCCATCGTCCTTTCATTTGTTTCTTCAATTTACAAAGCTTTTGTTAAAAGAATCACTGAAACGTAGTGGGTGTTTGGGTTATATCTTACTAACCCCGTGTATTACACGGGTTAAACAAATGTAATTTGTATATACTAAATAATATAAAAATATATATATCTTTAAAAATCCCGCTTATTACACGGGTTAAATAAATGTAATTGTATATATTAACAAATAAAACAATATATATTTAAAAATCTCGTTTTTAAATTTTTGGTTTGGTTAATAAGTTGTTTAATATAATTTCTCATAGTTAACAATAAAGATATAGTTTTTTTTATTATTTGGTACATAAAATTACATTTATTAAACCGGTACAATATGGTTTTTATATATATAACTTTTTATTATTTAATATATAAAATTACAAAGAGTTTTTTCTTTTTCACAATTTATTATATATTTAACCCGTGTAATATATGAGATTTTAACCTAGCAAAACCATAAAGAAATCAAATACATGAAATATAAAATATAAATATAACCTAATACATAAAGAAATATAGAAAAGCCTAAAAAAATAATGCTAAAATAAATAAACATCCATAAAGAAATCAAATACACGAAATATAAAATATAAAAACAACCTAATGCATACAGAAATCAGATCATCATATACATGGAATATACAAAAACCTAAAAG
Source organism: Helianthus annuus (assembly GCF_002127325.2). Lineage (NCBI taxonomy): Eukaryota > Viridiplantae > Streptophyta > Magnoliopsida > Asterales > Asteraceae > Helianthus > Helianthus annuus. The sequence continues at coordinate 188,094,522 of NC_035448.2, forward strand.
ATAATGCTAAAATAAATAAACAGTATTAATTTCTAAAATAATAAAATAGATTTATCTTGGGCTTATTTAAATGGGCCTAACACTTTACGATTTAAAGTTGATTTGAAGTTAAGTTAAGTTTATAGAAATAATTTAGAGTTGATAAGATTTATATTAATTTAATTAATATTTAAAAATTTAAATTAAATAATTCTTACCTATAATTAAGGATGGTCCAGAATAATGACAAGTGTCCCTAACATGGTTTCTTTTATTATATGTATAGATTTTGGGCTCCTTTTAACTTAATGATTTATAAAAAGTTTTTGACAGTGTTTTAATAAGGGTTGAAAAGGAGCTGTCTTGAACAATTAGCGAGTCATATCGAATAAAAATTATATCGAGTCAATTAATTAAAACAAAATGCTATCATAGGTTTGCAAAAATAACAAATGAAATCGACGGCAAAACTGTAATTTTGAACCGGGGGAAAATCGTAGGTTTGACTGGGGTAAAATCGTAATTTGTCAAAAGCTACACCGATGGCGACATTGTAATTTTGAACTGGGGGCAATCTCGTAAATTTGCTTGGGGTATAATCGTTATGTGTCAAAATCTACAACGATGGCAAGACTGTAAAATCGTAATCCTGAACTGGGGCAAAATCATAATTCTAAATTGGGGTAAAATCGTAATTTGTTTTGGCCAATGGTGAAGTGTCAGACAGCTGCCTGGCGCTATTCTCTTCCATGAATTTTCTGCCTAGCACTATTCGTCTATTCCCTTCCATGGATTTTGTATCTATATAAAATTATATAATAAATGTTTTATATATATCTTTTGATATAAAATTTAGAGTAAATTGCATTTTACGTTCTTTAAGTTTAAGTTTGAGTCAAATTGCAGGCGCTGTCGTTTAAATAACGAAATTACACCGAAAGTCCTTTTAATACTTTAAAACAGCAAATTCAATATAATTAAAGTGTCGTACTTTTTTGTTGGTGAGACTTGGTGCAAGAATTCCGACAAAACGTCATAGTGCATAACAAATTATTAAAAGTAAAGTGTACACAAACTGTTTTTTACATGCGTAGTTAATTTTTTTTTTTTTACGTATACCTTTTTGCATTTCGTTATCATTATCTGAATCGCTCAACTGGATGCTTTGTCCAATTGTGTTATGGAATCCCTTTCCCATTTTGATTTTTGGTATTCGGCCGCTTCTCCGGACTAAAATTAAATCCTTTTTACAATTAGTTATCGAACCAGGAATTTCAAATTATACGAAATGATAAGACTAGCTGTGTTATATGCAATAAACTACTCAACATACTCTATTTCAAAACCACCATTTAAGTTTAACACTGTGTCAGAAACAGAAGTGTTTTATGCAAATAAAGTGTATTTTTGCACTAAAGTATGCACTAAGTGTCACACCCCAACCGATGGCGGAATCATCGGGGCGCGGCACTGAGCGAAACAGATTGTTCAGAAGTTTCCACAACAACTATCATACAATTCAGTTATATAACACGTCCCATACCGTGTCCCAAACAATAACAAGTTATCATAGAAATCAACTAAACAATATGGGAACTGTTCCGACAACTCAAATTCTTAATTATTACAGACCGAATGTAAATATTGTTTTAAGACTTCTAGACGGCTAACTATAGATCTTACTGACTACAGGTGCCAGTACAAGATCTACAGATAATTATGGCCCTGGAGCAGGTATATGGACACTGTCCTAAGGTCACAAGCTCCTAGAAGCTTATTATTGCCTCGCTTCCCTAGCACGCTAGTAGCTTAAACACCTGTCACATACGTTAAAATAAAAGTCAATACATATAATGTAAAGGTGAGTACACAAGTTTGATAATAGCATATAGAGTTCGAATAGTTTACGCATAACCAAGCACGTACACAAGGGCAAACGATGCATGTAAATTATCAACATGGGACCATCGATACCAATGACTTCAAGTTGACTGTCCGAGACAGTTCGCAATACATGATTACCACCGTAATCCATGCAAGTAATTGTCCTTAGCAACCCCCGTGTGAACGGGTGCTGAGTCCAAACTATAGTACTACGTTGCTAAAGCAGGCAGATAGCACTCCACGTGTAAACATAATAAACAGCAATCATTTAGACAAGTAATACATGCAAGTAGGTTAGCGTTCAAATAGTTTGTGTTGTTTGTGAATTTGATAGATTACGTATGTAACACCCAAAAGTGCTGAAAGCAAAAAGGGATCGAGTATACTCACTGTGGTTGATCGTGGATTGAAGGGAGCACTGAGAATAGGTTAGCCTGAATAGTTCGATAACACAACGATGAGTAACGCGGAAAAAGTAAACAATGTACTTGGATCGAGTAGGCCATTCGATCGGACAGCAGTTCGATCGAGTGGGCTGTTCGATTGGTTTGAAAGTCCGTTCGAACATCCATTCGATCGGCCGGCTGGCTCGATCGGCTGGTTCCTTCAAGTGGATTGTTTCTTCCTTTGATGAGAAGGATGTGTTTGTGTATGATGGTTTGTACTACCTTTCAAGTTGGCCGATCGAACAGCTGTTCGATCGGTTAGTCCAACCGATCGGCTAGCACTTCATTGTTTTCAAATATGTCACTCGATCGGTTGGCATGCTCGATCGGGTGACATTCCAATGTTTCGAAAAGTCTAAGTGTTTGAAGTATAGTATCTCATGATTCGAGCAGTAATGATTACAATCGAGTGGCGTAGTCGATCGAACAGTACCTCGTCAATACTACACTTTTGTGAGTTGGTGGGTCTAAGTGCTAGTCGATCGGTTAGCCTAGCCGATCGGCTGGCATAGTCGTTCGGTTGGGCTGTTCGATCGAACAGCCTAGCCGTTCGGCCAGCTTCTCGATTCGGTTAACCTATCACTTAACACTTGGTTATTCCCGTTAATTGCTGATGTTTTAGAGATATTTTGACTACGAGTTGAACCACAAAACTGAAGTCCCCACTTAGCCTACCGACTCGAGCAGGAATCACCCAAACTCGGTCAGAGATGGTTTGGAACCCAAGTTTAACGTTTAACCCGAAATCGGTATATCTCTCGGTAGAACCCGAATCTTGAGCCATGTGTTTGTTTAGATTGATTTATAAATCGGTTCAAGCTTCGTTTTCACCGGTTTGAGTGTAAAAGAGTTGAAAGATAGATGAAAACCCATCTTCCAATCCTTTTCCACCGTGAAATGTTAAGATCTTTGGTAGATTTTAAGTTATTGATGTGGAAATCGGTTAGATCTAGCTTATTCATGGTTGAATGAAGTCAAGAACATGAAGTTCTTGATGAACACCAAGAACACCATGATGACATCACTCAAGAACACCTAGATCTTGGTGATTTCATGGATGAAATTCAGATTTTGAAAGATAGAAAGATGGAGGATCGATTAATGAACAAAAACGTACAAAGATTAGAGCGAAATGCTTACCGGTTTGAGAGAAATCTGGGATTTAGTGAGAAGAAGAGGCTGGTCGGTCAGAGCTTTTCCAAAAGTGGAAAGTTTGACAAGGACAGCCCTATTTATAGGCTTCCAAAAGAGGAAAGGGTCAGCTGATCGAACAGCATTCCTGATCGAGCAGCTGTCCGATCGAACAGCCTGTTCGATCGGCTAGCCTGTTCGATCAGGTTGCCCTGTTCGATCGGCTAGCCTGTTCGATCAGGTTGCCCTGTTCGATCGGCTTGCCTGTTCGATCAGGTTGCCCTGTTCGATCGGCTTGCTTGGTTTCGAGTGTTTTGCGACGATTTTTGATATTTCGAGTTCGATGAACGATGATTTGAGGATGATAGAATTTTTAATCAAATTACTTTTAGTCCCAACTACTACATCTAACATACGAGCATCCTTACAACCATTTCGGGTTCGATTTCCATTGAGTTTGATTCACCTTTGAGTCTTGATTGATTTGATTGATTCACCACACACTTTAACACAAAAGTAAGCATGCACAAGTAACACATAAGGCACACACACACGTATAAAAAGTACTAAAATCCCCACACTAGAGTTTGATGATTGATTTGATTAGCTTGATTATTGATTGACTAGCTTTATTGCATTGTTACTTCCTATCATTCACAGTCGGTCGTTGATTCACAGTTCGATTATCGGTCGATTAGTTTGATTATACAACACTTACTCCAAATAATATGAAAATCAAAATGAAACTAAAATGAAATTAATCTTTATTAATCTTTAATTCCAATAACAGTCAACACTTGACTTTGACTTTGACTTTTTGGAAAACACGGGGTGTTACACTAAGGTATTCATTAATTACAGAAGTCTAGTTTGTTATGCAATACTGTCACCATCTACAACCATTTCCATATAACACTCTACAAACAACAGAATTCTGGGGTTTTATGCAATATTTGTAGTGTTTTATGCATATAAAGTGTTTTATGCAATACTTGTAGTGTTTTATGCATATAAAGTGTTTTATGCATATAAAGTGTTTTATGCAAAATTTAGTGTTTTTTACACTAAGGTATGCACTAAAGTATTCATTAACTTCAGAAGTCTAGTGTGCACTAAGGTATGCACTAAAGTATTCATCACAAATATTGAGGCTTATGCAAATATTGTAGTGCTTTATGCAATCAGACAAATTTAAAACCCCCTTTATCATAGGTCACTACATTTCTTTCATACGACACTATTTTTCTCAAACCCCCTTTCTTCTTTCATAAGACACTACATTTTTAAAAAACCCATTTTAAAACACCCTGCAGTAATCAAAACAGAGAAGACACCCACTAAAACCCCCTATATTCTTTCATAAGACACTATACTTCTAAAACCCCAATTTTAAAAAACCCTGCAGTAATAAAAACAGAGATGCCAAAGAACAGACCGATTTACAATTCGTCCACATTTAAAACAAACCGAAGTCTACTGATTATACTACACTATTATCTCATTTACATAACATATTACACCCAATAATCCTTTATAAAACCCTAAAGTACTAACCAGTAAACCCTAAAACACTTCAAATAGCTAATAAAACACTAATAAAACACTATGCCATTTACCGAACATCAAATCACTAATAAAACACTAACCTGGTTTCGCCACGGATAATTCTCGCTTCCTCTTCGAACCTGCTGGCTTCATAGTTCCTTTTTTTGGGTCCATATAACACTCGTTGATCCTTGATTCTCCTGTTAATAGAACACCATTGTCATCTGATTAGTGAAAAATAAAACACCTTTACGTTCAACTGGATTTTGACGACGAACCCTTCTCCGTTTACCTATAAAACTCTTCTCTGCTTCTTTGCAATGTAGTTTGATAGACGAAAGTATCCGGAAAGTATAAAACTCTTGCTTTGACGGGAACGTCGCTTGTTTTTAGGAGATTGATAGGGGGTTTTGGTTGTGTAGGATACGGTTACCATATTTGAAAGAATGGAAAAAACACTATTGCCCTTCAATTTTACAAAAGCCCATTCTAATTAAAACACAATTTACATTTTAATACCCTATTGATCTCAACCATTGGATCAAAGATCCAATGGTTTAAAACACTTCTTACACTTCTTACACTTTGGACACTTTTTACCATATCCCTACCCTATATATATATATATATATATATATATATATATAGAGAAAGTATAATGTACTTCAAGGCTTAACCTACATTAACATACATGACAAAAAAATATAACGTGCGTTATTATCATAGAACGTGCGTGATTATAGTCCCATGCGTGATTATGTGGTCCCATGCGTGATTATGTGGTCCCATGCGTGATTATACCCCTGATCCAACGGTTACCATTGTCTCCTACGTGATGTATGATAAGGCTTTTTGTATGTTAACCTTACTCTATATATATATATATATATATATATATATATATATAAATGAAGGGAGAGGATCATGAGAAAACTATATATAAATGAGAAAACTAGAAAACTAACTAAAAAAACTTAAAAAACATACCAATTTTTTTACAACTTTTTTATAAAAAAATCGCTAGTTTTATATATAAAAAAAATTTCAAAAAAAAATTTGTTGTACTGCACATTTATATGTGTACTACACATGTGTACTATATCCGTAATAGTGCACAGCACATGTGCAATACAACAAAAAAAATTATTTTTTTTTTGAAATTTTTTTCCATGCATAAAAACCTGCGATTTTTTTATAAAAATTTAAAAAAAAAATTGGTATGTTTTTTAAGCTTTTTTAGTTAGTTTTTTGGTTTTCTCATTTAAACTAGTTTTCTTATGAGTCATCTCCTATAAATGAAATAGTTAAGTATTTAATAAACGAGCATAACTCAAGCCTGAAAATTTATGAACGAGCTTGGCTCTAGCTTTTGATGTAGAGCTCGAAACAAGCCGAGATCAAGCTCCCGCAAATTAAACAAGACAAGCTTGAACTTACTACCCCATGTATCTATCTATCTGTCTTGGCAAAATCATCATTATGGAGGTGGGTTCTATCTCAAATAAAGTTGTAGAGATCATAGATCATACGTAAGAGGTGGTCCTTGGCCTATATATAAATACATAACTTTTAGAAGATAATGACATTGTCACTAACTTGTGAAAATCCATGGAGTGATTCCCGCAAGATAATTTGCATTTTTATTGTTGTGATCTAGACCAAGGACCACTTGATCCCCTCAAAGTATATTAGGTTTTTTCAAGAGGTGCATCCGCCCACCCAACCCCCTTACTAGGTCACCCTGACACTGGGCAAAATCCCGTCACCATCCCTTGAAAATTTGGTAAACCTATCATTCGCACCCATTAAAAATATTTCCTGGGTCCGCTACTTGTCTGTGTTATGCGATTCTTCCGAGGCATGTAGGACTCGAAGTCGACCTATCACAAACTTTTCCGAAACAAAATGAATACCAATTGCAATACACATGCATGTTGATCTTGCACTAGGTTGGTTGAAAGATATACGAAGGATGACATTGACGGTAAGTTAAACAATAGTAGGACGGATAAAAGGCTATGAAGCTCAAGCCGTAGATTTCGGCAAAGCATCATGTTAAACAGTGATCATCGTTTCCAAGCCGAGGAAATCACCCGACTACAACGTATAAAACGCGTCAAGGAAAAAGAAACTTCACTAGCCGTAAATCAACTCTCTCTCACATCTCGATTTATCTCACACAGACAGAAGAATTTACGCGAATGTATACACTTCATACTCATACAAGCTCGTATAACCTACTAAAAGTAAACCCTAAGTGAAGAAACACGGAACTAATTTTAGAGTTAATTAGTTTGGTTTATGTTCCTTTCATAGTGGTTAATCTTCTTAAACTTTCCTGAGCTCCTTAATGATCCGATTCTCTTGCAAAACAGAACACCGTTAGCTCGTTAAGAGGGGAATATGGGGGTTTCCCTCTTAACCAGACTCCGGCGTGAGAATAAGTATCTGCTTTGAGGAAATAAGTGTGTGGTAAGAGTGAGAGTGAAGAGAACATAATGAATCAACCTGTGAATGAAGGTCCCTATTTATAGCCGGAGAGGTGTAAGGAGAGATGGGCTGATGGGCCTTGGGCCGGAAGGCGACAACAGAGAATATCCTTCTTGTCTCACTAGTATCGACCGTTAGTGCCTTCTAGAAGTTATCCGGTGTTGGTGCACCTTGATTGGAGCCACGTGTCCCTGTTGTCGGCCTTGTTGTCCCTCTGCCATCAGCAGGTAAGTGGAGATCGTGGGGCAGGTGTCGCCGCCCCCTGATTGGTGCCACGTAGGCGTCCTTTTGTACTCTCTGTCTCCTGCACGTCAGACGATCGTGGAGCACGATTGAGCACAGCCTGGAGGACGCGGATTGGCTCTTTTCTTCGTCCACTTGTACCTTGTGTACTTTCTGAAGTGGCCATGCGCTCTACCCCTGCGCGACCCTTGCTGAGCACGTAACTAGCCGGCGCAGGGTTACAGGTGGCTGAAGGCTCTTATTCAGAACGCTTAAGTACAAAACTGATGTTCTTTCTTGTCTGGACCTCGCGCGAGTTTAGTCCTTGCTGAAGTGACCCGCGCGAGACTAAGATTGATTGTCTTGTTGAATAAGGAGTATGGTCCCGCGCGCGACCTAAAGGAAGGTCTGCGCGGCTTTTTGGGACCATACCCCTTCACTAAGTAAATAACAAACTAAGAACTAAAATACTTTTAACGTCGTTGCTAACGTGATTTGAACTCTTAACAACAACGTTGAGAGCGAATCACCATCGTCCCATTCAAATTACAATTACAAGCCAAACAACATAACATAAAAATATGTACATACTTTCTAGATGTGTAAACTGTAAACCCGCCATCACTCGAAAGCAAAAACATTGACCGATTGTTCGGAAACTGAAGCCAATCCTTGCATCAATCGACCAATCTCAACCGTGTCATCAAGATAATACTTGGCCTTACTCGGTTTATTCCCAACCGTACACGCAAAAACTTCGGCTTTTGGAGAAATCAATTCCCCTGAAGCTACAGAACTAGTAATCACCTCAAACATATCTTCATCCGACCGATCATCGCCTATACACAACACGAAATCCGGTATCATTCCTCTGTCGTGCATCGTGGTCAACAGTCGCTTCGCCACCAACCCCTTGCTTACGCCCTGCATGCGCATTTAACATTTGGTATTATTTACTTAAAACAAAGTATTAGCGGTGAGCAGAAAACCGGAAAAACCGAGAAACTGAAAAAAAAAACGAACCGCATAAAAAACCGAACCGAATAACCTAAAAAATCATTTTTTTAATGTTTATTATAGAGTGAATTTCAAGGTTTGTCCTTTATCTTTATACCCATTTTCAGGCGTTGTCCTTTATGTTCAAACTTGACGAGTTTTGTCCTTTATGTTTTCATATCATACACGTTTTGTCCTTTAGGCCTAACCCAGTTAGTTTTTTCAGTTAAATTTGGTCATGTGCTTTGCACATGAGGGCATTTTTGTCAATTCAAAAGTTGCAGAAGCTTTGAGCTGTAAATCTGCCGTTGAACTTACCTTTGAATTGACAAAAATGCCCTCATGTGCAAAGCACATGACCAAATTTAACTGAAAAAACTAACTGGGTTAGGCCTAAAGGACAAAACGTGTATGATATGAAAACATAAAGGACAAAACTCGTCAATTTTGAACATAAAGGACAACGACTGAAAATGAGTATAAAGATAAAGGACAATTCTTGAAATTCACTCTTTATTATATATTGATTTAGGAATTATTAATTTTATTCTTGAATGTTAAGTGGTTATAATAAAATAATAAAAAAATTAACATAGCTATTTATCTTGGAAATGATTTATCCATTGCCTACAAGACTTAACAAAATTAACATAAAAGTTAAATGATTTTCAAAGTATTATAAAAGAAAATGTGTTAATAAAAATTTGGAGAAACATAAAAATAGATTAAAATAGGTTATATTTATGTGAGCAATATTAATTAAAAAGGTTAAATATAATATAACTTAAACTGTAAACTTATAAGAAAGATTCTTAAATCTTGGATTATACTTTTTATTTTTTAATTTTACATAATTTTGTTCCAAAAACCGAACCGAGCCATTGCTAAAACCGAAAACTGAACATTTTGGTTTCGGTTTTACCAAAAAACTGAACTGAACCGAACCGAACCGTGCAAACCATTATTCATTTGATTAAAAGTATTCAACTTATACCTGCGGTTTGACCTCGACACAGCTCTGCCCTCTTTTCACTGTAACGGGTTCGTTTGCAAGCACACTTTCGAGATGATCTAGAAGCTCTTTGGCTTGACAAGTTCCGAAATCAGGGTCAGCATCTTCATAAGACCAGACCATGGCGGTTTCTTTATCTTCAATGGTTGACCCGTCAGTGGTCTCGGTATAAAGGGTCATAACGGGTCGAGCGTTCTGTTTCCACCCACATTCTTCAATTTGTACGCAGGTTTCCCATTCCTCGTCACGCTTCAGCCTAAATTCACCACACAAAATGTAATCAGTAGCTTGCAAATTAACATTTCAAAAAAAAAAAAAAAAAAAAAAAAAAAAAAACCGTTTTGGGTCAATGAAGCCCGTTTAGACCGCCTGTTACCCAACCCACTCGCCCATTTTGTCACCTATAGTACAAATGAAAAAACAGAAAATACAAGTACCTAAGGAAACACCCATGCTCAGCGGCAAGCCCGAGCTTATCACAATCGTCAAACCATTCCGCAAGCGTTTCTCGGCTCTTGGCACTCACGACAAAAACCATATTGTTTTTATCTCGACACAAAGTGTTGAGCATTTCTATTGTTTTAGAACTCGGGCTTTTATCGATCGAAGATTGCGGCATTAAAGTACCATCATAGTCCAAAAGTATAGCTCGTGTTGTAGTTCGTTTATAAGCCGAAACTATGTGTTCCATCGAAAGCTTTCGGAAGTTCAAATCTAACGCAACCACTCTAAAACTCAACCCGAATCCAATCCCCCAACACCTTCTTCTCACGTGATCTTTACACGTTCGTTCTAAATCTTGAAAAAAACTATGAGCCCAGTATCCGACGTCATGGCTACTAACGTATTTATAATGTTTTTCATGTCGCAGCTGCTTCTCGGCCTCGCTTAATTCCAACGCACAATCCATCGCGTCTGCAACCGCGTCAATGTTCCACGGGTTGACCCGAATCGCGCCACTTAAAGACGGTGAACAACCGATGAACTCGGAAACAACCAACATGCTTTTTTTCGGTGTAGAAGGTTGTAAACCTAGGACCTTATCGAGCCGCTCGTTTCCTTGACGGCTGATAACGTATTCGTAGGGTATAAGATTCATCCCGTCTCGCACAGCCGTCACTAAACAACATTCCGCCACTACGTAATACGCCACGCGCTCGTAAAACTTAAGCGGCTCGTCGATTAAAATAACGGGGTCGTACCCGGGCCTACCGAATGTCGCATTAATTCGTTTGACTGTCGAGTAACTCTCGGTTTTGACCTCTTTTACGTCTTTTCCGGTTCCTCTAGCGGGATTCGCGATTTGTACCAACACGACTTTTCCTTGCCACTCGGGATGTTGAATCAATAGTTGTTCCATTGCTAGAAGCTTCAAGCTAATACCTTTAAATATATCGAGATCGTCAACACCCAACAACATCGTTTTCCCCTGGTTTTGAAACTGGTTAACGAGCTCGGAAACCTTCGATTCGGTTTCCGGAAGGTTCAACACGGATTGAAGCTGGTTCATATGAATACCGACTGGTAGAATCTTGATGGTAACCGTTCGTCCGTAATATTCCAAACTTATATACCCCCGCTTCGATTCATACGAAATCCCTAACAACCGACTGCAACATGAAAGGAAATGTCGCGCGTAGTCGAAAGTATGGAACCCGATCAGATCCGAATTCAACAGAGCTCTAAGCAACTCATCTCTAACAGGCAAAGTTTTATAAATCTCGGATGATGGGAACGGGCTATGCAAGAAAAACCCAAGTTTAACCCGATTAAACCGTTTACGCAAAAACGTTGGCAACACCATGAGATGGTAATCGTGGATCCAAACGAAATCGTCTTCCGGGTTAATCACTTCCATGATCCTATCAGCGAAAATCTTGTTAACCGACACGTAAGCTTGCCATAACGACCGATTAAACCGACCACCGAGATCCGGTGACAAGGGTAACATGTAATGAAACAGAGGCCATAGATGTTGCTTACAAAACCCATGATAGAACCGCGTAAACAACTCGGGTGGTAAGAACGTAGGCACACATTTGAAAGTTTCTAAAAGGGTTTGAGAAACTTCATCTTGTTCATTTGGATGAATATCTTCTTTCAAACAACCAACGTATATAACATCGATATCTTCGTCACCTAAACCGTCTTTTAACTGCAATAGAAGTGAGTTTTCGTCCCAACTGAAAGTGTAACCTCTAGAACCATCGGTTTTCCGGTGAGCTTTGATTGGGAGTTGGTTGGCTACGATGATCAAACGGTCGTGTTGGACTGAGGATGATGATATGTCCGAGCATACACTCTCGGACCGGTCGTCGTCTATGTCGGAGATTATGCCGGCAACGGTCATAATACGGGGAATTTGTCGGGTCATACGGGTGAACGACGATGATGGAAACTCGCCGGAGGCAAGATCTAACAGGTTTGAGTATGATCTTGACACCATTTTAACTACAAATTTAAGAAACCCAGATTAAGAAGACAATCTTTTTGAGTTAAATTCATCATTGTAACTACAAATTTTAAATACCCAGATTAAAAAGACAATCTTTTTGACCTAAATTCATCATTTTAACTACAAATTTAAAATACTCAGATGAAATAGACAATCTTTTTAACATAATTCATCAATTTAAGTAAAAAATTAAAAAACCCAGATTAAAAAGACAATCTTTTTGACACAAATTCATCATTTTAACTACAAATTTGAAAAACCCAGATGAAAAAAACAATCTTTTTGCCCTAAATTGATCACTTACAGAAGCAAGTAAAGAGGGGAATGAATCTTGAAACCATTTTAACTACAAATTAAAAAAAAATTAAAAAAAAAAAACAGATGAAAAAGACATTCTTTTTTACCTAAATTCATCATTTTAACTACAAATTAAAAATAAAATAAAATAAAAACCCAGATCAAAAGGACACTCTTTAAACTAAATTCATCATTTTAACTACAAATTTGAAAACCCCAGATGAAAAAGACAGATCTTTTTTAACTAAATTCATCATTACAACTACAAATTTAGAAAACCCAGATGAAAAAGACAGTCTTTTCTAACTAAACTCATCATGTCAACTACAAATCCAAAAAACCCAGATGAAAAAGACAGTATTTTTTACCTAAATTGATCAGTAACAACAGAAGCAAGAAAAGAGACGATTAAAGAAATTACCTTAAACAACAGTAGATCCACAAACAGCAAATATGGACAAATTGTGACAAAGATGGGTGATTTAGGAAGAGAAAAGTTGGGTAAAAGTGAGGGAATTTGTGAAAATGAAATGAAACCCTAGAGTGGGTTTTTAGTTTTAGATCAGGGAACTAGAATGCCCACATGGTAGTAAATAGAGGTTATATGTGTCTCATTAAATGCAAAAGACATATGAGGAATTTGCAAGAAAAGATGGAGAAGTTACCAGGTTGTTTTTCTTGTTTTGTTTTGACTATTTTTCAATTTCAATTCAAGGGAGAAAGGTATATAAAATAAATAAGAGTTAACTGTCATTTTCGTCCCTGTGGTTTGGTTATTTTGGCCATTTCAGTCCATTTTTTAAAAATGCGCCATTTTCCTCTCCGACGTTCTGGAAAGGTGCCATTTCAGTCCAAAAATCATAACCCAGTTAAGTCAGTTAGTAAATAAGGACTGATTGTGTAAATTTGTAACATAAAGGACTGATTGTGTAAATTTGTAACACCACCACCACTAGTCCTGCCACCACCACCACTCCGCTGCCACCACCGCCACCACCGCCACCACCGCCACCACAGCCACTACAGCCACCACCGCCACCACAGCCACCACCGCCACCACAGCCACTGCCACCACCGCCACCACCGCCACACCGCCACCACAGCCCTGCCACCGCCACCACAGCCCTGCCACCTTAGATCCCCACCAACATTTTACACCCTTCACAATGCTCAAACACATCGATTTTAGCCGGAACCGAACCTGCAACTTCGCCGGAATCTTCACAGTGGCCGGAATCAGTCAACACGTCGTTCCAGCCGTTAATGGTTCGTTTTTCTTGGCCAGAATCTTCACGGTGGCAGGGCTGTGGTGGCGGTGGTGGCAGGGCTGTGGCGGTGGTGGCAGGGCTGTGGCGGTGGTGGCAGGGTTGTGGTGGCGGTGGCGGTGGTGGTGGTGGTGGTGGCAACGGAGTGGTGGTGGTGGCAGGGCTGTGGTGGCGGTGGTGGCGGTGGTGGCGGTGGTGGCGGTGGTGGTGGTGGTGGCAGCGGAGTGGTGGTGGTGGCAGGGCTAGTGGTGGTGGTGTTTAATATTTACTTAAATGGTCCTTTATGTTACAAATTTACACAATCAGTCCTTATTTACTAACTGACTTAACTGGGTTATGATTTTTGGACTGAAATGACACCTTTCCAGAACCTTGGGGAGGAAAATGGCGCATTTTTGAAAAATGGACAAAAATGGCCAAAGTGACCAAACCACAGGGACGAAAATGGCAGTTAACTCAATAAATAAAGTACAAGCCAATTAAAAGTGGATCTATGAAGAGATTCTAAATAGTATAATGTGTTACTTTTTTGTGTTTTTGCTTTGGTGGAATGCTAAAAGTACCAAATGGTCCTTCAATGCTCAGAAGTCATGTCAATCCTTTACATTTAAAGTTAACAAGTTAGATGGTAATGGTATGGCTCGTTTAAGATTCAAACGGTTAAGTTTATTGGCTTGCACGGTCTGGTTTGGTTTTCAAGCCAATTTAAGATCTGAACTGTCAAAACCAGGTCGACCCACGGTGGTTCATGCCAGAATTCTCGCCAACTTATTTGAACCATGGTTGTAAAACAAGGTCTCCAAGGCCCAGTACTGCCAGAGTAATCGCTCTAAGGTAGGCTGCCGAGAAGACTTTCTTCAACTCTGCCTAATTACTCGAAATCGATCAGACACGGTCAACCTCGGACAGAATCAAATCTAGTAGGTCAACTAAGTCCGAGTTTGACTTTAAAAAATAAAACATAATTTCTATACTTATTATATCAAAAGAATGAATATTATTTTCAAGTATTTTGTTATAAATATTAGTAAATTTATGTTATTTGATATATATTTAATTTTTGAAAACTATTTTTTTTATAATTTAACATGTCCAAGTACTCTCCACCTAAGCCGAGTATTCTCAACTCCTCGATTGACTAACTAGGAAGCGCCTAGTGACTTTTGCAACCATGATTTGAACCAGACTAGGAACACCTATATCACTAACATTTTTGGTAGATGTTTAGGATTGTATATTTTAAGATTTATATGTCTAATGTGTTTTTTTTTTTTTTAGTTACAGTTTTTTTAATTGTTGGTTCAGAATGGTATTTATTTTAAATGAAGTTTTAACAGCCCGAAAACATGTGATTATCTAAGAAAAAAAAAGTGTCATTTACTTGGGGTATATAAAGTTGAAGTAGAACTATCTTGTCAAAGTCATTGATTCTTTTACGGCTAGCTTGTTTTTTTAGTCATCTAAAAGTCAAAATAGAACCATATAAAAGAAATCTTAACTATAATTTAAAAAACCATATAAAAAAATCTTAACTATAATTTAAAAGGATCTCTCGTCTTTTAAAAACAGTCTCAAATTTCAAAACAACATCACAAGAATTTAATAACTTTTATTAAAGTTCGAGACTTTGATCGAATCTTCTGAAAAAACACAATAACTTTGTCAATAACTTTAAAAATCTGATGAGAATTTGGTTAAACCATTAGGTTTGTGTATCTTTGAGTGTGAATGTATAAATTTAGTAGGGGTGACATTAATAGTCTAAATCTGGTATCTATTTGTAAAACACGCCTCATACCCCGCCCAATACATGTCGCTATGTTTCTGGTATTGGATATACTTCTGTTTTGATGTAATTTGACAAGTTTTTTGGTGAAATATATAAAAGATTCTGATCGGTTATATCCATTAGTTTGTTAAAGACTACAAACTGGGATTTCGAAATATATTTCATAGTATTTTAAGTTTTATAAAATTGCATTACCCAAATAAATAGAAATGTAAAAACTAAAAAAAAATATTGATTTAGTACACTGCTATAATAGCAACGACACGTAAAAATTAAAATAGTTTTTATAGGTATGGTTCAAGTAAATGAGTATGTATGAATCATGTAATTGGATATGGGTATCATCAAATATCATATCCGTCTCATACTCTTAGGGGTGTTCAAGATCGGATTA
Source organism: Helianthus annuus (assembly GCF_002127325.2). Classification (NCBI taxonomy): domain Eukaryota; kingdom Viridiplantae; phylum Streptophyta; class Magnoliopsida; order Asterales; family Asteraceae; genus Helianthus; species Helianthus annuus. The sequence goes on from NC_035448.2 coordinate 188,110,427, forward strand.
TCCGATTTTTGGATATCCGAAAATTTCGGATACGGATTCGGATATCCTAATTTATTAAAGAAAATTAAAAAAATCGTTTCGTGCATAGATTAATACTAAACCTATATTCGATTTCTCAAATTTCCAACATTGAAAACTAAAAACATTCATAAATCAACATCCGAATCCAATTATTTACTATTTTTTTACTATATTTCAAACTAAATATAATGCGCGTATTCTATATATATATTTATAAAAAAATAATTTTTGGATATCGGATAATCGGATTATCTGAAATTTTTGAAATTCATATCCGAATCCAAAAATTCGGATTATCCGGTTTTCGGATATCCGAAATTTCGAATATTTCGAATACGAATTTTCAGATATTTCGGATTCGGTCTCAGATCCGGATTTTTTTAAACACCCCTAATACCCATAGAAGTTTTTAAAACTAATCTTATTCGCGGGCCTATACCCAGATATCCTTCCATAATGTTTAAAGTTTCAGGTTTGATTGTCTGTTCGGGAAGAAAAATACAACCTTTGATAGTTTGATGTAGACACCAAATCAAAAAAGTGAAACCTAGTTGACTATGATTGCAAGTTGTAGCATATTTAAAGGACTATATTTGTAACTCACGCAAAACAAGGGTGCATCAACATAAATACAATCAGTTTCCAACACTTTGCACTAAAACAAATACTCCTAGTTTATTTATTGATTCAAGATCTAATATTTTTCTTCCACCAAGGGGGCAAGCTTACTTTTTAACCACTTAATTTATTTAATATTAGTAAAATAATATTATATAAATTAAATTATTTTGTCAACTTAAAAGACAAAATATAATTTATCCAACACTTGAATGATTAGCAAATTTTGTGGGACACGCGTCTCTAATTTTACATAGAACTTGTGTGTAATCAACTATAATATTATCTTCCAAAAAAACTATTATACTAATATTTATTTATACCTTATTTTATATCATTTGTTAAGTAGTATTAACCACCAGAAATAGCAGGCCTTTTGATCACCGGACCAACATCTCAAACTCATATTATTATTTCTAATCTAGAGGGTTGGTTACATGGGATTAAAAGACACCGTCTATTTTTTATTGTCCCTATTCATATTCATATATGAAAAGATATGCCACAAGACTAGCAATGGAAAGCAAATGGCATTTGTAGACAAAGTTTAATTGATGACTCACCTTTGCATTTGCATTTGAGGATCAAGCACAAGCACATGCAAACTTTCAATGCATTCAGCCTATTTTTACTAGTGATGTAACCACATAAATTGTTTGTTTTCAATATATGATGTATTCTCCATTTCATTTTCCTCAAGATCCTTATGAATAACGTTAATTCTTTTGCATTTTGTACCATCTTTCGGATTGACATCCTCAATAGGGTATGAAACAACAACATAACCGACGAAATCTGTAAATTTTAAACACAATAGCCGAAGTTGCACGTTATATATCACATTTACTAATTTGAGAATAGTTAATAATATAAAATAAAGTTAAACCTATGGTTGTTTTAACTTTGACTTTGTTGGCCAACACGGATTTGAAGTCAGTAAAACGGAAAAAGTACCGAGGACCACCCCAACTATCCGCCTTCTAAACAGAGGTGTAGACATACAAAGAAAGTTTCTGACTGTTTCCTATAACGTTGAACTTTTCAGTATTCTTCGCAAGAGATGGTTTGTGAAACAATAAGCACTCATCAACAACCAAATGCTTGATAAATCTTTTGAAAACTTTGTGCAAACAGCTACATTCAATAAAGGTGCCCAGAAATATAGAAATATACATTAAAAGTAACATTCATCAAATATATTATAGTATGTAGTATAATAGTTAAAATGTAAGTAATATTTAAAAGTTCAGAAGATCAACCTCTTCATCCATCAACAACATGTCTATCCGAAAGATATGTTTCTGGTCACCGTTCATCTTTTTATGCCAAAGACTAATTATCTTGACCTTAATAGTGTAGTTCGTGTAATGTGCATTGAGATAGTTATATGATTGTTCTCCATTTTATCGCCTTGTAGGAAAAATGGTATGTATTAGAGGTATACTAAAAATAACAAAAAAAAGAGAGAATAATAATAAAATAAGTTAATGTGAGTAAGACACATGTAAAGATAGAGGATTAGATGTAAGACTACATGGTATGGTGATGGACCATCCTTGGAGGATGATCCGCCACGTAGGCGACACATCATAGTCCTCCCAAGGATGGATCATCCTCCAAAACTAGGGGGCATGGGAGGATGGTCCTAGTCATCATCCTCCACTACTTTTATATTTTTTTTTACTTTTTTTAATCTTCAACTTTTTTTAAACATTTAACAAATAAAGTAATAAAATATTTTCATTAATATTAAAAAACATTACATAAACTTAAAAAAAAAAATTAAACTTAAAAAAAATAAACTAAAAAAAACATAAAATGAAAAACCTTAAGTTAAAAAAAAACTTAAAAATATCCTAACATATTAAAATAAGCTACTAATCGTCGTCTTCCATGTGGTGGGCGGGTTCGTTTTGAGCGTTGTTCCAAATGTACTCCACCAAGTCCGCTTGTAGGTTGTGATGTGTGTACTCGTTACGTAGAGCAAAGGCGTTCAAATCTTGTTGTTCCTCACTAACTGGAACAGAATTTCCAGCAGACGCGTTTTCGTCGTAATCGCATATCGCTCTACCTTCGTCTTCAATGATCATGTTATGAAGGATGATACAAGCGTACATAATGTGTCGTAACCTCCTTGGTGTTTGCGAACGTGCTGGAATTGAAATGATGTGCCATTTTTTTTGTAGAACACCAAAAGCCCGTTCAATATCTTTTCTTGCGCCCTCTTGAAACTTTGCAAACTTTTTCCTTTTGTCGTCGGTCGGGTGCGGGACAGTTTTAACAATTGTCGAGTACGTTGGGTATATCCCATCGGCTAGGTAGTAACCTCGCCTGTACTCCACCCCTGAAACCGTAAAGCTTGTGTCTGGACCTGTACCCGCCACTACATCATCAAAAATCTGTGACTGGTATATGATGTTGAGGTCGTTGAGTGAACCAGGTAGACCAAAAAAAGCATGCCATATCCAGAGATCCTGTGACGCAACAGCCTCTAGAATGATAGTCGGATGTCCCTGATCTCCCCTAGTATACTGACCTTGCCATGCAACCGGGCAGTTCTGCCACTGCCAGTGCATGCAATCAATGCTCCCGAGCATTCCTGGGAAACCATGTCTCTGTTCGTGTGCTTGATATAATTTTTGAACGTCGTTTGCGTTCGGTTTCCGCAGGTATCGCTTGCTATACAATTTGACAACCCATTGGCAAAACTTGTACAAACATCGACGTGCGGTTCTTTCAGACATCCTAATGTACTCGTCTAATGCATCTGGTGCGTAACCGTACGCAAGTTGGCGAATGGCCGACGTACATTTTTGTAAATTACTGAAACCCCTTTGCCCCCTAGCATCGTTTCGCAATGTAAAAAACGGATCAGACTGGGCCATGTCGCCTGCAATACGTAAGAACAGTTGACGACTCATGCGGAAACGACGTCGAAAAATCTCGGCTGGGTACACGGGTTCGTCGGCAAAATAATCGGCTACTAGTTTATCGTGGCCGGCTATAAATTTAGAACAAAACATAAATGAAATTAATTAAAACATACATTTTAAAATCTATATAAAACATAAGGAAAAAAAATAAAATACCTTCTTGGTCTCGGTTATATTTTGCTCGTCTGGTTAGCGGTTGGGACGACCCTTCAGCGGCCGCCATGAACACCTGAGCCGCGTTCATAATCATGTTGTGCATAATAACATCCTCTTCCGAAGATGATGAATACCACTCGGACGAAGACGATGAAGACATAGAAGAAATTGAAGAAATGGAAGAAACGGGTGAAGCCATGATAATTTTTTAGCGAGAGATGGGGTGGTAGCGGGTAAAAAATGGTACAAAATATGATGATTTTTTATAAAAAGGGAAGAGTGGTTTATAAAATGTGAGAGAGATGGGGTGGTAGTGGGTGAAAAGTTGTGAAAATAGGGGTTAAAGATGTGAGTATTTATAAAAATGGAAGTGAAATGGGGGGTCTTTTAATTTATAGCCGTTTGAAAATTCTTTTTTTTTTTAATTTACAACGGTCAAAAGGGGGGGACCCACCTCATTTGGTACGTCGCAAACGGCTAGAAGCCGACGGAAGGGACGGGGACGGTAGGGGGCGGCACGGTGTTTGGACCGTCGCCGACCCGCGACGGGCCGGGGCCGACCCCCATACCGTGTAGCCTAAGAGATTTTTAAAAATTAACAAAAATTTAGAGAAAAGTATACTTTTTGATTTAAATATATAGATGGAGATAGAGTCTCTAATGTGAATACATTATTAGTTTTATTTAATATAGGCCTAGAAAGTTAAGATTCCTAAAAAAAGTTAAAAATAAAGTTAGCACATGATTAAGAAGAGAGAGTGTGTGTGTTTAAGAGAGAGATCTCAAAGGCTAATGAATGCATTTTTTAAACTTAAGACTATTATAAAAATACATTACATAGCTCTTTAAAATGCATATTAGATAAATGATGTAGTAAGTATTAATTTAATCTTTATATGATCTTGCACAACTTATTTATTCAATATGAAAACTATGGCATATTTTACATGTCCGACAACTTCGGAATATTAGGGCTTGAAATCCAGTTAAACCACCAGCAAAACCTCAATTTCCACTACCATTGGTGTTTGCTGGTCCCGCCGCTAATTTGACAAAATCAAACGAAGATGGCGCTTTTAAGGTCGGGTTGTTTTATTGGGTATTGAATTGAGACGAGATCTGGGATTGTTTTGGGAAAATAGCAACCACGCAGAGTGGTTATGAGAATGTTATCCCCACCATCTATGATGTTTCCAGCCACCACCATCAACCCATCTTCATCTTCGCAAAACCCCGTTTTTTTATAATTTCAGCTCCATATTGTACATTGTGCATTATTGCTTTGCACCACTCGAATAAGGACACATGGCATGCATACATGGACTAATGGCATCTAAGACCATACGTAGTTGGCAATTTTGTGGGTGTTTTTGCCCTCTTCCACGCCCCAAAATGCCGGCAAGGCTGCCCCCATGGGCGTGTTTTGTGGTTTTTGCTTCCCATGCGTTTTTAAAAGCATACCCAAGCCCCATTTGATGGGCCAATCACATCTAACCCTTTTCTTGTTTAGCCAATCAATTTTTTTCATGGTTTTTTTTTTATTTTTTTAATTCTTTACATCCCTTTTAACATAATGTCCATATCCCCACTACACCCATTTTAGAAAAACGCCTTATTACTGATTGGTCTGACACATGACGCAAACGCCCAAGAGTGAGGCGTTATTCACCACAATGACTACGCATGATCTAAATAGTGTAGATTCTTCTTACGTTTAAATAAAATAAAATATAATATAATATAACACAACATACAATATAATATAAATAGATTAAATAAAGAGTATTTTTATTTTTTTGCTTTACAAAAAGAAGCTACTTTTAACATATCAGATTAGTTTCGAATTTTTAGGTTTGAAAGAACATGAAGTGGCGAAGAGTAAGTGTCCGGATCAATTATTCAATTATATGGATAAGGGAGATATTATAAACGATTATAGTATCTTATATATTACTATTACTATATATTATTACAATATATTACTATATTACTATTACTTTACTATATATTAATAAACAAATTATTATTACTATTATTATTACTATATATTATTACTATATATTATTATTACTATATATTAATAAACATTACTATATATTATTATTATTACTATATATTACTATATATTACTAAACAAATTGAAATGAATAGTGATTTAAATATTATAATAATATATAGTTTTTTTTAATACTTTTATTATTTCAATATTAAAATAATAATTATTTCCTTTACTTTTTACTTTTTAACCAGTATTGATATCGAAAATATCGAGACGGTCCTGTTCGGTATTAGTACGTGAAGATAAAACCGACACTAATACAGAAAACACCAAAAGTTAGTGCCGAATTGATATTGGAAATCTTTTGGTTCGGGAAATTCAGTGGTGCTACCCGGTACCATTTGCTCATCCTTGATCACGGTTACCGTACGAACAACGGTATCGTACAACTTTTTTTTGTTGATTTTTTTCAACTTGTATTTTTTTTCTTTTTTTAGTTTCAGTGGTAGGGATGAGCTCGGTGCCAACCGATATAGAATCGGTACTGATATCGAAAATACCGGTTACGGTACCGGTATATGAAGGTAAAAAACGTTAGTGAACCGGTACCAGGAACGTCAAAAGTCGGTACCGAATTGGTACTTAAGATCTTTCGGTTCGGCAAATTTGGTATTGGTACCCATAATAATTTGCTCATCTCTGACCACGGGTTTCATACGAACAACATAGTTACCATACAACTTTTTTGGTTGATTTTATTTCGGTTATCTTTTAGTGTTTTTTTCTACATTTTCTTTTTATTCTTCTCAACAATTCCATTCACAACATGCTCGTAGTGATTGCAAGCCACATGTAAACACAGACTAAATAACAAAAGAAATTCGCCGCAACTCAAAGAACTTCTTTAAACCTAATTGCACTTAATAATGAAAAGAAAAGTATATTTTTAACATATACATTTTCAAGTTTTGCTTACGTCATGGAATAGTTTTGTTATGTGGTTCGCCACTTTTGGCGGCCACTTTGACTTTTTTTTTTCATTTTTTCATATATAGTTATTTATAAGTGATGCCAAATTACAATTTTATTCCAAGTATAAATTTACGATTTTGCCCTTAGTTAAAAAATACAATTTTACCCCCAGTTCAAAATAAAAATATGGTTTTGCCCTCAGCTAGAGTCCTGCCAAATTACGATTTAGTTCCCAATTTAAAATTACGATTTTGCCCCCAGCTAAAAATTACGATTTTGCCCGCAGCTAAAATATTACGATTTTGCCCCCATTTCAAAATAAAAAAAATGGTTTTGCCCTCAGTTCAAAATATTATTTTACTTCCATTTTAAAATTACGATTTTACCTCCGCTAAAAATTGCAATCTTGCCATCGTTTTTTTTCCTTTTGCAAAACCATGGTAGTGTTTTTTGTCCTTTGGCAAAACCATGGTCCTGACAAATTATTGTTTTGCCCCCAACACTAAGTTACACGTTTGTCATCGTTTTAGTTAATTTTTTTAATCATAACTATGGTACTGTTTTTCTTTAATTGGTTAACTTGATGTGTCTTTTTTGATATCGTGTTATATGTAGCATGTATAACTAACCGACATAAAGGCGTAAATGTTATTAACCTAAGAAATATTCGGTTTAGCGCCCCGTAACGCGGGCGGCGCATAACTATAGTTGCCTAACACTGGCTCATTAGTCCTGAAAAATTACAGTTTTGCCCTGAGCCCAAAATTACGGTTTTATCATCATTTTTTTTTCATAGCAAAGTTATAATAGTCTTTTTTTAATTGATTGAGAATTATTCGGCCATTATCTCGCAACGCAGACGGGGCATCTACTAGTTTGATACATAAATCGCCTCCTGGTTTAACAAACAAAAAAACACCTTCCAATGGATAAACCTAGCAAGTGTTTTCACGTGAACCCACGTGCTTTATGCACGCAGCCAAATTAGTATTTCATATTTAAAAAAAAAAATGTTGCAACAATTTCATATATAAAAATAAATAAATTTGTTGCACCATTTTGCCACTCATACTCTTTGGTGCACGATGTAAATTATCTGATGCAAATTTAGGTGTAACTTTAGGTTGTGTGCCTAGTATGTTCGGTTTGGTTAGAACTAAAAAGTGAAAGTATAACTAATGTTTGGGGTTTTTGGACTTTTTGTAATCGATTGGTGTCGGTTATAAACGATGTAATTAGATGTAATTAGTTTTAATTAATTTGGTTATATTTATAAAAAGCGTTTGTCTTTTTTTACCGAACAAACATGTGTACTTGTACTGTACTACCGTAATTAGTACAGTATTTGGTTTGTGTTTTTACTCGTTTTTTGATTTTGGGAATTTCGGTACCAGTAACCAGTACCACATTTTTGTTATTAGCATTTTGGTATAAATTTCTATTAATAACGGAGTTGTAAAGTATTATTGTGTACCGTAAACTATACCAAACACTAGTACCGTATGAACTGAGCCAAACCTGATATACAGAGGCTAAAATTCGAATTTGAATTCCAACAGTAATCAGCGAGCGATCGAAATGAGATACAGACAATTCACCACTCGTTGTCACGTCGGGCCCTTCTAAACAGGATATAAGATACATATTACACCACCGACAACCTATTCGGACTCCAAAGAACACCTCCCTATTAACCAAATAGGAATAGCAATGGGAATTTTAGAGTTTCTCAAAGAAAAACTTGATAATTGATAACTGAATGACAAACTTTCATCCGTCTTGCAATACAACTGACTAGCCACTGCCAGTGAGAGTAAGGAACATTGCTAAATAAAATAAAATAAATCCGAAAATAAAATGTGCAATCATAGGAAACATGGTAGTGGCTGAAATTGTTGCATGGTAGTTAGGTGCTGACTTGGACCAATGTAAGGAGGTGTTTGTTTTTTTCTTCAAACATCTTAAAGGGAACTGATGTCTGCAGGCGCGCAGATGTTACTCTTGAAAAATGTTTGTTTTTTTAAACAGATCTGAACTTAGCTTTTTTTATCTTAAAAAATAAGCTATGAACCCCCTTCTTATAAAAACATCTTCACAAAAACCCTAATATACTCCTCCCTCATATATGTTACATCAGCCCCTCCTAGACGTCGCCGCTCTTCCTCCTCCAACCAGTTTTTTGGCGACCTCCCTATTATCCTCGCCGTCCGACGATCTCCCTCTTCTCCTCCGACCAGGTACTTCTTTTTTGCTTCTTGATTTAGCTTCTTAGACCTAAGTTTTGCTTCTTGATTTAGCTTCATTTTTGCTTGAATGTTAAATGATTTCTATCTAGTGAGATAAGTTTAACAGTTACGTATTTTCAGTTTATGCAGACAGTATCAACTTATAAAAACAAGCAGTGTTATATTTTCAGCTTGTAGAGCTTTAGATCACATCTTCAGTTGCAGACATCAAAACAGATGAAATATAACAACCCTCAAAATATTTTTGACACCCTAAAAATAATTAAAATATCCTGATACGTCCTAAAATACACCCCGAATACAAAGACAGACCCTGAATACCTTTATTTTTATTAAAATTAATTAAAAACAATTTTTAATAGTTCTTGGCGGGCCGCGAAGACCACTCCTTGGTCTTACGCGGGCCGCGATAGATGTGCCACCAGGAGAGACCCGGTGCTGCCACGTGTTCACAACTTGTCGAACCTAGATTGTTTACCGGACAAGGCTACGTCGTAGACCCCCTAGGTCGCGGGCCGTGTAGACCTTGGTTACGTCCTTCGCGGGCCGCGAGGGAAGTCGAGGAGTCACTATAAATTGAGGCCCTCAGCCTTACTTTCAACTCGCTCATTTTCTCGATCTCTCTCTCAATATTCTGCATAGCTATTATAATCTCGGGCAAAATACCCCCTAAAATAACGAAGTTCCGCCTCATTGTAAGTATCATAACCCCGGTTACGTATTAGATACGCTGCCCGATTGATCCAGGGTTCCGTAATGGCTGTCGAGGTTCTGCCCGACGTAGTCGTTGGAATGTCGTCTCGGGGAGGGTATTACTAATGTAAATATTGGGTTATTATACTAACGCGTGTCCATTTGTGTAATTTATAGATAATCACCAGGAAATCCTTAAAGGAAACCCCGAAGACAGCAATGTGAGTAATCTCCTTTTTGTAAACTATTTTTACAAAACCTCAATTGTTTTACCCTATAATTAACAGTGATTGAGTATTTGTATTCTACAATTACCGTCGGTATGTTGGGGTTTTGTATATAAAATTTGTTACTACACTGTGAGTAGTAACATGACCACAAGTCGGGTTGACAGTACTGTAGGTGGTAATTAAAGTAGATGGAAAAAATGTAATTGCGCGACCGCCCTCAATACTGTAAAATGGTTTTACTTATCTTAATTAAACCGGGATTCACTCACCAGTATTTCCCACTGACAAAATGTTTTTAAACGCGTTTCAGGTAACGAAATGTGAAAGCCAAATAGAAGCCAGTTGGACAGCACTGAAGGTTTGGAAAAGTGGCTATAAAGTTATCTAAAATAAAAGAAATGTTTTATTAAATAAAATAGGATTTATTCCTATGAAAATGTGTGTACTTGAAACTTGGGATTTTCCCGTGTGTTTAATATTATGAAAATGTGGTATTTTACTCTGATAAAATATTTCCTAACTACGGTCCTGGTGTAATTTCCGCTGCCAAAATGATAAAAATAGATACCACCAAAACGGGTCGCGGCCACCCGTTCCCGGGTTGTTAGGGGACGGGGGTTGTGACATGAAATCAGCTTGCAGACAATTTATATCTGCAAAAACAAACATCACCTAGCCCACGAAGCTTGGGTTGAACTCTCCCCTGGATCAGATCCTTGCAATTGGGTTTTCACATTAACGGCTACTTTATTTAACTTTGGGGACGTGGGTCTATCAAAACTGATACTTAGCTTAAAGATTGAACCGAACGTAATAAACTGAACCAAAATAATGCCGAGCGAGGTACATCTTAAAATACGTGATATTATTTTGGGCATATCACGACTACATTTATAATTTTTTTATTGTTAGATGAGACAATTTTATGTAATTATACCATTGTAAATAACCTTTTTAATAATCTATTATATATAATAAATGAAAGGTGATTTGGACCACGTGTCAGTAAATTAGGGCTTCTTTTCCCGCCCAACAGTGCCATCCCCTTTTCCTTTTATGATCTCTCTTCTCATCTTTGTTTTGAAACGCCTAGGGTTCTTTCTCTCTCTATATTCAGGCGATTCAAACTTCACAAAACCTAACCCCCTTTAACAATCACCAACGCCGAGAATCGCCCTATATCTGGATACTTACACCAACAATAAGAGCATAATAAACCTGCAACTTTAGAAGCATCTTCTTCGTCGAGAATCGCCGCAAAGCCGTTGAACATGCTCTGTCCCCTTTTTTTCCTTTATCATCTCTTCAAATTAGATTTTGGTCTACATCCTTCAATTATTGAGATCATTCTCTCCATCTAAACCCTAATTTTCTTCCATACGCCACCATAAAATCTTCTTTTGTTCATCGGTTATCTTCATTCAAAAGGTTTGTTCTTCTTTTATTGAAATACTTTCATGATTTCCTCTTATTTATACTAATCCTTTGTGCTTTGGGTCTTTTCATGTAACTATTGCTAGGGTTTCGTTCGAGAGTTAGTTCGAGAGATGGGGCGCCGGCTAAGGGTTCTGCGGTGTTTCTCTTACAAGATTCTTTCATCTTGAGATTTGATTTGTATGTTTATAGATCTGTGTTGATTTTTCTTAACGGTGATGATATGAGTAGAACATCTATTGATTATTGATCTGTGAATATGTTCACCGATTATTCTTTTTGAAATTAGGGTTTCATTTGCTTGAGATTTGAATCTTCCGATTGTTTGGTTATTTTTTGGTGATATTTGATTTGCTTTGATTATGGTATGTGTTTTTGTTTTTGATTTTTACTAAAGTTTTGTTATCTGAGTTGTGACTAAATGATGATTGTGAATGATCTGGTGCAGATGATGATGATGATGATTGTTCTACGGTTGTTTCCAGTATCATTGTTCCAACAGCGTTTAAAGTATGTGTTTTTTGCTACTCCAATTTTGAAATTTTGAGTTTTTAATTTTGAAGTGATATACTCTAATTCTCGCTTTATATTTCAGTCTAATCACAGTTGTTTGAAATTCATACAGTCTGCTGTGGGTTATTATAGGTTTGTATTAAAAGAACCATAAAGTTAAATTAAACACAAAGTAAGATTATTAAATCTACAGTTAAAATATTTTTTGCTTGACTAAATGATGATTATAATTGACTTGAGCAGAAGATGATGATGTAGAACCCACAATAGTTCCTACTAAACGCAAGAAAGGATCTGCTACTGTTGTAAGATAAGATTTTATCTTACTAGAGTAATGGTCTTTCCTGCCTTTTTTGTATTAAAAGAAGCATAAAGTTTGGTTTAAAGCAGCTCTTTATGAACAAAGTTAAGGATTAAGTATATGAGGACAGGGCTACTCTTCAACAGCTGAAGAAGTGTTTTCATGTACTGCATCTTGGTATGTTCACGAGAGATCAGGTTTCTATAAATCCTGATGTTGATGCATTGAGTACTTCCGTGGAGTTCATGGCGATTGTCGGAGATATATATTGATGGAGTTTAAAGCCAAAAGCACTAAATTTTAGATGGAGAGAAGCACTAAATTTTTGCTGTTAGGTTCGTAAATTTCTTGGTGTTGTTCTTAGATTTTAAATTTCGTTGTAATTTTAAGCTGAATAAGTATTATTATGTATATTTAATATGATCTTATCATTGTTTCGTTTTCTTGAATTCTATGTAATTTTGTAAAGAAGTACAATAACAAACAGTGGTTTGAACCTCTGTTTGCATTTTGGTCAATAGTTATTGGAAACCCATGTTAGGTTGAACAGTGTTTTTTAAGAGGAAAACAGTGTGAGAAGACAGTAGATCTTATTAAGTTAAACATCTTTTTGGCCTTTAACAGATGTTTGGCCTTTTATATCAGAGGTTTGGACTTAAACAGTTGTTTTACCTTAAACAGATGTTTGGCCATAAACAGATGTTTGACCTTAAACATATGTTTTGCCATAAACAGATGTTTCACCTTCTATATCAGATATTTTGGCTTAAACAGATGTTTGACCTTAAACAGATGTTTGGCTTTAAACCAAACATCTGTTTAAGGTCAACATCTATTTGACTATTGTTCCTGTTGTGCTTATGTTTGACCTCTAATATGGGTTCATGCTCTAATCCGGTGATTTGTAGACATTGTTGTTTCATCTCTATCCTAATAAATAAAAATCAAGTCTAGACAAACATCTATTTATGGCCAAACCAAACTTCTGTTTATGGGCAAACAATTATTTAAGCCCCAACATCTGTTTAAAAGCCTGTTACAATCACTGTGTTTGTTCAAACATTTGATTGTTAAAAGTTATCCACTGCTGAAATACAACCTCTGTTTCTTCAATCTTCGTGTTGACCATTGACTGACCAAACATCAGTGTTTAAAAAACTGTTAGGTATCCACTGATAGGAAAAAATAGCCACTGCTCACTTTTAAATTGTTGACATCTATTGATATTGACCATCAGCGGTTTTCTTAAAAAACTGCCACTGCTCAAGTTTTTATTATTGATGGTGTTAATTAGTGATAGATTGAAATTATCAAATAAAAACTAGAATTACAATGAAATTACCATTTTACCTAATCGTTACATTCCATTGAGGTAAGACTTCCTCCAACATTGTTTTCATGATAAAATTTAAAGTTAAATTAAAAAATAAAAAAAATTCTTGATGACTATTTGTTGCAAATCAAATCAGTAATTAATGCTAATTTCTTGAGCTTTGGACATTTAAAATATGCAAAATGTGAATTTCAAACTGACGATTATTATCTCTTAATTAAAGTTAAAATAAAAATTAGAAAAGTCATCATGACAATTGCTTTCAAATCGGATCAGTAATTACTGATAATATCAGTAATTTTGAAATTTTGAAATTCAAAATATGCAAAATGGTAATTTAAAATTGACGTTCTCTCTCTTTTTTTCCTACTTTGCATATCATTTCTAATATTTACTTAGTTTAATAAAGTAGGATATAAGGATATACACTACTTACCTTTCAGTTCTCAATAAACATCATGACAATTGCTTTCAAATCAGATCAGTAATTACTAATAATATCAGTAATTTTGAAATTCAAAATTCAAACCATATATTCTAATTCTATAAATAAGATATAATTATCTGTTTTCACATTCAAATCTCGCTCGCTCATATATGTGATCGTATTTCTCTCTTTCTCTCTCTCTCTCTCTCTCTCTCAAATGCATCTTTCTCGTGATTCAACCGCTAATCTCCGATTACACTTCTTTGTTTCAATGAAGCTTCCTATCACACATCAACCTTTCAATATCGATGTTGCAGTATCATTGTTGCAACATCATGAAAAGTTGCATTTTCCGATTTTCGTTAAACCGAAAGCCAGGTTTTCTTGCGTCAGGTTTGTCATTGGGATTTCTCCTTTTATAGAAAGTATAGATAGATTTGTGCAGTATTGTGAAAAGTCAGATGTGCTACAACAGTTGAGAAGAGACCTTTGCATTTTAGGTTTGTTTCTTATTTGTGTTGCCAGTAATATAGAGTGCGGTGATAGAGACGTGCAGTTCATGGCGATGCTGAAGGACATACATCGAGAGGTTAAGCAATGGATGGAAAACTAAAGTTTCTTAATTCTTGCTGTTATTCTTAGATTTGAACTTTAATATTGTTCAGTATGTGATGTAATTATTGGACTTTTAGTTTTAAGGTCATGAATAAGTGAATAAATTTTAATTTTATGAATCTATGTTGTGTTTTATTTTTACTTATTATTTAGTGTTTGAGTAAGATTTAGACTATGTTGATGTTGAATTGTGTCTGAACATATGTTTGGTAAGTCAACAGAGGTTTAATAGTGTCAAGGATTGGTTTGGTGGTGAACAGATTATGTTGATGTTGAATTGTATCTGAACATCTATTTTTCTATGAATAAAAACATTAAAATGTTTTCAGAAAATCAAGTACACTTGGATGATTATTAAGCTTCTCATTTTGATTGTTTGGGTATAGTATTCTTGAAATTGGTCTTTTTTTTGCAAACAGATGTTTATGGGCAAACATTGTTTAAGCTTAAACCTTTGTTTAAGGCCAAACATCTATTTATGGCCAAACTTCTGTTTAATGGCAAACATCTGTTTAAGCTCAGACCTTTGTTTATGTTAACAGTGTTTTTCACATCAGTGTTTTATAGTCTATTAAGTTGTTAGATGCCATCACCTTAGTGTTTTATATGTAACAATTTGTCTGGCATCAGTGTTTATATGTAACAGTGTTTATCACAACAATGTTTATATGTAACAGTATTTATCACATCACTTCAGTGGTTTCATCTGTACTATAAATTGAGCAGTTGTTTAATTTTTATACTAATAAATAAAAATCAAGTACACTTGGATGATTATTAAGCCCCTCATTTTGATTGTTTGGGTGTAGTATTCTTGAAATTGTTCTTTTTTTTGCAAACAAATGTTTATGGGCAAACGTTTGTTTAAGCTCGAACATTTGTTTAAGGCCAAACATCTGTTTATGGCCAAATTTCTGTTTATGGGCAAACATCTGTTTAAGGTCAAACTTCTGTTTAAGTCCAGACAACTAATATATAAGGCGAAACATCTGTTTAAGCCCCAACATCTGTTTAAAAGCCTATTACAACCACTGTGTTGGTTGAAACATTTGATTGTTAAAAGTTATCCACTGCTGATATACAACCTCTGTTTCTTCAATCTTCGTGTTGACCATTGACTGACCAAACATCAGTGTTTAAAAAACTGTTAGGTATCCACTGATAGGAAAAAATGGCCACTGCTCACTTTTAAATTGTTGACATCTATTGATATTGACCATCAGCGGTTTTCTTAAAAAACAGCCACTGCTCAAGTTTTTATTATTGATGGTGTTAATTAGTGATAGATTGAAATTATCAAATAAAAACTAGAATTACAATGAAATTACCATTTTACCTAATCATTACATTCCATTGAGGTAAGACTTCCTCTAACATTGTTTTCATGATAAAATTTAAAGTTGAATTAAAAAATAAAAAAAAAATTCTTGATGACTATTTGTTGCAAATCGGATCAATAATTAATGCTAATTTCTTGAGCTTTGGACATTTAAAATATGCCAAATGTGAATTTCAAACTGACGGTTATTATCTCTTATTTAAAGTTAAAATAAAAATTAGAAAAGTCATCATGACAATTGCTTTCAAATCATATCAGTAATTACTGATAATATTAGTAATTTTGAAATTCAAAATATGCAAAATGGTAATTTGAAATTGACGTTCTCTCTCTTTTTTTCCTACTTTGCATATCATTTCTAATATTTAAGTAGTTTAATAAAGCAGGATATAAGGATATACACTACTTGCCTTTTAGTTCCCAATAAACATCAGTTCCCAATAAACATCATGACAATTCCTTTCAAATCAGATCAGTAATTACTTATAATATCAGTAATTTTGAAATTCAAAATTCAAACCATATATTCTTATCCTATAAATTAGATATAATTATCTGGTTTCACATTTAAATCTCGCTCGCTCAAATATGTGAGCGTATCTCTCTCTCTCTCTCTCTCTCTCTCTCTCTCTCTCAAGTGCATCTTTCTCGTGATGCAGCAGTTAATCTCCGATTACACTTCTTTGGAGGAATGTTTGTTGATTATGTTTACATGTTATCATTCCAGTATCATTGTTCCAACATCGTGGTTTCAATTAAGCTTCCCATCACACATTAACCATTAAATATCGATGTTGCAGTATCATTGTTGCAACATCGTGAAAAGTTGAATGTGATATCTTCTTTGATGGGAGAGTTGCATCTTGAACGGACGATTTGTATCTTCTATCGTGAAAAGTTGCATGTGCTGTCTTCTTTGATGGGAGAGTTGCATTGTTCGATTTTCGTTAAATTGAAAGTCAGGTTTTTTGTTGCGTCAGGAAGATTTTCTCCTTTTATAGAAAGTATAGATTCGTGCAATATTGTGAAAAGTCAGATGTGCTACAACAGTTGAGAAGAGACCTTTGCATTTTAGGTTTGTTTCTTATCGTGAAAAGCCATGAACTGCTCCTTTTATAGAAAGTATAGATTCAAGAGCTGAAGAGATGTTTTGATGGATATACATCGAGAGGTTCAACAATCGATGGACTTGAAACTAAAGTTTCTTAATTCTTGCTGTTATTCTTAGATTTGAACTTTCAATATTGTTCAGTATGTGATGTAATTATTGGACTTTTAGTTTTAAGGTCATGAATAAATGAATAAATTTAATTTTATGAATCTTTGTTGTGTTTTATTTTTACTTATTATTTAGTGTTTAAGTAAGATTTAGATTATGTTGATGTTGAATTTTGTCTGAACATCTGTTTGGTAAGTCAACAGAGGTTTAATAGTGTCAAGGATTGGTTTGATGGTAAACCTCTGTTTCTTCATTCTTCATGTTGAACTTTAATATTGTTTAGTATATGTGATGTAATTATTGGACTTTTAGTTTTAAGGTCATGAATAAATGAATAAATTTTATGGATTCTGTTTTCCAATAGGGATGTAATGCAATGAATCATCAATTAAATAGACGGACACTTGCTTCCTTTCAAAGGTTTATGGTGTGGTTATAACAGCTGATCATGCTAAGGACTGTTATAATTAACCACTGCTCCTTATAAAAACTGATGGAATTATAGACTGACCTTTATACAAACTTAAAGACCAACCACTGCCCAAACATTTGTTTATGGGCAAACGTTTGTTTAAGCTCGAACATTTGTTTAAGGCCAAACATCTGTTTATGGCCAAATTTCTGTTTATGGGCAAACATCTGTTTAAGGTCAAACTTCTGTTTAAGTCCAGACAACTAATATATAAGGCGAAACATCTGTTTAAGCCCCAACATCTGTTTAAAAGCCTATTACAACCACTGTGTTGGTTGAAACATTTGATTGTTAAAAGTTATCCACTGCTGATATACAACCTCTGTTTCTTCAATCTTCGTGTTGACCATTGACTGACCAAACATCAGTGTTTAAAAAACTGTTAGGTATCCACTGATAGGAAAAAATGGCCACTGCTCACTTTTAAATTGTTGACATCTATTGATATTGACCATCAGCGGTTTTCTTAAAAAACAGCCACTGCTCAAGTTTTTATTATTGATGGTGTTAATTAGTGATAGATTGAAATTATCAAATAAAAACTAGAATTACAATGAAATTACCATTTTACCTAATCATTACATTCCATTGAGGTAAGACTTCCTCTAACATTGTTTTTATGATAAAATTTAAAGTTGAATTAAAAAATAAAAAAAAATTCTTGATGACTATTTGTTGCAAATCGGATCAATAATTAATGCTAATTTCTTGAGCTTTTGACATTTAAAATATGCCAAATGTGAATTTCAAACTGACGGTTATTATCTCTTAATTAAAGTTAAAATAAAAATTAGAAAAATCATCATGACAATTGCTTTCAAATCATATCAGTAATTACTGATAATATTAGTAATTTTGAAATTCAAAATATGCAAAATGGTAATTTGAAATTGACGTTCTCTCTCTTTTTTCCTACTTTGCATATCATTTCTAATATTTAAGTAGTTTAATAAAGCAGGATATAAGGATATACACTACTTGCCTTTTAGTTCCCAATAAACATCATGACAATTCCTTTCAAATCAGATCAGTAATTACTTATAATATCAGTAATTTTGAAATTCAAAATTCAAACCATATATTCTTATCCTATAAATTAGATATAATTATCTGGTTTCACATTTAAATCTCGCTCGCTCAAATATGTGAGCGTATCTCTCTCTCTCTCTCTCTCTCTCTCTCTCTCTCTCTCAAGTGCATCTTTCTCGTGATGCAGCAGTTAATCTCCGATTACACTTCTTTGGAGGAATGTTTGTTGATTATGTTTACATGTTATCATTCCAGTATCATTGTTCCAACATCGTGGTTTCAATTAAGCTTCCCATCACACATTAACCATTAAATATCGATGTTGCAGTATCATTGTTGCAACATCGTGAAAAGTTGAATGTGATATCTTCTTTGATGGGAGAGTTGCATCTTGAACGGACGATTTGTATCTTCTATCGTGAAAAGTTGCATGTGCTGTCTTCTTTGATGGGAGAGTTGCATTGTTCGATTTTCGTTAAATTGAAAGTCAGGTTTTTTGTTGCGTCAGGAAGATTTTCTCCTTTTATAGAAAGTATAGATTCGTGCAATATTGTGAAAAGTCAGATGTGCTACAACAGTTGAGAAGAGACCTTTGCATTTTAGGTTTGTTTCTTATCGTGAAAAGCCATGAACTGCACCTTTTATAGAAAGTATAGATTCAAGAGCTGAAGAGATGTTTTGATGGATATACATCGAGAGGTTCAACAATCGATGGACTTGAAACTAAAGTTTCTTAATTCTTGCTGTTATTCTTAGATTTGAACTTTCAATATTGTTCAGTATGTGATGTAATTATTGGACTTTTAGTTTTAAGGTCATGAATAAATGAATAAATTTAATTTTATGAATCTTTGTTGTGTTTTATTTTTACTTATTATTTAGTGTTTGAGTAAGATTTAGATTATGTTGATGTTGAATTTTGTCTGAACATCTGTTTGGTAAGTCAACAGAGGTTTAATAGTGTCAAGGATTGGTTTGATGGTAAACCTCTGTTTCTTCATTCTTCATGTTGAACTTTAATATTGTTTAGTATATGTGATGTAATTATTGGACTTTTAGTTTTAAGGTCATGAATAAATGAATAAATTTTATGGATTCTGTTTTCCAATAGGGATGTAATGCAATGAATCATCAATTAAATAGACGGACACTTGCTTCCTTTCAAAGGTTTATGGTGTGGTTATAACAGCTGATCATGCTAAGGACTGTTATAGTTAACCACTGCTCCTTATAAAAACTGATGGAATTATAGACTGACCTTTATACAAACTTAAAGACCAACCACTGCCCAAACATTTGTTTATGGGCAATCATTTGTTTAAGGTCAAACATTTGTTCAAGGCCAAACATCTGTTCTCATTTGAGTAGTAATCACTGTTGGTCAGTGTAGTAATCACTGTTGGTCATTGTAGTAAACAGGGGTTGACTTTAAACAGATGTTTTAAACCCCTGTTTAAAGTCAACCACTGCTACACTAAACAGGGGTTGACTTTAATCACTGTTGGTCAGTGTAGTAATCACTGTTGGTCAAACCACTGCCCAAACATCTGTTTAAAGTCAACCCCTGTTTCCTCATTTGAGTAGTAATCATTGTTGGTCAAAATCAGTGTTTTTCAACCACTGTTAGGCTATCCACTGATAGTAAAAGTCACCCATTGTTCTCATTTTACCATTGCAAGCACTGATATTAGTCCATCAGTGGTTTTATAAAAAAACTGTCTTCCATTATTCATCAGGGGTTGGCACGTGCACAGTACATAGCGGTAAGATCTTTTGTAACTGCTGCCACGTCAGCATTTACTTTTTCCCCTATAAAACCCTGATCAAAACCCCCAAACAGGGTTTTCACTGTCGAATCGAATTCAAAATTGCTTTCTCAAAGCAGTTATCATCCATTTTTCTTAAACCATTCATTGTCTTCTTCCTCTCGCACACATACTCAAATCCCTGTTTTCATCTTCTCACAATTTCACTCAAATGGCCACTGAAATCCCATTCAAAGCTTCTCACAATTACTTGGGTCTACTCACAAAACCAAGTAACAACCTTCAATTCCATCATCGATACTATGTTATCTTCAAAGTACAAAACTTTGTTGATTTCTGATGCACTGGTTTACCTGGCAACCCAGAGAGAATTTTGGAAGAATGCCAAACCCGATCTCAAGATAAAACGCCCATAGCCATCAATTCCTTGATAAAGGGTGTACCAGTTAAAATCACACCACAAAGTCTATCAGAAGTTTTTGAATTGAATGATCTTCAAGGTAAAACTTCCTTTCCTAAAATAGAGTATCAAACAGATTTTTTTAGAAAGAGGGTATGTTGTGGAAATGAAAAAAGACACTTTGCAAAAACGCTTTTTTCCTCCTGCCACAAGGTTTTTGTTTCATACCCTCTTGATGTGTGTATCCAATAAGACCACTGCTTTCAATGAAATTCCATTAAAGATCCAATACCTGGGTTATGCTATCTTGCATGGGGAAAACTTTAGCTACTCCCAGGAGATCTTTGATCACTTGGTCAAAAATGTTTCTAAAAAATCATTTTTACTATTTCCAAGGTTCTTAAGCTTTTATTTTCAAAAGAAATTTGGAAAAGGATAATGCTCATGTGCTTATCCAAGGTGAACCTTTACAAATAAATGGCCTCACTGCTGAAACTTTTACAAGGCTATCAAAACCATGTTCAAAAACACAAGCAGAGGCTCCTGAGCAGACTTTAGCAGCTACCACTGGTCCTGAGGCACTTGCTGTTGAGCCCACTGCTAAAGGTGATCACAGCAGCAAAACAACTGATGTGAAACTCACACCTAAATCCATCAAAAGACCAAAACAAAGAAAATACAAAAGCCCCCCAAACCTACAAAAAAGGCAACTCTGGAAGATGAGATCTCAGAGCAACTGCCAGTGACAACACAAAAGTCACCAGAAACCACTGCTGCTACTTCCTCACAGCAGTTGGTAGAAACATCTCAACCTGAACCTCAAACTCCTCCTGTTTGTTCTAAAAAAGAACAGGTTGTAAGAATAGGGACACCAAATTATGATGCTCTGGACGCACTTGAATCCATCATCCACAGCCCACTGCCCGGGGCAAATTCTCTTTCCACTCCCATACTCACAGCCACAATTCCACCACAAACAAAACTTTTGTTGGATGCACTTGATATAGCTCAGACAACAATCAGTTCCTCTCAACCACCTATCACTGAGAGCATGCCACAGAAAGTGACCGAGTCTGAGCTCCCAATCATTGCTAACCCACCAACAACACCTGAGGAGGTTACACTACAGGATGTGCAGGTAGTTCCTGTCAGTAGTTCAAGTGAAGCAGTTACTACAAGTGTTGAACCCACTGGTTTACACTTGGACAATAGTTTCATCAATCAGACTTCCTTGAAGGCAATTTATTCTTTGGGAACCTTTCTAAACACTGGTGTGTATCCTGTATTCACTGGTGAGCTTACATTTGTAACCTTTGCTGATGAAAGACGTCCCCAGTACCAAGAAAAAGGGGCAACAGGGGATGACTTTTGGGAAACTCTCCCTCAGTCAACCACTGTTACAACCACCTCTGGTGGGAAATCAGATGATCCCATTAAATTGGGTGATGGTTTAATGTACCGAGAATTGACGGACAGGGTTAACAAACTGGATACATCTGTTGCAGAAATCAAAACCATGCTGCAACAGTTGTTTCAAGCACAAGAGGCACCACCTGCTCCCACTGACCTTTGGGCATTATTTCAACCTCTGCTTCACCAACAAAGAGCAAATGCTGATCAGCAACATGAAATTCAGGTTCAAAACATCATAAATATAATGGAGGCTAGGTTCAAAGACACCCAGGTAGATATAAAAGCCATCAAGGCTCACTTGCTGAACACCACTGGCACTACTCCTCCCTCTATCATCTTTGTAGACAACCCACCACCAAATGATGCCAAAAAGGGGGAAAATGAGGCAGTTGAAGAAAAAGGGATATGAAGATGGTCTATACATTGCACCAGATAATTCAAGTATGCTTGCAGACATCCCTTTGCCAGATGGTTCCAAAAAGGTTGATGTAACATTAAATGCCATTGCTGATGCAAAAGAAAGGGTGAAAAAGGATATGGAGGCAAAGGATAAAGCAAGGTTTGAACAGGAGAAGAGAGTTTTTATGGAGATGAATGAGCAGGATACTTCTGAGTCAAATGATCAAGAAAATCCTCAGCCCACAAGAAAGTCTACTAGAAAGGTCAGACAACCCAAAACCACACCTCCCAAATCCACAAAACAAACTCCCAAACCTTCCAAAAGCTCCACACATCAATCTTCCAAACCAACAGATGTTAAAACACCTGTTGTATCAACAGCTGTTGCTACTTCAGTGGTTTCAACATCTGTTACCCAACCAATTGTCACCACTATCATTTCAACACACACTATGTCACACCCCAACCACGTAAAACAACCAAACATGACGGAAACGTCGGGGAGTGTTGTAACAGAATCATTGTTTCATAACCATGAAATAAATAATTTTGTTTTATTGAAGAGTAAACTTCCGTTTTGCTCCCTGTGGTTTGGTCACTTTAACGGTTTTGCCCCAAACCTTTAAAAATAGCCATTTTACTCCTTGATGTTTTGATTTTGTCTCCAGTTTGCTCCCCGGCTGTAACTCAGTTAAAACGGTCAGTTAAAAGTAAGGGTATTTCAGTAATTTTACTTGCAATCAGTAGGGTATTTTAGTAATTTTACACATAAGCATTTAATTATTTATTTTAACATTAAAAAAATAAAAGTTTAACTATTTATTTATTATGTCATATATGTACATGTATATAGAGATATTCATCAAGCTTGAGTTATTGTCTCTCTCACCACCAACACCGGCTGCCTCCACCAACCTCCACCACCCACCACCTCACCACTATCAGCCACCACCCAATATTACTGCTTCCCCACCACCCGATATCATCACCATAAGCCACCGCCTCAACACCACTTGACATCTCCACAATCAGTTACCGCCTCACCCACCACCCAACATCATCACCGTAAGCCACCACCTCACCAACACCCGACATCACCACCATCAACCGCCACCACACCTTCCATCTGTCACCGCCTCTCCAGCAGCCACCACACATCACCGACATTTTTCTCCCGATCTATTTTTTCCAGATCTGGTTATCAGATGCTGCATCTTCACCGGATCTAAACATCGCGATCTATTTTTTCCAGATCCGAAAACGTATGAGCCCCTCATTTCCTTTTACTTTTTCTTGTTTTTAGCAATATCTGCAAGCAGATCTGAAATGGGTAAAACCGAGAATGGTTTAGAACTCGAAGAACCTACACCGGAAATGGTTTAAGCAGTGAGGATGGTGATGGCAGAATGGTGGTGGCAGAATGGTGCTTGTGGACGGTTAGAACTAAGAAGAAGGAGATGTTCTGGTGAATGGTGATGGTAGATTGGTATAGGTATAATTGTATATGTTAATAAAATTATTATATAATTAAAATTTCATGTTTATAATATCAGTAAAATACAAACAAATTTAAAGAATTAATAAAATTGAATACCTATATATAAAATTACCGAAATACCCCTACTTTTAACTTAAAGTTTTAACTGAGTTAGAGCCGGGGAGCAAACTGGCGACAAAATCGAAACATCAAGGAGTAAAATGGCTATTTTTAAAGGTTTGGGGCAAAACCGTTAAAGTGACCAAACCACAGGGAGCAGAACGGAAGTTTACTCTTTATTGAATAAGTGAACTCATTGTTTTAATACAATCAAATAAGTACAACTAGTATCTTTCAAGTTTTAAAGTCGCTAAGGCACGAGTCCATCCTAAGTGTAGCATATATCATCAATCATCACAAAGCAGCACCTAAAACATGTGTAAAAATAGGTACGTCAGCATAAAAATGCCCGTGAGATACATAGGTTTTGTTGTATTTAGGATTCATGACTTATGAGTTTAAAGAAAGAGTTTTAATAAAAGTAGTCATGATCCTTGTAAAAGGTTTTCTTTTATAAATCATTTATAAGAAATCAGATGATAAGAAATAATAATACGTAGGAAATTAAATAAGTAGGTAGTATAAGTTTGTATAAAAATATATTGTTTGAAAAACAATATTTTGATAAAAAGATTCATAGTATATATATAAAAAATATACTTTGGTTTAAGAAAGTCGAATAAGTAATATATTAAAATATATTTCAGTTCCAAAACCGTTAACCCAAGTGTACTAAATAACGCCACGATATGTAATGCGATGAAAACACTTATATATAAGAAGTACCAGCGGCGTATCTACCATGTTTTCATCACATTACACCCGTCCCGTTATCTAAACACTAACCAAAAACCAGTCATTAAGTAAATAGTATATTAAATATACTCTAGTTGTTGAAATAAATAAGTTTTCAGTAGTATATCAAAAGTATACTTTGGATTTATAAATAACATATTTAAATTATGCTTTGGTTATGAAAATAACATATTAAACTATGTTTTGGTTTTACAAATAACATATCAAAATATGCTTTGGGTTTTATAAATAACATATCAAATTATGCTTTGGATTTGATAAATAAAATATTTGTTGGTTTTGTACAATATCACATATGAGAGCATATCAAACTATACTTTTGGGAGTATAACTTAATATACAAAAATAATGTGATTTAAGAAATCATTCAGACCTAGTGCATTAAAATACACCTTTGAGACTATAGAAATACCACAAAGGCAATTCCTATTTGGATGGAGAAATAAATTGGTTTCAGACATTCCATGACAACAGGAATGGGGTGTCAAATCCTATAGCGCTATATCATACTACCAACCGGTCTGGTGAACAAAAATAAGTACTATTCCAACAATTTATTTTATAATCTTTGAAAAATCAGTGTTTAGGCCATAAATAATCATTCAATTTGTCAAAAGATAAATACTAACATGTATGATCAATTATACTTTGAAATCATGAAAATAACAGGTAGGCACACATGGTTCATCCCAAAACAGTTGAAAACAGTAAAAGAGGGGACTATGTACTCACTTGAGGGTGCTTAGAAGTCTTGAACAACAACCAAGCAAAGCTAGAGGGATCAGGGAATCAAACGACACCCTATATAGGTAACTATGTAAATAACTGGACCTAAATTGGGAGATCGGATAGAATGAGGTCTTGTAAACCAAATGAGTGTTGGAACTCATGTGATATGGTTTAACAAAGGCTACATCCTAAATTGAAACCTAACCTAAGAGCTTTTGACCCGTTATGACCCGTTTAGGTAGCTTACGCTACCTTAACGCGTCGTTCGCGTAAAACGCGTTCGAGACGTCTAACTAGTCCTATGACAAGTATTATATGCCTAAACATGTTTAAATAAGTTGCATAATCAGTTTAGGTGACAAAAGTTAGGTTACATATGCTTAAAGTCCAATTATGTATGAAAAGGGCATTTTGGTAATTTACCTAAGGCATATAATCCACCTATCATACAACTACTTAAACTCGGTGACCATAAGGTATAACCTCGGAAGGTTATTCCCTATGAAACTATGGTCACTAACCATGCTTGGTCGGATCCTAATGATCGACCAAACGGGTCGAGTTCGAAAGTCTAAGCGGTGGTTTAGACCGCTCGACTTACGACTCTAAACAAGCACTAACTAAAAGTGACGAGCTAAACATGTTAAAAACATGTTTAACCTACTGATTTGGTATCAAAATAAAGTGTTTTAATACCTAATAGTAATTCTGTTGCAAAATGCGTGCTAAAAGGCATTTTGACCGAAACTTTGACTCGTCACTACACCTAGTTAACGTGGTAATCAGCGGGTATAATCACTAAGGATTATAACCAACGTGATTACAATCACGTTGCAAAGTTCAACCAAACTTTGCGTTGACCATAGACTGGTCAAACTGAAAGTCAAACAATATTTGACTTTCAAACTAGGAAAACAATAAAAAGAATGAAAGAATGCTCACTGTGGGTCCTTGCTATCTTTTCTACAAGAAAACCAACTTCCAAATCAGATTGAGAAAGCTCCCAATGCAGATTGTAGAGAAGAGAATGAGGGAAATGAGCAAGGAACAAGTGAAAAATGGATGGCTATTTATAGTTTTCGCAAGACCGTTAGGATCATTTCTTGGAGAAGAGGGAATGATCTAGGCCATACAAGTGTTAAGGACTGATTGGGGGACTTATTCTCCACACAAACCAGCCCCTAGCATTGAAAACCATTGATCAAAACCATCAACGAGCTAAAAGACCAGATTCAATGTTTATGTCTGATAGGCTCTCGCGCCCCGCGTAAGAATTAAGCTTGGGCTTACGACCCAGGCCTAAGACTTTGACAGATTTACACGTTTAGCCCCTGCATGCCCAAAACTTGGTTTTCGATGCATTTTTGACACGTTTAAGCCCCGTTAACCTCATTTCAAAGCTCTAAAATGAAGTTAAAGTATAAGGAACTTAAAACATGCTCAAAAATATCTCAGATGTCGGTTCGTTTGGTCGTACGGTTGCGTTGTTCGGTTAATTACGACGGAAGTCGTAACGAACGCAAAAACGATCCAAATTGAGCGACGAATGGAATTTTATCATGCCAATCACTAAAATATAATATTTTAGTGATTACATAAATTTTAGGATGTCCGGATATATTTAGAACGTAAGATATGCGCGAAAATGCAAACTTGTGCACTTTTTGACGCTTTTAGTCCTTATTGATCAATAAAGTTTATTTTAGCATACCGAACCCCTCAAAGCCTATTTCTAAGCTATGTAAAGGATATTTAGGGTATGTTTAACTTATGATCAAGTTCCGGAAGGTTCGTTACTATAAAAATTGGTATAGTTTCGCAGTTTGACATAAATAGTCCCTGCGATCGAACAAACTTGATTTCAACACACCAAACCATCCAAAACTTATTTCTAAGTTATGTGGAGGTTATTTAAGGTATGTTAAGCCTATTTCACTATTCCGGAGTGATCGTTGCATTAAACTGGTTATATTTACGCATCCGTGCGCGTATAACCTTCCAGAAAGCGATTTAAAGCTTGAAATCAAACAAGAATTGATACGTGCAAATGGTGCACATATTTATACATATTTCAAGTATGAAATACAATATTTCATTGGTTTGGCATTTGTTTGATGGTTGAAGTGACACAGGTGTCACAGTCTCCCCTTCTTTATTTCGTCCCAAAATTTAATTTTAGGGGAAACTTGTGAAGACAACTGTGATGGTTTTGCTTTCAAACGAATCCCTCGAACCCTAAGTAAAACTCTGAGCCAGGTTAGGATTCTTAGCGAAATTGTCAACCCTCAAATTGAAGTCCTTGTAGTATCAAAACATGGGGTTTCGAACTACGGACAAAGGAACGTTTCTTATGAAGACTTATCATAGGATACTTGTGTGTGCTTGAATTCAGAATTGGGGAGTGTAAGATAAAAGGACATTGGTCAAGGTCCAAGACTTCTCTCGTATCATTACTCTTGTCACTATAGGTCTTAACACATGACAAAACTTCCTGTGGTTTCTGTGCACTGAATTCCATAATTATGTAGGCCTCCATAATTACGTAATTCCTTGCACAGTCCGCACATTTCATTTCATAATGCGTAGGGGAAAAATCAATTGAACAAACATGAAGCGACTTGACTAGACCACCAAAGGATCTTTTTAACTAGATCAACGAACGATCTTTTTAACTAGATCAACATATGATCTTCTTAACTAGACCGTCGTACGATCTCCTTAAATAGACCACTTAAGGGATTTTTTCAATTATATCATCACATGATATTCCTAACGAGATTTTCAAATCAATCTGTTTAACTAGACCACTCAAGGGGTCCAATTATAGAATAGTACTTTAAAACCCAAGGGACTTTACTACAACGTAGAAGTCCATTAAGGATTTAAGATAGTACCTTTGGATATCCTACTATGAATCCCTCATATGAGATATGGAAGATTCTACGAGGATTTGGATGGATCACATAAAAACACAAAACATATAAGAAAACACATAAGCACATATTCACATAATTAGTTAACTTGATCTTTAATTTGTTATCTTTGGTCGCGGGTATTTAAAGCATACCAGGAATCCAATCCGTGGATTTCATTTGGCACTTTAAACATAAGAATCTAACTATGGAGATAGAAAGATCTTAATAGGAATTCGGATTTATCCTTATTGAATCATAATATACGTATTAAGGCATATGAATAATTCAATTTAGGTCTCCGATTTGATTGATAATCATCCATAAGGATCTAATTATGAGGATAGAAAGATCCTATTTTGGAATTTGGAATTTTGTGTAACGAGAGGTGTTTCGACACCTTGCACTAGGCGTGCTTAAGTCGATACACAAGGTAGAAAGTTCATGAGGTGGAGGTGCTAGATATGCCAAGCGACATATGAAGCAGAGTTTGAAGGTTTGAACAATAGCAGGATTTGTATCAGCTTTGCTTTGGATTGCAAAGCGGTACATGTTAACCAAATGTCCCCATCGTCCACTGTTGGTACATTTGAAATGGAGTATCTGATTCGGATTATGACGGTTGCATTGATTGCTCTAAGGAGCGGTTCCCTTGCATGGCTTCATCCCTGAGACGAGTCACGGTGATAGCTAAATCAACAGCCTTCTGGTAGTACGATGCCTAATTGATGGGCAATTATAGCACCTAGTTCGGACATTGTTGTTGCGATGAAGAGGCACCATGAAGAAAATGGGAGACATGGGAGGAAACAAGGGAAATGAAAACAGAATAACAATGCATAAAATTGCGATCATTTGTTTGTTACCTAAGGCAAACAAATGAGACGGTGACTAATCAAAGTAAATGGGTCAATATAATGTATCTCGAAGACATGCTTTTCTATAAGTGGACACTCACCCCAAGAGTTCCCAGGTAAGAGTGACTGGTCTGATACTGCGGATTTGTACGAACACTCTAGCCTTAGACAGAAAGCTCAGGGTACAGGCACCCACCCTTCCAGTTTGCACGTGTTCACATTACTTAGACCAAACTTTGACGGGATTTTGAAAACTTTGAAGGTTCAAAACCTAGTAATCAATCATCCTAGAACAGATGATTAGTTTTCAAAGCGGATTCAAAATTTGTGTTCTTATTGTGGTTGTCACCTAAGGATAAGTGACGGTATTATTTTAAAACTAAACACAAGATAACTTGTGTTAGGGTCCTAGGAAGGTTATAGTCTAGGTCAAAGCATTACTAATAACCTAATTCCCTATAACCATTGACTCTGATACCAACTTTTCTGTCACACCCCAACCACGTAAAACAACAAAACGTGGCGGAAACGTCGGGGAGTGTTGTAACAGAATCATTGTTTTATAACCATGGAATAAATAATTTTGTTTTATTGAATAAGTGAACTCATTGTTTTAATACAATCAAATAAGTACAACTAGTATCTTTCAAGTTTTAAAGTCGCTAAGGCACGAGTCCATCCTAAGTGTAGCATATATCATCAATCATCACAAAGCAGCACCTGAAACATGTGTAAAAATAGGTACGTCAGCATAAAAATGCCTGTGAGATACATAGGTTTTGTTGTATTTAGGATTCATGACTTATGGGTTTAAAGAAAGAGTTTTAATAAAAGTAGTCATGATCCTTGTAAAAGGTTTTCTATTATAAATCATTTATAAGAAATCAGATGATATGAAATAATAATACGTAGGAAATTAAATAAGTAGGTAGTATAAGTTTGTATAAAAATATATTGTTTGAAAAACAATATTTTGATAAAAAGATTCATAGTATATATAAAAAAATATACTTTGGTTTAAGAAAGTCGAATAAGTAATATATTAAAATATATTTCAGTTCCAAAACCGTTAACCCAAGTGTACTAAATAACGCCACGATATGTAATGCGATGAAAACACTTATATATAAGAAGTACCAGCGGCGTATCTACCATGTTTTCATCACATTACACCCGTCCCGTTATCTAAACACTAACCAAAAACCAGTCATTAAGTAAATAGTATATTAAATATACTTTAGTTGTTGAAATAAATAAGTTTTCAGTAGTATATCAAAAGTATACTTTGGATTTATAAATAACGTATTTAAATTATGCTTTGGTTATGAAAATAACATATTAAACTATGTTTTGGTTTTACAAATAACATATCAAAATATGCTTTGGGTTTTATAAATAACATATCAAATTATGCTTTGGATTTGATAAATAAAATATTTGTTGGTTTTGTACAATATCACATATGAGAGCATATCAAACTATACTTTTGGGAGTATAACTTAATATACAAAAATAATGTGATTTAAGAATTCATTCAGACCTAGTGCATCAAAATACACCTTTGAGACTATAGAAATACCACAAAGGCAATTCCTATTTGGATGGAGAAATAAATTGGTTTCAGACATTCCATGACAACAGGAATGGGGTGTCAAATCCTATAGCGCTATATCATACTACCAACCGGTCTGGTGAACAAAAATAAGTACTATTCCAACAATTTATTTTATAATCTTTGAAAAATCAGTGTTTAGGCCATAAATAATCATTGAGTTTGTCAAAAGATAAATACTAACATGTATAATCAATTATACTTTGAAATCATGAAAATAACAGGTAGGTACACATGTTTCACCCCAAAACAGTTGAAAACAGTAAAAGAGGGGACTATGTACTCACTTTAGGGTTCCTAGAAGTCTTGAACAACAACCAAGCAAAGCTAGAGGGATCAGGGAATCAAACGGCACCCTATATAGGTAACTATGTAAATAACTGGACCTAAATCGGGAGATCGGATAGAATGAGGTCTTGTAAACCAAATGGGTGTTGGAACTCATGTGATATGGTTTAACAAAGCCTACATCCTAAATTCAAACCTAACCTAAGCGCTTTTGACCCGTTATGACCCGTTTAGGTAGCTTACGCTACCTTAACGCGTCGTTCGCGTAAAACGCGTTCGAGACGTCTAACTAGTCCTATGACAAGTATTATATGCCTAAAGATGTTTAAATAAGTTGCATAATCAGTTTAGGTGACAAAAGTTAGGTTACATATGCTTAAAGTCCAATTATGTATGAAAAGGGCATTTTGGTAATTTACCTAAGGCATATAATCCACCTATCATACAACTACTTAAACTCGGTGACCATAAGGTATAACCTCGGAAGGTTATTCCCTATGCAACTATGGTCACTAACCATGCTTGGTCGGATCCTAATGATCGACCAAACGGGTCGAGTTCGAAAGTCTAAGCGGTGGTTTAGACCGCTCGACTTACGACTCTAAACAAGCACTAACTAAAAGTGACGAGCTAAACATGTCAAAACATGTTTAACCTACTGATTTGGTATCAAAACAAAGTGTTTTGATACCTAATAGTAGTTCCGTTGCAAAATGCGTGCTAAAACGCATTTTGACTGAAACTTTGACTCGTCACTACACCTAGTTAACGTGGTAATCAGCGGGTATAATCACTAAGGATTATAACCAACGTGATTACAATCACGTTGCAAAGTTCAACCGAACTTTGCGTTGACCATAGACTGGTCAAACTGAAAGTCAAACAATATTTGACTTTCAAACTAGGAAAACAATAAAAAGAATGAAAGAATGCTCACTACGGGTCCTTGCTATCTTTTCTACAAGAAAACCAACTTCCAAATCAGATTGAGAAAGCTCCCAATGCAGATTGTAGAGAAGAGAATGAGGGAAATGAGCAAGGAACAAGTGAAAAATGGATGGCTATTTATAGTTTTCGCAAGACCGTTAGGATCATTTCTTGGAGAATAGGGAATGATCTAGGCCATACAAGTGTTAAGGACTGATTGGGGGACTTGTTCTCCACACAAACCAGCCCCTAGCATTGAAAACCATTGATCAAAACCATAAAAAACGAGCTAAAAGACCAGATTCAATGTTTCTGTCTGATAGGCTCTCGCGCCCCGCGTAAGAATTAAGCTTGGGCTTACGCCCCAGGCCTAAGACTTTGACAGATTTACACTTTTAGCCCCTGCATGCCCAAAACTTGGTTTTCGATGCATTTTTGACACGTTTAAGCCCCGTTAACCTCATTTCAAAGCTCTAAAATGAAGTTAAAGTATAGGGAACTTAAAACATGCTCTAAAATATCTCGGATGTCGGTTCGTTTGGTCGTACGATTGCGTTGTTCGGTTAATTACGACGGAAGTCGTAACGAACGCAAAAACGATCCAAATTGAGCGACGAATGGAATTTTATCATGCCAATCACAAAAATATAATATTTTAATGATTACATAAATTTTTGGATGTCCGGATATATTTATAACGTAAGATATGCGCGAAAATGCAAACCTGTGCACTTTTTGACGCTTTTAGTCCTTATTGATCAATAAAGTTTATTTTAGGATACCGAACCCCTCAAAGCCTATTTCTAAGCTATGTAAAGGATATTTAGGGTATGTTTAACTTATGATCACGTTCCGGAAGGTTCGTTACTATACAAATTGGTATAGTTTCACAGTTTGACATAAATAGTCCCTGCGATCGAACAAACTTGATTTCAACACACCAAACCATCCAAAACTTATTTCTAAGTTATGTGGAGGTTATTTAAGGTATGTTAAGCCTATTTCACTATTCCGGAGTGTTCGTTGCATTAAACTGGTTATATTTACGCATCCGTGCGCGTATAACCTTCCAGAAAGCGATTTAAAGCTTGAAATCAAACAAGAATTGATACGTGCAAATGATACACATATTTATACAAATTTCAAGTATGAAATACAATATTTCATTGGTTTGGCATTTGTTTGATGGTTGAAGTGACACAGGTGTCACACACTACATCCACTGCCTTATCACCATTACCAAAAATCACTTCACCACCACCAATACCACCTGCCAAAAGGCAGAAGACGACAATTGACACATCATCTGTGGTAATAGCAACAGTGGTTGAAACACCAGTTTTTTCAACAGCTGTCAGTCAGACACACACCATCACTACTCAAACACCACAAACAAAACCATCATCACAAAAATCACCACCTGCCTTAAAGCAAAAGACAACTGTTGATACATCAACAGTTGTAGTGACAACAGTGGTTGAGACACCAGTTGTTTCAACAATTGTTAGTCAATTACCTACCACTTCAAACAATCATTCCCAAGCCATAATTCCTTTTGCTCCAAAACCTCAAATAAAAACACTTCCTCCTAAAAATGTGTATACTAGAAGAAAAAAGTTTCAAGTGCATGATGATGACATACCAGCACCTGATCCTGTTTCATCTGTACCTTACAAAATCACCAAACCTGAATCTTTTATTCCTCCAAAGTTGGTCAATCCAATCAAAGATCCAATAGCTCTTCAAGGATATGACTCTGCAGATACTACACCAGTAGCTGCCAGTTATCCACTGGAACTGCATGCAGTAAAGAATGAAATAAGGCAGTTCTACACAGTGGATGATCCTTCAAAAAGGAAATTCCCTTCTCTGCTTGGTTTTAGAGATCCGAAAAACATGGATGGATATCTAAAACTAAAAGCTAGACAAGCTGAAATAAGAGCTAGACTTGAATGCCAAGGAGAAAATGACAATGTGGTTTCAAGTCATTGTCAGTTTTTACTCACCAAAGTCAAGCTCCTGGAAGACTATGCTAGAGAGTTGAGTAGAGAAATGTCAAATTTACCACCAGAAGTTGGCCTGCAAAAGGATATGAGAAAAGACATTCTAGCACTAATTATGAGTGAGAAGTTCTACCCTGCCAAGGAAGAACAATTCCAAGATTGGCCACTTGTTGCTCTCAAGACAGAACTCAATAGAATTGAAAGAACAAAAAGAGATCCAATCATGAAAAGGTCAGCACCAAACTGGCGTAAATACAAAAAGGCTATTGATGATCTTACCTTGGAGTATAAAAGAAAGAAACAAGAGTTGGTTGATGCAAAGGTTGGAACTGCCAAGGCCATAGCAAAATGGACAAAGCAGTACACTGATGAAGCTTATGAAAGGCTGAGAAAAAGGAGAGAAACAGATCCTAGCCTTCCAAAGAAGCCTGATTACAAAACCATTGACAAGTCAAAGAAGCAGGTCCATACTTTTGAACCACTGTTCACATCATCAGATACCTCTGTCATTATGTTAAACCAAAGAAATAGGCAAAAGCTGACTGATACAGAAGAGAAAAAGCAAGAAGCTGTGTATTTTAAAGAGGCCATCAAGAGAATGGCACTTGAAGATGACAGCTCAGCAAAAGCTGACTGATGCAGAAGATTTTCAATAATGAATGGTTTTGACATCATCTGTTCCAGAGGGAGATTGTTGAGGTTGAACCCTACAGAAGAACAGATGATAAACGCCAAAACTGGTTCAGTACAACAAGATCCACAATAAGCAGTGTTTACACTAAGCTTTCCCCTTGACAGTGGCTCCAACATCTGTTATACTCTAAGTACTGGTCTTGTAAACAACTGTTAAGTCAAAGCAATGATGAAGCATAAAGATTAAAGCTCAAACTACTGATGAGATCCAAGCACTGTTGAAGATCAAAGCACTGTCCATTCAAGGTCTGATCACCCTTTGAAGAAAGCACTGATGCTCAACATCAGTCCTTAGATTACAATAGTGGAATGTAGAATCAGTGTTTATGTATCAGTAGTTTGAATATAATCAGTGTTTGTAGTGTCAGTTGTTATAGAATCAGTTTTTATGCTCAACATCTGATTAACTTTTGGTCAACATCTGTTTGAATTTTGGTCAACATCTTATTTTGTAAAGAAGTACAAAAACAAACATTTTTACAAAATCCCAAATCACCCTATCATGTAAGTGCATTGAAGTGAAAGTGGAAATGGTATTATTCATGTGGTCCTGTTGTGCTTTTGTTTGACCTTTAATATGGGTTCTTGATCTAATCCGGTGATTTGAAGACATTGTTGTTGAATCGAATGAGATGGTTGATATAATATGGTCGTATTACTAACAAACAGTAATTAATATAACTAAGTTTCCCGAGCCCGAGAAACAATCCGGGTAAAAACCTAGTAATACATATATGATTCCTAAGATTTCTGTTGTATTGCACAAAGGAATTTCCACTTGTTTCACTTATAAATCTTAACATAAATAATTTATTATTAATAGAATATTAGAAAAAATTAGTAAGAAAACTCAATAAATAATAAATTACGTCGACGTCACATATAACTAACACCCAATAATGAGCATGGAAATAATTGAAAAAAATATCCTAATAGGCTAATAGTCACCATTGAAAAAAATACCCTAATAGGCTAATAGTCACGATTCAAAACTAGTTTTAAAACATCTTTTACTTCTTTAAAACGTAAAGGTTCCAACGTCAAATCATTGCTTACGCGTGGCTTAGAGATTAATTATTTAAACACTCAAAGTTATATATCACACTTATCATATATCACTTTTAACTTCTCTTTTTTTTTTCCTGTTTAATTCGCATCGAAAGATTCTGTGTATCACCTTCTCATGTTGTATTACGTTTTGCTGATGGACTACAATACATATAAGCAGATATTCGTGTATATTGGGGTGTAAAGAGTGGTCACCTCTTGAGAAGCGTAAACTCTTCACATACCCACTGATTTCTTACCATGTCAACTCCCCTCTTACCCTTAACCAATAACCATAAGGAGTAGCTCACCCAAACCATTTTTATAAAGGAAAAATGTATGACTGGTTGGAAGAGAGTGGGACGCACTATACACCCCTCTCTCCTCTTCCCTCATCTCCCTTATGCGGTGATTAATCACTGAATTCTAACTCCCCTTGCGGTGAAATGAGAGTCGGCGGTGGTGTTCTCCGGCGGTAGGGGTGTTCAAAACCGGATATCCGAAATTTTCGGATACCAGATTTCACTATCCGAATCCGTATCCAAAATTTCGGATGGATATCAGATTGGATAGTGAATCGGATATCCAAATATACAATTTTTTATTTAATTTATATTTTCTAATTATTTTTTGATATTTAGAACCGGATATTTCAGATAGTTTCGGATATCTGAATATAACTTTTCGGATATTTTCCAAATATTTCGAATTCGAATATCAGATTTTCAGATATGGATAGTTTTGAACACCCCTACCCGGCGGTAAATGATAGAAGACACAAGGAAACCTGAGTTCGATCCTTGAGCCAAACGAGTTTTACTGGTAATTTCACCGCCGTGCCTACGGACGGGTGGGTTACCGAGGTTTCACCGGAATTGTTGGTGGACTCGGGTCACTCTCAAAGTACTCTATTTGGCAGGGGTGGAGCTACCTTATGCCGGGGGGCAACGCCCGCTACGGCTTGGCGCGGAAAAATTTGGAAAAATTAGTGTAAATTTTGGAAAAATTTGAGGTTTTTTCGATTTCGTTACGGCTTATTTATAAAACGTTACGGCTTGGCGGATTCTCTAGATCCGCCACTGCTATTTGGTCTAGTGGGTGTCCCGAGAGTGCTCGAGATTGATTCTGTTAG
Organism: Helianthus annuus; assembly: GCF_002127325.2. NCBI lineage: Eukaryota > Viridiplantae > Streptophyta > Magnoliopsida > Asterales > Asteraceae > Helianthus > Helianthus annuus. Next base: position 188,147,508 of record NC_035448.2, read on the forward strand.
CCGTTAAAAAAATATCGAACACATCAAGAAACTATTTCATCTAAATCACAGACAACATAAATTAGTTGTATTTTATCAAAGATGATTCAAGCATAATATGTTCTATCAAATCAAAAGATTAATAAATGTTTTTGGTTGATTCGTATGGTCAAGCATGTGAGTGATGTTAAGCAACACTATTACTATTAACTTACTAAAATGTACGAGTGATGCCACTTCAAAGTCATAAGTTTTCATGAAGCGACATGCAAGATTGTAAAAATATTGATCCTTATTGCTTTTTTAACGAATTTAAAGTTGCATCTCTAAAGTTGACATTCTCTTAATGCCTATATCCAACACCGTTTAAAAAATATTTAAGGGGACAATTACAAAATATTGCCTTGAATTGTCTGATGACTTATTCCAAACAACAATAATAACAATATAATATAATGCAACATTGATAATCTATCGTACTCTTTTACAATATATGCTTTTCCGATTACAATCTTAACTTAATAAAAAGAATATGCCATGTAACTTCAACTCTAGGGAGGGGGGGGGGGGGGGGGGGAGGGGTGTATTCCACGGTCCTCCCAACCGCCGAGGTGATCCCACCTCTCAGACCGCCACCCAGCAAGCCTGAGTCTGGGGGTAAATCCGCTACCGTAGAGGCATTGGGAACGAGCAAGACTCGAACCCGCCACCTCCGGGTTAGAATGCGGGCTGGTGGCCATTGGGCTGACACCCAATGGTTATGTAACTTCAACTCTAATGGCATCAAACAAAAAAACAATTCATATTACTATTTTATTATCAAATTTTTTGATACAGACTAGGTGAAATTTTCTTCATTTTTTGCCATACAAAATTTATATTTATACTACACGAATATAAAGATAGTTAAGCATGGAAGTTTTTCAATTTACAGTACACATTACGAGACATAGATGTGCAAAATTTTATCAACACCAGTTAACAATTTCAAGTCCACACAAATGGAAACCGTCGCAAATTTTTCAAATAATCACTTCAACTTTTCCAACCATAAGAAAACATGGACAAGTTTTGTTATAACCTTACCAAAAACGGCCGGTCAAGTGCTGCTGCTACCCCTTCTTTGAACCGGTTTATAGAGAACAACGTTCACGTATTTGGCCCGAAACCGATGGGAGAACCCGAGTGCCACTACTGACCGTGGAGCCTCACGGTTTTCGATGTAGAGATGGTTCAGGACAACGTGTTGAGGGTCGGGTAGAGGAGCAGAAGGGCCCCTGTTGGTGGGGTAGCTCAGTACAGTGTGTTGCAAGTGTTGAGGTACTACTGGTGGGTCCCGCCCGTCATCTTCACTTGCGGTGTAGACATTGTTGTAACTTGCGTCGGGTGATCTCGGGACTTCAAAACCAGCTACAACAGGTGTTTCCTACAACACGGTTATGTAACAGGTCAAAAATTGTCATTGTCATTTTTTATTAAAACGTAAAAAACGGTATTACAATGATTTGACCCACTTTGACCCCTTGCCATTTTAGCAATGATTTGACCCATTTTGGATCATGGAGAAAAACAACCAGTGCATTGGTAGATGGGGTGAACCTACCACATTTGTTAATCATACAATAGCAAAGATGTTTTCGTTGAGGCTTACTTGATCTTGACCACGAGAATTGTTCATATTGAAGAAGAAATGCAGATTAAATTATAGTTCCAAATCATTAAATGGGGTCCACTGAATCGCTTAACCTGAAAGACAATAGATAACTCAATCTTGCAGTAACATGTTATCAAGCCAAAAAACAAGATTAGAACTTAACATGATACACTTTGTTAGATGGTTTGCCATTATGCAATGAAAGATGGTGGGAAACTTGCATGAGTTAAAAAGCTTCAGCTGTTACTTTTGTTTAAAAACTGATAGTAAGATGTTTGTGAAATGCAGTTCAGTAGTTTTTACTTTCAAAGTTTTATGCAACGCGAAAGGGTAAACACATATGATGGCTTTGGAAACAATATATTAGAAGGTAACGAAGCGTATACGTTAGGAATATTGTAGTCATGATCCACCCTTGTAAGCATCATAATTATTGTGTGATAACATTACTCGCAGAGATATGAAGTATTTATTCTTTTAGTAGGATGTGCACTTGACGATTGAGTAGTTGACATACAGGTCGTGCACCACCCTTTGGTACACATCTTCCCTTTCCCACCTTAAAGATATACTACACTATTACTTCACAACATACGTTAACAAACAGCATGGCAACGTGACGTCTGAACTAGAGTTATGTTTTGATGACCTTACAACTACATCTTCCATCGAAATCAACAACCTTTTATAGCAGTTTATGGTTTGACATTTAGCATTTGGCATAGGGTTCAAAAGCTTGCTTAAAAGTGAGCGTATAAATAAGTGAATAACCACGACTATCAATCTCAAACACCTAAAAGTTTCCACTAAGTATTTATCCACCTTAAATCCCCTATTGGCCTTCAGATCATATATCTAACCTTTCCAACGGTAAATCACTAAATCGTTAACTTGTATTCATGTCACAATCAAAAACTCACCACCCTCACTATCCACATCAAAATTTCCAGTCAAGTACACATCCAACAAAAGCACAAATTAGGTCAAGCACTCAAGCCTCCACCACACCTACACACTTACCTACAACCACTTTATTAAACCAAATTTTTTTATTGATTTGTGACTTTCACACAATCACGTATCCACACATTGCAGGCATATATTCATACTTCACTATCCATCATAGAGTGTCATTATATACAACTCAACTTTATACAATTACAGTATTATTCACACCAGCCAAAACATTATATTTGCAATCATACTTTCATATCTTACAATATGTATAAAACTGACATACAAAAACTGAACCAAACATCACAAATCCTCAACCTAAAAATTCGTCTAAATTTCATAACAGAAACAAAACTCCAAATTTTGACCTAATTCGTCAAATCGATTCAATTATAAGCCGATCAATCACTCCTAAATGTCAAAATTTTCATATCGTACATAAGATCTAACGAATACGTATCGTTATTAACAATTCTGAATGCAAATAATTGAAAAATCGATTAAATTAACGATAAAAAAGAAGAAAAACGAGTACGAAAACAATCGAACGAGATGAAGAGGATCAAACCTGTTGCAGCAATAGACGTTCGATCAGGATTCGAGTAATAATTGAATTTAGAGGAATTTAAGTTACGTAATTGAGAAATTTGTTGGAACCCTAAAAATCGGTGAGAAGAAGAAAGGGGCAAAAAGCAGAGAACGAATACAGAGGAAAAGAATGAGGCTAAGCCTTTAATGGACCCAGGGTTAATATGGGCCCCGTTAGGCCCACATCTCATGGCCCGTTTGATTAGGAGGATAACAGCCTATCATGTAAAATGTCACGTTTTTCTTTTCTTATGTATTATTTTTGTTATATTAGTAGGTTAAAACCCCGTGTATTACACGGGTTGCATAAATGTAATTTTATATAATAGATAATAAAAAGAATATTTTTAAAAAAAACTCGTATATTGCACGTGCTGAAAAAAATATAATGTCATATGTTAACAAAAATAGTCATCAAGATTTATCATTTAAAAAATGAACATTTATGTACTATTTAATATTATAACATTTACTTTGCTTTTTTATTTTGCATGAATTTAATTTTATATAATAAACAATAAAAAAAGATATATCTTTAAAAAAACTCCTATATTGCACGTGTTAACACATACAGTCGTCAAAATTTATCTTTTAAAAATGAACTTTGATGTATAATTTACTTATTATAACATTTTACTTCGCTTTTTTATTATTATTAGGTTAAAAACACATGTATTACATATTTACATGGGGTTGAATATCGTTTTTATGATACATTCAAATTATAATATACAATTATTTTATTTAGTTTTATGCACCTTCATGCTTATTTGTTTATTTCATTCGTAAAACACCCGTCTTAAATTTGTATTCAAGAGAGTTTACGGTACAAAAAAGGTGGAGATCAATCCCCATGTTTTTATATATTTCATCATTTTTATGAATTATATCGTAAAATCGAGAAATAAATTCTCTTTGAATGAAGTATAGAATTGTTATATTTAAAAATGGTGTTCTTTATACATGTTGATGCAATGTGCGACAAATGATGGGTTTAAAGTTTACAATTATAGTGATGTTCTTTATATCTAAAAATGATGGGTTTAAAGTTTACAATTTAGAAACATATGCCTCCTATTATAGCGATGCGTCGAAAAACACTTACAATTTGATAGAAGCATATGCCCGACCTAGAATAATAATTTAATTCTAGTGGAAAAAAACACAATAATACAGTTAGTAAGTATATATCAAACGGGAACATTTGATTCCTAATTTACCATAATTTCAATCACCGAACTCCAAAGTATATATATCTTCTCATAATAAAAACAAACGTTTATACTTATCTAATTTTTTGTTTATAATTATTTATAGAAAAACAAACATTTATTCTTAACTAATTTTTTTGTTTAAAATTATTATTACTATTATTATTACTATTATTATTATTATTATTATTATTATTTACTATGATCATAATAAAAATAAAAGTTTATATTCTTATCTAACTTTCTGTTTAAATTATTATCATTATTCTTATTAATTAATATGCTCATAATAAAAAAAACATTTATCCTTATCTAAATATTTGTTCTTATCTAGTATTTTTTTTAAATTATTATTATTTAATATGAGAGATAAATAGGAAAATAAGGTGAGAAAGTACCAAGAGAGTGACACGTGTCCAAAAAAGATTTTTGTTTATTAGTATAGGAATATTATTATTATTATTATTATTATTATTATTTGCGTGTTGCCGACTTTGGAGTGGCCAATTGCAAGTCGACAGATTATTTTTTTCATGACAGTTTATACCTTTTTGAGTAAAATAAAAGGTTATGTATTTATTTCATTGTGATTTGTGGGGACCATCACCGGTTAAATCGAATGATATTTTTTCTTATTATGTTGCCTTTATAGACGATTTTTCGCGATTCACGTGGTTATACCCTTTACGGGCCAAATCAGAATTTGTTGATGCTTTATCTGTGTTTATGCCATTTGTTCAAACACAATTCGCCACAAAAATCAAATCGTTCCAAAGTGATGGCGGAACCAAGTTCACTAACCATAAGGCTCGGGCCTTGTTTGAATCCAATGGCACGTTTCATCAAATGTCTTGTCCATATACCCCTCAACAAAATGGACGGGTTGAACGTAAACATCGACGTATTGTCGAAACTGGGTTGGCAATGTTATTTCATGCTAAACTTTCAGCATCTTTTTGGGTTGAGTCATTCTCTTCCGCGGTGTATATTATCAACCGCCTTCCTACACCCATTCTTAATGGTAAATCTCCATTTGAACTTATATATACTAAAACTCCCAATTATGCTTCGTTTCGTACATTTGGTTGTCGTGTATATCCTTTTTTACGTGATTATGCCCCAAACAAACTTGCCCCAAGAAGCTTACCATGAATTTTTATTAGCTATTGCTTTAAGTACAAAGGGTATAATTGTTTAGACCTTTGCAGCTCACGTACTTATATAACTCGTCATGCACGTTTTGATGAAACCTACTTTCCCCATGATGCCACTTCCACTGCCAAACCGATAAATGAACTTGAAATAACAACCTTTCTCGATGCATCCTTCACAACACCATCTCCCACCTCACATATCCAACCTCAGCCTACTCATCAAATTCCATCCACTACATCATGCACCAATCCCATAACACCTATTTTTTTTCCCAACTAGTACATCAACCACACCAACAGTTCCGCCTCAATCGACCCCTATCACCTCCACATCTACCTCCGAAACAACTACTCCCGCTAGCTCTCCTCCACCGTCCCCACCACCTTCTCCCTCACCGTCACCCTCGCCACCTTCCCCGCCCCCTCCTCCACCATCACACCCCATGACCACCAGGTCTAAAGCAGGCATATTCAAACCCCGTCATCGTGTCGAATTGGCACACACTCAAAACCTTCCTCTTCATCATGTGCTCTTCGCCACTTCCGATCCCAAAACTTATCGCTCTACTTTAAAAGACACTAAATGGGTGTGTGCCATGCAATTGGAAGACGCGCTTCATCGAAACAACACATGGACCTTAGTCCCTAGACCACAACAAGCAAATATAGTTGGTTCCAAATGGATCTTTCGAACCAAATATCATTCAGATGGATCTATTGAGCGACACAAAGCCAGACTTGTGGCTCAAGGGTTTAGTCAAATCCCGGGACTTGACTACTCTCTCACGTTTAGTCCGGTTGTTAAAGCCGCAACTGTGCGAACAGTTCTCTCGTTGGCAGTCATAAATAAATGGAACGTACATCAACTTGACGTCAACAATGCTTTTTTACATGGACATCTCACCGAAAGTGTCTTTATGGAACAACATCCGGGATTCGTTGATTCTCGATTTCCTGATCATGTGTGCAAATTAAATAAAGCCATCTACGGTTTGAAACAAGCCCCGCGGGCTTGGTTTCAACGTTTAAGTCTTTTCCTCACCAACAATGGTTTTCTGCGCAGTCGTGCTGATCCTTCCTTGTTCATCCTCAAACGCAATTCTTGTGTCATGTACCTTCTTGTCTATGTTGATGATCTCATTCTAACGGGCAATGATCCTAACGCTCTCAAATCCTTTATCTCGTGTCTTCATAATGAATTTGCTATCAAAGATCTGGGAGAACTCAACTACTTCCCTGGATTGGAAGTTACCTACACATCTAATGGACTCTTTTTAAATCAATCAAAATATGCTTTAGATATTCTATCCCGTGCCAAAATGTTGGATGCAAAACCTGCTCCAACACCTTTAAGCACGAATGTCTCTTTTGTCTCTGCAGGTGAATCTTTTTCAGATACCACTTACTACTGGTCCATTGTAGGAGCACTTCAGTATCTCACGATCACAAGACCTGACATTTCGTATACTGTTAATCAAGTCAGCCAATTTTTACATGCTCCAACTGTTGATCATTTCCAAGCGGTAAAACGCATTCTTCGTTACATAAAGGGCACTCTTGCGTATGGGCTTCACTACAGTCAACCCGAGCATACGTCTCTGTTGGGCTACTCTGATGCGGACTGGGCTAGATGCTTAGAAACTTGACGGTCCACCTATGGCTATTCTATTTTTGGGAGGCAATCTAATATCTTGGAGTGCTAAAAAGCAACCCACTGTTGCTCGGTCAAGTTGTGAGTCTGAATATAGAGCTACAGCTAACACTGTTGCGGAAATTGTTTGGCTCACCCATCTGCTTCAAGAATTACATGCGCATCCTTCGGTCAGACCTACTATATTATGTGACAATCAAAGTGCTTTATTTCTTACACAAAATCCTATCTCGCACAAGCGTGCCAAGCATATTGATTTGGACTATCATTTTCTGCGTGAATTGGTCTCCTCTGGCAAATTGATAACTAAATTTGTTCCTACCAAGCTTCAAGTGGCAGACATCTTCACCAAAAGTGTCACACCCCAACCGATGGCGGAATCATCGGGGCGCGGCACTGAGCGAAACAGATTGTTCAGAAGTTTCCACAACAACTATCATACAATTTAGTTATATAACACGTCCCATACCGTGTCCCAAATAATAACAAGTTATCATAGAAATCAACTAAACAATATGGGAACTGTTCCGACAACTCAAATTCTTAATTATTACAAACCGAATTAAATATTGTTTTAAGACCTCTTGACGGCTATCCGTAAATCTCACTGACTACAGGTGCCAGTACAAGATCTACAGATAATTATGGCCCTGGGGCAGGTACGTGGACACTGTCCTAAGGTCACTGGCTCCTAGAAGCTTATTATTGCCTCGCTTCCCTAGCACGCTAGTAGCTTAAACACCTGTCACATACGTTAAAATAAAAGTCAATACATATAATGTAAAGGTGAGTACACAAGTTTGATATAGCATATAGAGTTCGAATAGTTTACGCATAACCAAGCACGTACACAAGGGCAAACGATGCATGTAAATTATCAACATGGGACCATCGATACCAACGACTTCGAGTTGACTGTCCGAGACAGTTCGCAATACATGATTACCACCGTAATCCATGCAAGAAATTGTCCTTAGCAACCCCCGTGTGAACGGGTGCTGAGTCCAAACTATAGTACTACGTTGCTAAAGCAGGTAGATAGCACTCCACGTGTAAACATAATAAACAGCAATCATTTAGACAAGTAATACATGCAAGTAGGTTAGCGTTCAAATAGTTTGTGTTGTTGGTGAATTTGATAGATTACGTATGTAACACCCAAAAGTGCTGAAAGCAAAAAGGGATCGAGTATACTCACAGTGGTTGGTTGTGGATTGAAGGGAGCACTGAGAATAGGTTAGCCTGAATAGTTCGATAACACAACGATGAGTAACGCGGAAAAGTAAACAATGTACTTGGATCGAGTAGGCCATTCGATCGGACAGCAGTTCGATCGAGTGGGCTGTTCGATTGGTTTGAAAATCCGTTCGAACATCCGTTCGATCGGCCGGCTGGCTCGATCGGCTGGTTCCTTCAAGTGGATTGTTTCTTCCTTTGATGTGAAGGATGTGTTTGTGTATGATGGTTTGTACTACCTTTCAAGTTGGTCGATCGAACAGCTGTTCGATCGGTTAGCCCAACCGATCGGTTAGCATTGCATTGTTTTCAAATATGTCACTCGATCGGCTGGCATGCTCGATCGGGTGACATTCCAATGTTTCGAAAAGTCTAAGTGTTTTGAAGTATAGTATCTCATGATTCGAGCAGTAATGATTACAATCGAGTGGCGTAGTCGATCGAACAGTACCTCGTCAATACTACACTTTATGAGTTTGTGGGACTAAGTGCTAGTCGATCGGTTAGCCTAGCCGATCGGCTGGCATAGTCGTTCGGTTGGGCTGTTCGATCGAACAGCCTAGCCGTTCGGCCAGCTTCTCGATTCGGTTAACCTACCACTTAACACTTGGTTATTCCCGTTAATTGTTGATGTTTTAGAGATATTTTGACTACGAGTTGAACCACGAAGCTGAAGTCCCTACTTAGTCTACTGACTCGAGCAGGAATCACCCAAACTCGGTCAGAGACGGTTTGGAACCCAAGTTTAACGTTTAACCCGGAATCGGTATATCTCTCGGTAGAACCCGAATCTTGAACCATGTGTTTGTTTAGATTGGCTTGTAAATCGGTTCAAGTCTCGTTTTCACCTTTTTGAGTGTAAAAGAGTTGAAAGATAGATGAAAACCCATCTTCCAATCCTTTTTCACCGTGAAATGTTAAGATCTTTGGTAGATTTTAAGTTATTGATGTGGAAATCGGTTAGATCTAGCTTATTCATGGTTGAATGAAGTCAAGAACATGAAGTTCTTGATGAACACCAAGAACACCATGATGACATCACTCAAGAACACCTAGATCTTGGTGATTTCATGGATGAAATTCAGATTTTGAAAGATAGAAAGATGGAGAATCGATTAATGAACAAAAACGTACAAGGATTAGAGCGAAATACTTACCGGTTTGAGAGAAATCTGAGATTTAGTGAGAAGAAGAGGCTGGTCGGTCAGAGCTTTTCCAAAAGTGGAAAGGTTGACAAAGACAGCCCTATTTATAGGCTTCCAAAAGAGGAAAGGGGTCAGCTGATCGAACAGCATCCCTGATCGAGCAGCTGTCCGATCGAACAGTCTGTTCGATCGGCTAGTCTGTTCGATCAGGTTGCCCTGTTCGATCGGCTAGCCTGTTCGATCAGGTTGCCCTGTTCGATCGGCTTGCCTGGTTTTGAGTGTTTCGCGACGATTTTTGATATTTCGAGTTTGATGGACGATGATTTGAGAATGATAGAATTCCTAATCAAATTACTTTTAGTAGTAGTCGAGACTATGTTTAACATACAAGCATCCTTACAACCATTTCGGGTTTGATTTCCATTGAGTTTGATTCACCTTTGAGTCTTGATTGATTTGATTGATTCACCACACACTTTAACATAAAAGTAAACATGCACAAGTAACACATAAGGCACACACACACGTATAAAAGTACTAAAATCCCCACACTTGAGTTTGATGATTGATTCGATTAGCTTGATTATTGATTGACTAGCTTTATTGCATTGTTACTTCCTACCATTCACAGTCGGTCGTTGATTCACAGTTCGATTATCGGTCGATTAGTTTGATTATACAACACTTACTCCAAATAATACAAAAATCAAAATGAAACTAAAATGAAATTAATCTTTATTAATCTTTAATTCCAATAACAGTCAACACTTGACTTTGACTTTGACTTTTGGAAAACACGGGGTGTTACAGTCTCCCCTCCTTTAGGGAATTTCGTCCCGAAATTTGGCCGAGAACCGTACATCGCCGTGTGATTTTACCAATTTGATGCTTCAGATCTATCTGAACAACTGCGGGTACTTGGCCTTCATGTCACTTTCGAGTTCCCAAGTGAACTCCGCGCCTCGTTTGCCTTCCCATCGTACTTTTACAATAGGAATGCGAGAGCGTCTGAGTTGCTTGGTCTGTCGGTCCATGATTTCGACAGGCTTTTCCACGAAGTGTAGCGTCTCATTGACCTGAAGATCGTCGAGTGGTATTATTGCGTCGTGGTTGGCTACGCATTTTCGAAGGTTTGAAATATGGAAAGTCGGGTGGACATTGCTGAGTTCCTCCGGTAATTCGAGTTTGTAGGCAACTTTACCGATCCTTTCCAGAATCTTAAAAGGTCCAACAAATCGAGGCGCAAGTTTCCCTCTTTTGCCGAATCGGACTACTCCCTTCCAAGGTGATACCTTTAGGAGCACGTAGTCGCCAACTGCAAATTCGCGGGGCCTGCGTCGTTTATCGGCGTACATCTTTTGTCTGTCCCGTGCCTTTACCAAGTTTTCCCTTATCTGGTGGATTTTGTCAGTCGTTTCTTGTAGAATCTCGGGCCCAGTCAATTGTGAATGACCGACCTCGTGCCATACAATAGGCGAGCGACATCTCCTACCATACAAGGCTTCGAAAGGTGCCATTTCGATGCTGGAGTGATAGCTATTATTGTACGAAAATTCGACTAACGGTAGGTGTTTGTTCCAACTACCACCAAAATCGATAACACACGCACGGAGCATGTCTTCAATAGTACGAATCGTTCTTTCAGTCTGCCCGTCGGTTTGCGGGTGGAATGCGGTACTCAAATTCAGCGTCGTACCAAGAGCTGCTTGAAAAGTTTCCCACAATCTCGATGTAAACCGAGCATCGCGATCAGAAATGATGTCTCGAGGCGTACCATGATTCTTAATGATCTCGTCGGTGTAGATTTGGGCTAGCTTGGCCACCTTGTAGTCTTCTCGTATTGGCAAAAAGTGGGCTGATTTGGTTAGACGGTCGACTATAACCCAAATACTGTCGTGACCTGATGGCGTGGCCGGAAGCTTAGTTATGAAATCCATAGCTATGCTTTCCCACTTCCATACGGGTATCGGCGGTTGTTCGAGTAAGCCTGAGGGTCTTTGGTGTTCAGCCTTGACTCTTGCACAAGTTAAACAGCTACCAACATATAGAGCAATATCCCTTTTCATCCCAGGCCACCAGTACTTGTAGCGAAGGTCCTGGTACATTTTGTCCGCACCGGGATGAATGGAATATCGGGATTTGTGGGCTTCGTTCATGATGATCTTTCGCAAATCTGTCCTCCTCGGAACCCAGATTCGGTCCAGATAATAGAATATCCCGTTGGCTTTGCTCACGAGTTGAGTTCCATCGTGATAGATTCGTTCTTTCTTCAACGTACGCTCGTTAAAGCATGCGTGTTGTGCTTCGCGGATGAGAGCTTCGAGGTTATACTGAGCCTGGATGTTTCGAACACCTATCACGTAATTCTTTCTGCTGAGGGCGTCTGCAACTACATTCGCCTTGCCTGGGTGATAACGGATCTCACAGTCGTAATCGTTGAGAAGTTCTACCCATCGGCGTTGACGCATATTGAGTTCTCTCTGGTTAAAGATATGTTGTAAGCTCTTGTGATCGGTGAAGATCGTACACTTTGTACCATACAGGTAGTGTCGCCAAATCTTTAAGGCAAAGACAACTGCGCCTAGCTCGAGGTCATGGGTCGTATAGTTCTTCTCGTGGATTTTGAGCTGTCGAGATGCGTAAGCTATAACCTTGTCTCGTTGCATGAGAACACAGCCAAGTCCAAGGTTTGAAGCATCACAATAGACAACGAAGTCATCGCTTCCGTCCGGCAGTGTAAGAACTGGTGCATGGCACAGCATGTGTTTGAGGGTTTGGAAAGCAGTCTCTTGTGCGGTTCCCCACACGATAGGCTTGTCTTTATGAGTAAGGGAGGTAAGCGGTACAGCAATCTTCGAGAATCCTTCGATGAATCGTCGGTAGTAACCAGCTAATCCGAGAAAAGAGCGAACTTCTGACGGATTCCTTGGCGTAACCCATCCCTTGACTGCCTCAACCTTTGCAGGATCAACGTGTATACCCCGACTATTCACAATATGACCCAGAAATTGAACTTCCTCCAACCAGAACTCACACTTGGAGAACTTGGCGTAGAGTTGGTTTCCCTGAAGCAACTCGAGAACCAATCGCAAATGCTGCGCATGTTCGGCCCTCGATCTGGAATAGATCAGGACATCGTCGATAAATACAATGACGAAACGGTCTAAGAACGGTTTACACACGCGATTCATCAGATCCATGAAGACCGCGGGTGCGTTGGTCAATCCAAAAGGCATGACAACAAATTCGTAGTGACCGTATCGGGTTCGAAAAGCGGTTTTGGGTATGTCTTCCTCTTGAATCCGCAACTGATGGTAGCCTGAACGTAGATCAATCTTGGAGAAACACTGAGCACCTTGTAATTGGTCAAACAGATCGTCGATTCTTGGTAAGGGGTATCGGTTCTTGATGGTCAGCTTGTTCAATTCCCGGTAATCGATGCACATTCGGAACGACCCGTCCTTCTTTTTGACGAAAAGGACTGGTGCGCCCCATGGAGAAGTGCTCGGGCGAATGAAGCCTTTTTCAAGTAACTCTTGGAGTTGGTTTGAGAGTTCTCGCATCTCAGATGGAGCGAGTCGATATGGAGCCTTGGCCACTGGGTTGGCTCCTGGAATAAGGTCGATTCGAAAGTCGATATCACGACTTGGAGGTAATCCAGGAAGATCATCAGGGAACACCTGAGGAAATTCTCGGACAACAGGAACATCCTTGACTTCAACTTTCCTTTTCTTGTCCGTCTCTGCTACAACAATGTTGGCCAAGAAGGCTCGATATTCCTTGCGGAGATATTTGCGAGCTTGAAGACAGGACATGAGCTTGAGATCTTTCGCAGTAGTTTCACCATAAACACATAGAATATCACCACTAGCTAGCACAAAACGAATCATCTTATCGGAACACACAACTTCAGCACGGTTTTCACGAAGAAAGTCCATGCCTACTATGACATCGAAACTTCCGAGTTGCATCGGGATAAGATTGATCGGGAATATATGATTGTTGAGCTCGAGAGTACAATCACGGAGCACAGAATTGACAGCAATGGTTCTTCCGGTAGCGATTTCTACTTCGAAGGGTGTCGAAAGATAAGAGCGCTTACGTCTAAGAAGCTTCTCAAATTCAAATGACACAAAGCAGTTATCGGCTCCAGTATCAAACAAACATGATGCATATATACCATTCACAAGGAACGTACCATTGACCACGTTGTTATCAGCTTGAGCCTGGCGTGCGTTGATGTTGAAAGTTCTGGCGTGAGCGGCTTGTTGTTGAGGCTGTTGTTGTTGTTGCTGGGGTTGTTGAGCTTCTTGTTTCACCACCCTGTTCGGGCACCGGTTTGCGAAGTGGTTAGGGTCACCACATGCAAAGCAGGTCCGAACATTGTTTGCCGGGGCCTGTGCAGCTTGAGGAGCTTGAGGAGCAGGTAGCAGGGCTTGGTTAACAGCAGCCTGAGCTTGCGTCTGACGGGGACCATAGCGGCAATTCGCAGTGAAATGCCCGTAAACGTTGCAGTGGGTACAGTAACGGCAGGCCACACCCACCGGGTGATGATAAGAACATGTAGCACAGAGTGGGTGGGGGCCGGTGTACGCACGCTTCGCTGGCGGCGCATTGATCACTGGCGCTGAACGCTGTGGCTGTTGCTGCTGGGCTGGTACAGACTGTAGTGGAGCAGCAGTGGTTGCGGCAGCGCAACTTTTGTTCTTCTTTCTTCTTCTCGAAGACTTGGAGGCTTGAGTGGTGGTGTTGTCGGTTGATGCGGCGGTGACTTGATGCAGGGGCTTGACTTGCTTATCCCAGAAACCAGCCTTCACCCGCTTGTCATTAATCTCAGCGGCGAGCAGGTAGGTCTCCTCAATCGTTGCGGGCTTTGAAGCTAGGACAAAATCCGCTACACAGTCAGGAAGAGCACGGATGTATTTCTTGATGGTCATGTCGGGAGTCTTGACCTGGTCTGGACAGATGATGCTTAACTGCTTGAAGCGAGCAATGAGACCAGCGTTGTCACCCTTGTCTTGTTTAATACCCCAGAATTCATCCTCCAACTTATGACGCTCATGGGAGGGACAGTATTCTTCGATCATGAGTTCCTTCAGCTTCTTCCATGACAGAGCATAGGCTGCGTCGTTTCCGCGCTTGTTTCTTTCAGCAGTCCACCAGTCCAAAGCACGGGACTGGAAGACGCCAGTAGCATTGAGAGTTCGGAGATTATCTGGGCATCCACTTTGACGAAAGGTGACTTCTATCGAGTCAAACCAGTGAAACATAGCCGTTGGACCATCCTCGCCGGTGAACTCTTTTGGCCCACATGCCTTAAATTGCTTGAAGCTAAAAGCAGTCTTGCTGGATTCTTTCGGAGCATCAGCTTGTGACATCTCAGATGATTTGCTGGCGTTCTCATAAACCTCACTCACGGCCTTCGCCACGGTCTTAGAGATGATAGCAGCCAGACGTCGATCTCTTTTCTCCTGGCGGGTAAGACGTGAGCGTGATCTAGGTTGTCCAGATGACGACATGGTCTGCAATAGACATCGTCACAGGCTCAACACAACGAATTCGAGTCTCACACGTTCTTAGATCTCTAAAGCTTAGAATCACGTCGCATCTCTCGTCACGTAACACATATAATCACATAAGCACATAATCATAGAGGCACATAAGCACAGAAGCAATTAGGGCACATAAGCACAGAAGCAATTAGGGCACATAAGCACAGAAGCAATTAGGGCACATAAGCAATTAAGCAAATAGAGCACTTAATTTCCTAAACACGTACGCAATTTTATCACAGTGGTAGTCAGAAAACAGAAACCTATAACCACAAGTCGAGTGTCGTTCGTTTTGCGTATCGGATAGCACCACATTGTATCGTCTAACTTAGTCGTATAGCGTAGCATAGCACACTGGTTTCGTTTAGATCACATCAACAGGGATTTGAATCGAGATAGGATGGCAACAAAGGTCACGCAGATTGACAACAAATGGAGTAACCAACAAATCTTAAAACACGTAAACAGGTAAATCATATAAAATCAACGAAACAACACTCAAAATCGGGAAATGGATTGTCTGCGGCTACTAGACTTCGACTAACCATGGCAATTTAACTATTCACAGTTGACTTGTCGTCACTTTCGACTCTAGGGGACATGTTTCTGCCTCGATTCTTGGGCATTATGCATGCGCATTCTAGGCCATACTCGTGAGTTCAGGTCGTTGGAGTCCGTCAATTGCCTTGGCGGGATAAAATAAAGTTGGAATAACTGCCAAGATTAGGGTTTCACCCCTAGCTCAGCAATTTCTTCCTTGTTTTAAGAAAATTTGGAGGAAAGTTTTCATCAAATTACGGGTTTCAGCCCTAATTTGGTATAATTTTCCCCCGTTTGTTGATAGAAATTTGTACAAAGTAATTGGCAAAAATTTGTAATTTAGGCAGGAATTTGCGGGTTTCACTCCTAATCCCGTCCAAATTACGAAATTTGGCTCGGAGTTCGGATGTAATGATAGAATAGAAGGAAACAACACAAAATAAGCACATAAACTTGGTCTCTTGGTTCCTAACTATAGTCTAGGTCTCTAAGACAGCGATCCGGACTAGATCGTGTCTAACCTAATTCCCTATAGTTATGGCTCTGATACCAATCTGTCACACCCCAACCGATGGCGGAATCATCGGGGCGCGGCACTGAGCGAAACAGATTGTTCAGAAGTTTCCACAACAACTATCATACAATTTAGTTATATAACACGTCCCATACCGTGTCCCAAATAATAACAAGTTATCATAGAAATCAACTAAACAATATGGGAACTGTTCCGACAACTCAAATTCTTAATTATTACAAACCGAATTAAATATTGTTTTAAGACCTCTAGACGGCTATCCGTAAATCTCACTGACTACAGGTGCCAGTACAAGATCTACAGATAATTATGGCCCTGGGGCAGGTACGTGGACACTGTCCTAAGGTCACTGGCTCCTAGAAGCTTATTATTGCCTCGCTTCCCTAGCACGCTAGTAGCTTAAACACCTGTCACATACGTTAAAATAAAAGTCAATACATATAATGTAAAGGTGAGTACACAAGTTTGATATAGCATATAGAGTTCGAATAGTTTACGCATAACTAAGCACGTACACAAGGGCAAACGATGCATGTAAATTATCAACATGGGACCATCGATACCAACGACTTCGAGTTGACTGTCCGAGACAGTTCGCAATACATGATTACCACCGTAATCCATGCAAGAAATTGTCCTTAGCAACCCCCGTGTGAACGGGTGCTGAGTCCAAACTATAGTACTACGTTGCTAAAGCAGGTAGATAGCACTCCACGTGTAAACATAATAAACAGCAATCATTTAGACAAGTAATACATGCAAGTAGGTTAGCGTTCAAATAGTTTGTGTTGTTGGTGAATTTGATAGATTACGTATGTAACACCCAAAAGTGCTGAAAGCAAAAAGGGATCGAGTATACTCACAGTGGTTGGTTGTGGATTGAAGGGAGCACTGAGAATAGGTTAGCCTGAATAGTTCGATAACACAACGATGAGTAACGCGGAAAAGTAAACAATGTACTTGGATCGAGTAGGCCATTCGATCGGACAGCAGTTCGATCGAGTGGGCTGTTCGATTGGTTTGAAAATCCGTTCGAACATCCGTTCGATCGGCCGGCTGGCTCGATCGGCTGGTTCCTTCAAGTGGATTGTTTCTTCCTTTGATGTGAAGGATGTGTTTGTGTATGATGGTTTGTACTACCTTTCAAGTTGGTCGATCGAACAGCTGTTCGATCGGTTAGCCCAACCGATCGGTTAGCATTGCATTGTTTTCAAATATGTCACTCGATCGGCTGGCATGCTCGATCGGGTGACATTCCAATGTTTCGAAAAGTCTAAGTGTTTTGAAGTATAGTATCTCATGATTCGAGCAGTAATGATTACAATCGAGTGGCGTAGTCGATCGAACAGTACCTCGTCAATACTACACTTTATGAGTTTGTGGGACTAAGTGCTAGTCGATCGGTTAGCCTAGCCGATCGGCTGGCATAGTCGTTCGGTTGGGCTGTTCGATCGAACAGCCTAGCCGTTCGGCCAGCTTCTCGATTCGGTTAACCTACCACTTAACACTTGGTTATTCCCGTTAATTGTTGATGTTTTAGAGATATTTTGACTACGAGTTGAACCACGAAGCTGAAGTCCCTACTTAGTCTACTGACTCGAGCAGGAATCACCCAAACTCGGTCAGAGACGGTTTGGAACCCAAGTTTAACGTTTAACCCGGAATCGGTATATCTCTCGGTAGAACCCGAATCTTGAACCATGTGTTTGTTTAGATTGGCTTGTAAATCGGTTCAAGTCTCGTTTTCACCTTTTTGAGTGTAAAAGAGTTGAAAGATAGATGAAAACCCATCTTCCAATCCTTTTTCACCGTGAAATGTTAAGATCTTTGGTAGATTTTAAGTTATTGATGTGGAAATCGGTTAGATCTAGCTTATTCATGGTTGAATGAAGTCAAGAACATGAAGTTCTTGATGAACACCAAGAACACCATGATGACATCACTCAAGAACACCTAGATCTTGGTGATTTCATGGATGAAATTCAGATTTTGAAAGATAGAAAGATGGAGAATCGATTAATGAACAAAAACGTACAAGGATTAGAGCGAAATACTTACCGGTTTGAGAGAAATCTGAGATTTAGTGAGAAGAAGAGGCTGGTCGGTCAGAGCTTTTCCAAAAGTGGAAAGGTTGACAAAGACAGCCCTATTTATAGGCTTCCAAAAGAGGAAAGGGGTCAGCTGATCGAACAGCATCCCTGATCGAGCAGCTGTCCGATCGAACAGTCTGTTCGATCGGCTAGTCTGTTCGATCAGGTTGCCCTGTTCGATCGGCTAGCCTGTTCGATCAGGTTGCCCTGTTCGATCGGCTTGCCTGGTTTTGAGTGTTTCGCGACGATTTTTGATATTTCGAGTTTGATGGACGATGATTTGAGAATGATAGAATTCCTAATCAAATTACTTTTAGTAGTAGTCGAGACTATGTTTAACATACAAGCATCCTTACAACCATTTCGGGTTTGATTTCCATTGAGTTTGATTCACCTTTGAGTCTTGATTGATTTGCTTGATTCACCACACACTTTAACATAAAAGTAAACATGCACAAGTAACACATAAGGCACACACACACGTATAAAAGTACTAAAATCCCCACACTTGAGTTTGATGATTGATTCGATTAGCTTGATTATTGATTGACTAGCTTTATTGCATTGTTACTTCCTACCATTCACAGTCGGTCGTTGATTCACAGTTCGATTATCGGTCGATTAGTTTGATTATACAACACTTACTCCAAATAATACAAAAATCAAAATGAAACTAAAATGAAATTAATCTTTATTAATCTTTAATTCCAATAACAGTCAACACTTGACTTTGACTTTGACTTTTGGAAAACACGGGGTGTTACAAAAAGTCTTCCTGCCTCTCAGTTTGCTGCCTTCCGAAAATTGCTTCGCCTTGGTCTGCCACCTTTTCGCTTGAGGGGAGATGTTAGATAGATTGTATGACTTATACGTATTTATTTAATTCTTTAGGTCCTTATTTGTAACTTGTATCTCTATATATTGGTTTGTCTGTATCAATAATATTCATTCAAAGCAAAACCCTTTCATTGTTGAACACGGTGGATATAAAAACCCAAACTCTCACATCGTAGAATTCGATAAGACGGTTTTAGTGCCATTGAATGAGGTCAATCAGAGTCTGTTTGATATCTTTCTTACGACTTCTTATTTTTAAGAGACTTTGTATTTGATCCTCACCCTTTAAATACTAATATACGTGCATAACCAGATATTTAATAAAAATTAAACGAGTTAAGTTCGAGTAAAACACAAACACTCTTGATATAAACGTGCATTAGCTCATTTTCACACATAATTGCATGTGTAAAAACCGATATGTAGAATAACGCTCAAATGATGAATATAATCGTAAAGTGAATTTAAACGTATACAGGTTTTATTATCATGTTTGTTTACTTTTACAAAGACTTGGTCACTACAATCAACTATTTAACAAACCGTAAGTTTAGCCAATAAAGTGAAAGTTCATTTGTTTTTAGGGTATACGGGGCACCATGCGGGGAGTGGGGCGGTGACCCAAGTCCCCGAGCGGGAACACCGCCGCCAACATAAAGCCAGACTTGTGGCTCAAGGGTTTAGTCAAATCCCGGGACTTGACTACTCTCTCACGTTTAGTCCGGTTGTTAAAGCCGCAACTATGCGAACAGTTCTCTCGTTGGCAGTCATAAATAAATGGAACGTACATCAACTTGACGTCAACAATGCTTTTTTACATGGACATCTCACCGAAAGTGTCTTTATGGAACAACATCCGGGATTCGTTGATTCTCGATTTCCTGATCATGTGTGCAAATTAAATAAAGCCATCTACGGTTTGAAACAAGCCCCGCAGGCTTGGTTTCAACGTTTAAGTCTTTTCCTCACCAACAATGGTTTTCTGTGCAGTCGTGCTGATCCTTCCTTGTTCATCCTCAAACGCAATTCTTGTGCCATGTACCTTCTTGTCTATGTTGATGATCTCATTCTAACGGGCAATGATCCTAACGCTCTCAAATCCTTCATCTCGTGTCTTCATAATGAATTTGCTATCAAAGATCTGGGAGAACTCAACTACTTCCCTGGATTGGAAGTTACCTACACTTCTAATGGACTCTTTTTAAATCAATCAAAATATGCTTTAGATATTCTATCCCGTGCCAAAATGTTGGATGCAAAACCTGCTCCAACACCTTTAAGCACGAATGTCTCTTTTGTCTCTGCAGGTGAATCTTTTTCAGATACCACTTACTACCGGTCCATTGTAGGAGCACTTCAGTATCTCACGATAACAAGACCTGACATTTCGTATGCTGTTAATCAAGTCAGCCAATTTTTACATGCTCCAACTGTTGATCATTTCCAAGCGGTAAAACGCATTCTTCGTTACATAAAGGGCACTCTTGCGTATGGGCTTCACTACAGTCAACCCGAGCATACGTCTCTGCTGGGCTACTCTGATGCGGACTGGGCTAGATGCTTAGAAACTCGACGGTCCACCTATGGCTATTCTATTTTTTGGGAGGCAATCTAATATCTTGGAGTGCTAAAAAGCAACCCACTGTTGCTCGGTCAAGTTGTGAGTCTGAATATAGAGCTATGGCTAACACTGCTGCGGAAATTGTTTGGCTCACCCATCTGCTTCAAGAATTACATGCGCATCCTTCGGTCAGACCTACTATATTATGTGACAATCAAAGTGCTTTATTTCTTACACAAAATCCTATCTCGCACAAGCGTGCCAAGCATATTGATTTGGACTATCATTTTCTGCGTGAATTGGTCTCCTCTGGCAAATTGATAACTAAATTTGTTCCTACCAAGCTTCAAGTGGCAGGCATCTTCACCAAAAGTCTTCCTGCCTCTCAGTTTGCTGCCTTCCGAAAATTGCTTCGCCTTGGTCTGCCACCTTTTCGCTTGAGGGGGGATGTTAGATAGATTGTATGACTTATACGTATTTATTTAATTCTTTAGGTCCTTATTTGTAACTTGTATCTCTATATATTGGTTTGTCTGTATCAATAATATTCATTCAAAGCAAAACCCTTTCATTGTTGAACACGGTGGATACAAAAACCCAAACTCTCACATCGTAGAATTCGATAAGATGGTTTTAGTGCCATTGAATGAGGTCAATCAGAGTCTGTTTGACATCTTTCTTACGACTTCTTATTTTTAAAAGACTTTGTATTTGATCCTCACCCTTTAAATACTAATATACGTGCATAACCAGATATTTAATAAAAATTAAACGAGTTAAGTTCGAGTAAAACACAAACACTCTTGATATAAACGTGCATTAGCTCATTTTCACACATAATTGCATGTGTAAAAACCAATATGTAGAATAACGCTCAAATGATGAATATAATCGTAAAGTGAATTTAAACGTATACAGGTTTTATTATCATGTTTGTTTACTTTTACAAAGACTTGGTCACTACAATCAACTATTTAACAAACCGTAAGATTAGCCAATAAAGTGAAAGTTCGTTTTTTTAGGGTATACGGGGCACCATGCGGGGAGTGGGGCGGTGACCCAAGTCCCCGAGCGGGAACACCGCCGCCAACACAAAGCCAGACTTGTGGCTCAAGGGTTCAGTCAAATCCCGGGACTTGACTACTCTCTCACGTTTAGCCCGGTTGTTAAAGCCGCAACTGTGCGAACAGTTCTCTCGTTGGCAGTCATAAATAAATGGAACGTACATCAACTTGACGTCAACAATGCTTTTTTACATGGACATCTCACCGAAAGTGTCTTTATGGAACAACATCCGGGATTCGTTTGTCACACCCCCCGAAATCCACCTGCGGAGTATCACCGCTTGGGAACGTGACTGACCAGGATCAAGCCACCAATCATATAAAACAACGTAAATAGTAAAAGTAAATGTAATTTAACCAAACCAATCCATATGAAAGGTGTTCAAAACATAAGTATAAATTCAACGTTTAGCGGAAGCATATGAGTAAAAGCCCAACATAAATAAAGTATGTAATGTCATAATGTTTAATCAAAGCATTCACGATCCTTGTCCACAACGACCACGCCTCCCAGTGCAAGCTCCATATCTACCTAACGACCTGCAAGGCATGTAACAGAGGGTCAACAACTAGTTGAGCGAGTTCACAGTAAGTAAGTTCGTAATAGTAAGTATGTTTCGTAACGTGTGGCTCTACTAGGCCGATAGTATGTTCTATTAGTGGGGGCTTCCCATAGTTGCATATACACTAGACTATTTGTAACCATAAGTGTTCTTCTTAACCCGAGAACAGTAGTACGTACAAGGTTAACGTAGGTTTTACGTAAGTGTCCTTCACAAACCGAGGACAGTGGTACGCGGGAGTTTACGTAGGTTTTACGTAAGTGCCTGTCACAATCCGAGGCAGTAGTGAGTATAAGTTTACGTAGGTTTTACGTAAGTGTCCTTCGCAACCTGAGGACAGTGATGAGTACAAGTATACGTAGGTTTTACGTATGTATCCTTCGCATCCGAGGACGATGGTAGATAGTCTAGTAACAGTGTAAGTACAAGTATCTATTCAATCTCATTCCTTCAATCCCATTCCCAAACACCGGGAATCCCATGCCTTGGTAGGAGTGTGAACTCACCTTGGTTTGCTCGGTTTGTGATTGCTTCTAGTGTTAATTAATGGTTAGGTCCGTTACACACAACCTAGGGTACATTGCACATAAACTCGATGTAAGTGTTTACGTTCAATTAGGGTTTACAATTCCTTGATGTCCAAACAACTGTGTTCCGTGTGATAATCGTGTACAGAATGACATGACATGGATTGTTCATACATACAGTATCATCCGGTAACATACAGTATCATACAGTAATATACAGTAGCATATAGTAGCATGCAAAGTGTTCGAACTTAGCATTATAAGTAAACTCAGACTTTTCAAGCATTAACAGAACTTCGGATCATACAATCATCACCAAAATTCGGACATCTAGTCCTTGGGCAACAAAACTCGGACCAAACACTCCCCCATAAAAACTCGGACCAAACTCCACCCTTTAAAAATCGGATCACATCAATTCTTAAAACTCGGACTATGTTTCTCATGTAAAATTCGGACCTTAGTTTCCTTTACACAAAAATCGGACATACAAGCATACCCTTATAAAATTCGGACCCCATATGCATCTCATATATAAATTCGGACCATGTGTTTACAATTAAAACTCGGATCATACATTCAAATAAAATTCGGACCTTCATGTATTCAAAACTCGGACCTTCATGTGTTATAAAAGTTCGGACCATCATGCATAATAACCAAAACTCGGACTACACATACACAATAAAATTCGGACTTTACATGCAATCAAAAGTCGGACCATGTTCATTTATATAATTCGGACCATATAGTATTTAATCAAAACTCAGACTATGCATCTCATATAAAATTCGGACTTTGTGACTTCACAAAGTCCTGACACTTAACTCCGAGTTATCAACATGCGTGAATTCCAAAACAATTTTACAGTTTCAATGGATCAGTCACACTTACGATCAAGAAACCCTAATCCCAGACATTGCCAGTGTTGTAATCAAATTAACAATCAAGCAATTCTAACATATCATGCATCTCATTGTCAAGCATTTGATTAAGCAACTATTCACAAACCATTTCACAATAATCAGGAGAATCAACAAACCCAGAGCCATTATATGAAGAACTAGGGTTTTGCATGAATCACATAATCAAGGATTAACAACAAATAATCATTAAACGTTTACCTTAGATTGATTCTAGATGAAGAGAGATCAAAAGTGATGAAGAGCTTGTGCCACCAAGAATGATGAAGAAGATGATTGTAGGAGAGGATTGTAGAGGAATATTGAAGGTACGTATGATGAGTGTGAGATGATTGTGAGGGAGGTTAGGGTTAAGAGTTATTAAAATCACTAACTACTCTACACACCCCTAAGTATCATCTTTTACATAAAACACACCCATCACAATATAATTTACAGTTTCATCACCAAGTTCATGCATTTGTCAAATCATTCGTAAAATAACACATAACCATGCAACAATCACAATACACTTTATCAAGTCACAACGTATACAGTTACAAAGCAAACAAATTGTGTAAGTAAGCAACTAAACAAACAGTGAACGTGCAATATATGCGAAAGTGGAATCTCGGAAACTCGAGTTGTCACATTATCCCCAACTTGAAAGAAATTTCGTCCCGAAATTTAGCATGCGATTACTGAGGAAGCTAGTTAAGTTGTATCCTTTACTGGTTTTCCTGGGGTGTCACATCATCCCCCCGTTGATTTGGAATTTCGTCCCGAAATTCTGTAGTAGTTTCGGCCTCAGTAGTAGTTGCATTGTCCTGAAATAACTGGGGATATTTGAGTTCCATTTGGTCTTCTCGTTCCCAGGTATACTCTGGGCCACGACGGGAGTTCCAACGAACTCGTACAAGAGGTATTCTGGTGTTCTTGAGGACCTTGACATCCCGGTCTGTGATTTCAACAGGTTCCTCGACGAAATGCAACTGTTCGTCGATAGTGAGTTCCTTCAAAGGAACTATGAGGGTCTCATCTGACAGACACTTCTTCAGATTCGACACGTGGAATACGTTGTGAACTTCATCGAGTTTAGCTGGTAGATTCAGTTTTTAGGCCACTTTGCCTATTCTTTCAATGATCTCGAACGGTCCAACGTACCGCGGATTGAACTTGCCCCGTTTACCAAAACGAACCACACCCTTCCAGGGTGAGACTTTGGGTAGCACTCGATCCCCAACTTGGAACTCGAGCGGTTTCCTGCGCTTATCAGCGTAACTTTTCTGACGGTCACGAGCTGCCGCCATGCGCTGTCGTATTTGTGCTATTCGTTCAGTAGCATCAACTACCATTTCTGGACCTGTGATTTGACTATCCCCCACCTCTGCCCAACAGAGAGGTGACCGGCATTTACGTCCGTACAATGCCTCGAATGGTGCGGCCTAAATGCTGGTGTGATAACTGTTATTGTACGAAAACTCCACTAACGGGAGATGTTTTTCCCAGCTGTTGCCGAAATCGATAACACACGCCCGAAGCATGTCTTCTTGAGTCTGGATAGTGCGCTCAGACTGCCCATCTGTCTGAGGGTGGTAAGCTGTGCTCATGTCTAACCGAGAGCCAAAAGATTTGTGCATTTCTTGCCATAGTTCTGAAGTAAATCGTGCATCACGATCTGAAATAATAGAGGTTGGCACTCCATGCCTCGAAACAACTTCTTTCAAGTAAATGTCTGCTAATGTAGAGAACTAGTCAGTTTCCTTGATAGCCAAGAAATGAGCAGACTTAGTGAGTCGATCCACGATCACCCAAATAGTATCATTCCCACGCTGGGATCTAGGCAGGCCAGTAACAAAATCCATGGAAATTTCTTCCCATTTCCACTGTGGTATCTTGGGTTGCTGAAGTAGGCCTGAGGGTTTCTGGTACTCCGTCTTGACCCTCGCACAGGTCAAACACTTGCCGACGTAAGTTGCTATGTGGGCCTTCATGCTAGGCCACCAGTACGTAGTTCTAAGATCGTGGTACATTTTGTCCGAACCTGGATGTACCGAGTAGCGAGACTTGTGAGCTTCATCCATTACCAGCTCGCGTAAGTTGCCATAATGTGGAACCCAAATGCGTCCTGTTACATAGTAGGCGACATCTTCCCTTTGTTCTAATCGTTGCCTTGAGCCGCGTAGGGCTTCGGCCCTGACGTTTTCTGGTTTCAATGCTTCTACCTGAGCATCTCGTATCTGTGCAGGAAGAGTAGACTGAATTGTGAGTTGCAAGGCTCGTACACGCCTAGGTGTAGTGTCTTTCCGATTGAGGGCGTCAGCCACAACATTGGCTTTGCCTGGATGGTACTTGATAGCGCATTCGTAATCATTCAGCAGTTCGACCCATCGTCGTTGACGCATGTTCAATTCCTTGTGCTTGAAGGTATGCTCGAGACTCCTATGATCGGTGTAAATAGTGCACTTGGTACCGTACAAGTAGTGTCGCCATATCTTAAGCGTGAATACAACAGCTCCCAGCTCTAAATCGTGTGTAGTGTAGTTCCGTTCATGAACTTTAAGTTGCCGCGAAGCGTAGGCAATGACTTTATCCCTTTGCATCAATACAACAACCAAGCCCCTGTATCGATGCGTCACAATAGACCACAAAATCGTCCGTGCCCTCTGGCAATGAGAGGATAGGTGCGCTGCAAAGTCTATCCTTTAAGTGCTGAAAAGCGGCTTCCTGGGGATTACCCCAACGATAGGTGACACCCTTATGTGTCAGTAGAGTAAGCGGTTGTGCGATCTTTGAGAAATCCTTGATAAATCGTCTGTAGTAACCCGCCAAACTCAAGAATTGGCGTATTTCCGTTGGTGTACGCGGTGCAGGCCAGTTCCTGATCGAATCTACCTTAGATAGATCAACATGAATCCCATCCTCGTTTACCACATGGCCTAGAAAATGGACTTCACGAAGCCAGAAGTCGCATTTTGAAAACTTGGCGTACAGTTGTTCCTTTCGAAGAAGTTCAAGATAAGTCGTAAGTGCTGCTCGTGTTCCTCCTGACTCTTGGAGTGGATCAGAATGTCGTCGATGAAAACAATCATGAACTTGTCTAAATAAGGCTTGCACACCCTGTTCATAAGATCCATGAAGACTGTCGGTGCGTTCGTTAGCCCGAATGGCATGACTAGAAACTCATAGTGGCCGTAGCGAGTTCTGAATGCTGTCTTAGAGAAGTCCTCATTCCGGACTCTCAGCTGATGGTAACCTGACCTCAGATCAATCTTGGAGTAGTAGCTCGACCCTTGCAACTGGTCGAATAAGTCGTCAATACGAGGAAGAGGATAGCGGTTCTTCACTGTCACCTTGTTGAGCTCGCGGTAATCAATGCACATCCTGAAGGTACCGTCCTTCCTTTTCACAAAGGCGAAGAGCTAGGTCGAATAAATCCCTTATCCAAGAGCTCTTGTAGTTGCTTTGATAGTTCTTCCAGTTCAGTTGGAGCTAATCGATACGGTGCGCGAGCTATAGGTGTTGCTCCAGGAGCTAGTTCAATCTGGAATTCGACCTGGCGATGAGGCGGTAGCCCAGGTAAATCTTCAGGAAACACTTGAGGAAAATCGCGTACAACTGGGATATCCTCTATTCTTTTCTCTTTCGTTGATGCATCAGTAACTAGTGCCAAAATGGCAGTATGACCCTTTCGTAAACATTTCTGAGCCTTCAGGAAGGAGATGATGCCAACCACAGCACCACTCTTGTTGCCTTGAACTTCGAGAGGTTCTTTACCAGGACGGGGAATACGAATGATCTTCTCCTTACATAGGATCTCTGCTTGCTGTTGGGATAACCAGTCCATACCAATGACGATGTCGAAACTACCCAGAACTATAGGAATGTGGTCGATAGAGAAAGTCTGACCAGCGAGGATAAGATTACAACCCTAAACTATGTGTGTGGCCTCTAGACTTTTACCATTAGCTAACTCTACGACATGTTTGGTGTTTAGGGGAGTTGGTGCACGTTTTAACATTTGGCTAACTTTCAAAGACACATAACTAGTATCCGCACCCGAATCGAATAATACAGTAACATAAAAGCCATCAAGAAGAAACTTACCCATAACTACGTTGGTATCATTCCCGGCATCACCCTGCCCCAGCACAAATGCACGTCCCCTTGCTTTGTTGCCGTTGTTGTTCCCACTGTTGTTGTTTCCGTTGCCTTGGTTGTTGTTGTTGTTGTTGTTCTGGTTTCGGTTTAACTAAGGGCAGTGTCTTTTGAAGTGACCTTCAGCGACACAATGAAAACATCCCTTGTTGCCCTGTTGCTGATTCTGTGGTGTTTGCTGCTGTTGCTGATTCTGATTCACAGGCCGCGGGCTCCTACAATCCTTGGCCTCATGACCCATCTTGAGACACCTCTAGCAACAACCCTTGTTGCACTGGCCACTGTGGTGTCTGTTACAATTGTTACACCTTGGGAGGTTCCCTCGATATCCACCCTGCCTGTGACTGCCCAAAGATTGCTGACTAGGGCTCTGATAGTTGTCAGTCTTTCGTTGCTGAACCTGAGACTGAATTGAAGCTGATCCCTTGCTGGAATCCCCCTCCCATTTTCTCTTGTTGTCACTGGGAGTGGCAGGAGTAGCAGAAGTGGTAACGGTAGTAGTAGTAGCGCTGATACGTTTAGGCAGCCTGTTCTGTTCCACTGCCTGATCCGTGAGGCGATGAGCAAGACGCTGAACATCCTGGGTGTTATTGAGGTTAGCCGATGTCACATGGCTCTGAATTTCAGGTGCTAACTCCTTGAGATATAATTCAATGCGCTTGACTGGAGGGTCCACCATAGTTGGACACAAGATGGCCAGCTCGTTTGACCGTTTCGTATAAGCTTCGATTTCCGACCCTGTCATTTTCAGATGGTAGAGCTCCACTTCCAACTTGTGGATGTCATCACGTGTGCAGTATTCTCGTTTGATGAGTTCCTTGAAATCGTTCCAAGGGGTGGCGTTAGCAGCTGCCAACCCTAAAATCTGAACTTGCGCATTCCACCAAGTTAGCGCAATTCCTTCTAAAGTACCAGTGGCGCATTTCACCCTGCGAGCCTCAGGGCATTCACACATCTCAAACACCGACTCGAGCTTCTCAAACCAATGGAGGAGTCCAACCGCTCCTTCAGTGCCACTAAACGTGCTAGGACGACAACCCATGAAGTTCTTGAAAGTGCAAACAGGTTGCTGAGCGTTTACGTAGGTTTTACGTAAGTGCCTGTCACAATCCGAGGCAGTAGTGAGTATAAGTTTACGTAGGTTTTACGTAAGTGTCCTTCGCAACCTGAGGACAGTGATGAGTACAAGTATACGTAGGTTTTACGTATGTATCCTTCGAATCCGCGGACGATGGTAGATAGTCTAGTAACAGTGTAAGTACAAGTATGTATTCAATCTCATTCCTTTAATCCCATTCCCAAATCCCGGGAATCCCATGCCTTGGTAGGAGTGTGAACTCACCTTGGTTTGCTCAGTTTGTGATTGCTTCTAGTGTTAATTAATGGTTAGGTCCGTTACACACGACCTAGGGTACATTGCACATAAACTCGATGTAAGTATTTACGTTCAATTAGGGTTTACAATTCCTTGATGTCCAAACAACTG
This sequence comes from Helianthus annuus, assembly GCF_002127325.2. Lineage (NCBI taxonomy): Eukaryota > Viridiplantae > Streptophyta > Magnoliopsida > Asterales > Asteraceae > Helianthus > Helianthus annuus. The sequence goes on from NC_035448.2 coordinate 188,176,895, forward strand.
TGTTCCGTGTGATAATCGTGTACAGAATGACATGACATGGATTGTTCATACATACAGTATCATCCAGTAACATACAGTATCATACAGTAATATACAGTAGCATACAGTAGCATGCAAAGTGTTCGAACTTAGCATTATAAGTAAACTCAGACTTTTCAAGCATTAACAGAACTTCGGATCATACAATCATCACCAAAATCCGGACATCTAGTCCTTGGGCAACAAAACTCGGACCAAACACTCCCCCATAAAAACTCGGACCAAACTCCACCCTTTAAAAATCGGATCACATCAATTCTTAAAACTCAGACTATGTTTCTCATGTAAAATTCGGACCTTAGTTTCCTTTACACAAAATTCGGACATACAAGCATACCCTTATAAAATTCGGACCCCATATGCATCTCATATATAAATTCGGACCATGTGTTTACAATTAAAACTCGGATCATACATTCAAATAAAATTCGGACCTTCATGTATTCAAAACTCGGACCTTCATGTGTTATAAAAGTTCAGACCATCATGCATAATAACCAAAACTCGGACTACACATACACAATAAAATTCGGACTTTACATGCAATCAAAAGTCAGACCATGTTCATTTATATAATTCGGACCATATAGTATTTAATCGAAACTCAAACTATGCATCTCATATAAAATTCGGACTTTGTGACTTCACAAAGTCCTGACACTTAACTCCGAGTTATCAACATACATGATTCCAAAACCATTTTACAGTTTCAATGGAACAGTCACACTTACGATCAAGAAACCCTAATCCCAGACAATGCCAGTGTTGTAATCAAATTAACAATCAAGCAATTCTAACATATCATGCATCTCATTGTCAAGCATTTGATTAAGCAACTATTCATAAACCATTTCACAATAATCAGGAGAATCAACAAACACAGAGCCATTATATGAAGAACTAGGGTTTTGCATGAATCACATAATCAAGGATTAACAACAAATAATCATTAAACGTTTACCTTAGATTGATTCTAGATGAAGAGAGATCAAAAGTGATGAAGAGCTTGTGCCACCAAGAATGATGAAGAAGATGATTGTAGGAGAGGATTGTAGAGGAATATTGAAGGTACATATGATGATTGTGAGATGATTGTGAGGGAGGTTAGGGTTAAGAGTTATTAAAATTTCACTAACTACTCTACACACCCCTAAGTATCATCTTTTACATAAAACACACCCATCACAATATAATTTACAGTTTCATCACAAGTTCATGCATTTGTCAAATCATTCGTAAAATAACACATAACCATGCAACAATCACAATACACTTTATCAAGTCACAACGTATACAGTTACAAAGCAAACAAATTGTGTAAGTAAGCAACTAAACAAACAGTGAACGTGCAATAAATGCGAAAGTGGAATCTCGGAAACTCGAGTTGTCACATTATCCCCAACTTGAAAGAAATTTCGTCCCGAAATTTAGCATGCGGTTACTGAGGAAGCTAGTTAAGTTGTATCATTTACTGGTTTTCCTAGGGTGTCACATCGTTGATTCTCGATTTCCTGATCATGTGTGCAAATTAAATAAAGCCATCTACGGTTTGAAACAAGCCCCGCGGGCTTGGTTTCAACGTTTAAGTCTTTTCCTCACCAATAATGGTTTTCTGTGCAGTCGTGCTGATCCTTCCTTGTTCATCCTCAAACGCAATTCTTGTGCCATGTACCTTCTTGTCTATGTTGATGATCTCATTCTAACGGGCAATGATCCTAACGCTCTCAAATCCTTTATCTCGTGTCTTCATAATGAATTTGCTATCAAAGATCTGGGAGAACTCAACTACTTCCCTGGATTGGAAGTTACCTACACTTCTAATGGACTCTTTTTAAATCAATCAAAATATGCTTTAGATATTCTATCCCGTGCCAAAATGTTGGATGCAAAACCTGCTCCAACACCTTTAAGCACGAATGTCTCTTTTGTCTCTGCAAGTGAATCTTTTTCAGATACCACTTACTATCGGTCCATTGTAGGAGCACTTCAGTATCTCATGATAACAAGACCTGACATTTTGTATGCTGTTAATCAAGTCAGCCAATTTTTACATGCTCCAACTATTGATCATTTCCAAGCAGTAAAACGCATTCTTCGTTACATAAAGGGCACTTTTGCGTATGGGCTTCACTACAGTCAACCCGAGCATACGTCTCTGCTGGGCTACTCTGATGCGGACTTGGCTAGATGCTTAGAAACTCGACGGTCCACCTATGGCTATTCTATTTTTTGGGAGGCAATCTAATATCTTGGAATGCTAAAAAGCAACCCACTGTTGCTCGGTCAAGTTGTGAGTCTGAATATAGAGCTATGGCTAACACTGCTGCGGAAATTGTTTGGCTCACCCATCTGCTTCAAGAATTACATGCGCATCCTTCGGTCAGACCTACTATATTATGTGACAATCAAAGTGCTTTATTTCTTACCCAAAATCCTATCTCTCACAAGCGTGCCAAGCATATTGATTTGGACTATCATTTTCTGCGTGAATTGGTCTCCTCTGGCAAATTGATAACTAAATTTGTTCCTACCAAGCTTCAAGTGGCAGATATCTTCACTAAAAGTCTTCCTGCCTCTCAGTTTGCTGCCTTCCGAAAATTGCTTCGCCTTGGTCTGCCACCTTTTCGCTTGAGGGGGGATGTTAGATAGATTGTATGACTTATACGTATTTATTTAATTCTTTAGGTCCTTATTTGTAACTTGTATATCTATATATTGGTTTGTCTGTATCAATAATATTCATTCAAAGCAAAACCCTTTCATTGTTGAACAAGGTGGATACAAAAACCCAAACTCTCACATCATAGAATTCGATAAGACGGTTTTAGTGCCATTAAATGAGGTCAATCAGAGTCTGTTTGATATCTTTCTTACGACTTCTTATTTTTAAGAGACTTTGTATTTGATCCTCACCCTTTAAATACTAATATACGTGCATAACCAGATATTTAATAAAAATTAAACGAGTTAAGTTCGAGTAAAACACAAACACTCGTGATATAAACGTGCATTAGCTCATTTTCACACATAATTGCATGTGTAAAAACTGATATGTAGAATAACGCTCAAATGATGAATATAATCGAAAAGTGAATTGAAACGTATACAGGTGTTATTATCATGTTTGTTTACTTTTACAAAGACTTGGTCACTACAATCAACTATTTAACCGTAAGTTTAGCCAATAAAGTGAAAGTTCGTTTGTTTTTAAGGTATACGGGGCACCATGCGGGGAGTGGGGCGGTGACCCAAGTCCCCGAGCGGGAACACCGCCACCATCACCGCGGGGAGGGGGATCGGGGAGGGTTCACCGCACAAAAAAGAAAGGAGAGAGAGAGAGATGATGATGAGATGAAAGGTGCTGATTGGATGAAAAGTATTTATGTAATTAAGAAAAAAAATAAAAAAACAAGTCCCCCAAGAGAGGAGTGCCGCCATCAAATTTAGGGTGTGAGGGGGGTTAAGAGGGGAGTTGACGTGGCGCGTGCTGATTGGCCGTGCGTAAGAGAGGGGACTCCCTTAAGACCATGTGTAGTGGGGAATTATGGGGGCATTATTTAAAAAAAACGCCCACTCCCCCATTACATAGGGCATTATGGGGCATTATTTAAAAAAAATTGCTTGGGCATTATAATTAAAACGCCTAAATTGGAAGAAGGAAGGTTTGACTGGGGTTGACCCACCAATGAGAAAATAGTTTGCTTTTTTTTTTGTTTAATGATTGGAAGGGGCATTATCAGGCATTATTCCCACTACGCCACTTTTGCAATAACGCCTTATGCTGACTGGGATGACACGTGTCGGATAATGCCCCATGGTGGGGGCATTATTTTTCTAAACCACTACGGGTGGTCTAAGAGAGGAGTGCCCCTCTCACCCTTAATAAGTCATCCCATGTATTTTAGTGAAATGAGGATTAGATCTTTAGGTGCTAGTCGCGACTTAACAAATTGATATACATTCTAAAGACCAAAAACGTTATGGATTTTTAAGCTATAAAGAATTAACAATTTAAATTTGAAAAATTAAATATTAGATTTAAGAGTAAAATGCACGGATAGTCCCTGTGGTTTTGCATAATAATACCTATAGTCCCCAATTTTTGGAAATTACACTGGTGCTCCCTGTGGTTTGACAGTTTGTTACTCGGATAGTCCCTGGAGTGGATGACGGTTAGTTTTCTCTGTTAAGTGGATGTGAAATGACAAATTTACCCTTCTTCTTCTCCACCCTATTAAAACAAAACAACCTCACCCACCCCCACCTTTCTCTTGTTTCCCCCCACCATTAACCACATAAAATCACTAATCCATAATAGCAGACCGATTGATCAGTTGAAGCAGCATTCACCATGGTCAAAGCAATTAGGATTCATGAATATGGTAGCCCCATGAAGATGTATATTATTTTCAAGAAGCTTCGTTTCATACTTAAATCTACCATGGTTAAAGCAATTAGGGGTCTCTGTTTATGGAAACTGGGATACCAGATACAATACCGATTTCAAGGAGAGAGTTCGGCCAGTGTTGTAAAAGTCGGATTACTCGGCCGAGTAATCGGCGAGTACTCGGTCCTCGGACCCCCTCCGAGGCGACTTCCTCCTAGGCGGTCTCAATTAGTCGGCCTCGGGATTACTCGGGAGTACTCGGTGTCACACCCCCAAAATCCACCCTGCGGAGTATCACCGCTTGGAGGCGTGACGTGACCAGGATCGAGCCACCAATCATATTGAACAATATAATCAAGTAAATAAAACCAAACACAATACGATTGGTGACCAATAAGAAGTAATCCGATTTTAGTTTAACAGCGGAAGCATAAAACATAAAGTTCAAAACATAAGTTCGCAGTTCATAAGTTTAAAGTCCAAAACGTAGGTTTAATAAGTTCATAAAGTTTATTTATTAAATACGAGACATTTCAGTTCGCATCCCACAACGACCACCTCCATATGCAAGCTCCATAGCATTTAATGACCTGCAAAGCATGTAATAGCGAGTCAACAACAAAGTTGAGTGAGTTCACGGTTGGTTGTCCATTTTAGCGTTGTTTCCAAAAACATAGTTTAATCTCATTCGGCTATCCAGCCGTGGGGGTTACCCCATAGTTCGAAAACGTTTATTTGTTAACCATCCCATGCCCACCTTCCCTGGCTATCCAGCCCGGCTCCTTGGCCGTGGGGAGCTACCCCAGTATTTTAAACTACCAGACTCGTTTATCATATCGACTACTAACAAAAATCAATTGTGCCCTAGCATCGGTGTTCTATCACCACCGACGTGCCATGGTCCATTAGTACACGCCCGTCCGACTGGCACGGTGTGAGGTTTGTTAAACCTAATAGCGCTATTAACTAATGACCCGCTCGCCATAGCCTCGACGATTAAGTCGATACAAAAAGGGAGGGACTTCGCTGATAGAGTTCTAGTCCAGTAAGTCTAACACGTCCCAACAGGACGAGGAATTTACATTCCTGAACACGTCTCAAAGGACGAGGAATCCTTATTCCTGTACCCATTCCCATTCCCATTCCCACCGGGAATTTACCATGCTTTGTAGAAAAGTGTGAACTCACCTCGGTTTGCTCGGTTAGATTCTCAAATATCGCTAACAGTCAAGGTCGGTCAATCACGTCCTAGTATGATTTACAGTTAGTCATTTAGTGTCTTACAAATAGAGCACAAAGTTCCTACACGTATCTATCACATAGCATGCATTACTTTAACTGTTTATGCCCGTATATATATATATTTCCCATCCATTCCCCACTCATAAGCATACATACGATAGTGCACGTAACACATATAACATGTTAGATCATTCACAGATAGCATACTCGACATTTAGACACGCAAGTCACAGCTTATATCAATTCAGCATTAATATTCAAAACCAGGCTGTTTTCGGACATTTCAATAAAATAGTTAACTTATTCCAAAAATTCCCAGATTTTTACAGAACGTCATAAACATTCCACGTTTTATTGTGTAAAAATATCAGGGTCCGGTTCACTACCAATATTTTATAAAAATTCATATTCCGGACTGAACTCAGATTTGTGTATTTCTGACCACATTCCACGGAACAATTTATTAAAAATTCATCGAGTGTCCGATTTACGAAATTCCAGTGGGGTAATTACAAATGCATCGGTTGTCATCTACTGTAAAAATTTCATGGTCCGATTCATCACAAAACTCAGGTTATGACTGAAAGTATAACACCCATTTATTGCTGTCAAAATTCAGCTTAAGTTGCTGTTACAAATTAACACTTTAAAAATAGTAAACAAAGTCCAAAAATTACGATTCTGGTGCCATTAGAACCGTATTTCATAATGAAATATTTTAGATTCAAAATATCGGTTTTTCGTTGAGTTTATGACCTGTTTACAGCCAACTGAAGTTGGCTGTAAAGTATGGACAGATTGTTGTTTTTGGTCTCTAGCTTACTAGTTTGTGTTCGGTTGATCCCGTTAATTATGTTTAGTGACCACAACAACATCACACATCAATAACAATCAGCAAAACATCAAATAATCCACCAATAATCATAATCACACAAGATCTACATGAGTTACACACCTATCTTCCCTTTATTCATCTTTTATCCAAGACTAATGTAAGTTCTTTTAGAGTTTCATAAGTTTTTAACCATTAATCATCTATTAACCATCTATTAACCATCATAAATATGTAGATCAAGAGTGTTAGAGTGTCTTACTACTAGCACAAGGTTATGGAAGAAACAAGTCGGAAATGTGGAGGATAATAGCACACAAGAGAGGTCCTTCGAGTTCCAAGCACACCGGGCTTCCTACTTCACCTCCTAGCACCTTGCTATCACCTTGGATTGGATTGAAGTTGCAAGAAAATGGGTGGTGTGTGGGTGGTGTATGGTGGCCGGTTGTGGGTGGCCGAGAGGAGAGAGGGAGAGTTGAAGGAGATGGTGTGATCTAGTTGAAAGATATGAGATGATGGAATGAGATACACACCGTACTTAAAGATCTTCATATCTAATATCTTGCCCACTAGATCAAGCAACAATCAAATAAAATCTAAACAAAATATATGAGGAGATCTAATAGAATCATGGTGATCTTGCAAAGGTACTCATAATCTTACACCATATATTTTGTTCATATTCTTAAGCAAGACATCAAATAATATCTAATAAAATATACTAAGAGATCTAGGAAGTATGGTCATGGTGTGGATCTTGTGAGTCCTCTTGTGACCGATTCGGTTAGGGGGGGGGGTTGGTTGCAAATTTTGTAACTAATTGGTAAAGGTTAGTTAGGTTGTCAAGTATATACTTACATATATTAGTATGTTGATATTCAGGGGGTGTTATGGTATACGGGGATCATGACTAGTCAAAAATAATAAAACAATGTATTTGACAAATATTTGGTGTCCCGGGTAATGTCCGGTTGTTCGGTTAGATACTGTTCCGTTAAAGTGCTTAATTAATTCGTAAGGCGTCCTATTTATATATTTTGTAACGTTTTTACTTTCTAACACTTGGGAAAATATAACGGACTATTTAGTGACCTTTCTGTACACTATTAGTATATTAACAAATGCGTGTAAGCATAACACAGATATCAGAAAGCAGTTAAGTAATTCCACACAGTCGTCAAACACTTTAATTATCAATAATAAATTGTACGGAATACATAGGATTTTGAGGGTTGTCACATTCTCCCCCTGTTAAGAGAATTTCGTCCTGAAATTTAGCGCGTAGTTACTGAGGAAGCTAGTTAACTTGTGTTGTTTTCCTGGGGTGTCACACTCGGTGCCTAGTCGGCCTAGTCGGCGCCTAGTCGGACGTAGTCGACCTAGTCGGTCTAGGCGGTCAACGTGGTTTGTTGACGTTTAATCGGTCAAACTCGGTCAAAATCGGCCTACTCGGCCTTGTACTCGGACTACTCGGCCTTGTACTCAGACTAGTCGGACTTGTATTCAGAATATTTGAACTTTAAACATGTTTCATTTTAAATTATACTCAGTTGACATGAATTATGCTTATTTTAACACATAAATAATATATAACAATTATTTTTCTTTATATTTACCATGTCCGCGTACTCCCCGAGTACTCTCCGAGTACTCCGATTACACCCAACTCCCCAGTCGGCCGACTAGGGACCGCCTAGCGACTTTTACAACACTGAGTTCGGCATACTTGAGAGCCATGATGTCTTTGAACTGGATGGCTTCTCTATCAAGAGTTAGTGACTCGAGCTCACGGCATGCGGCGGCTAAGATGGTCCCGCCAAAGGTCTCGTACACCCCGCGGCTTTTCATTCTGACTAGCCGGTTTTCCACCATGTTGATTCGGCCGATACCGGGGCGGCCACCGATGTCGTTTAGCTCGGTTAAAAGAGATGCAGGAGAGAGTTCTTTCCCGTTTATGGGAACTGGGATACCAGAAACAATACCTCTACTTCATGATTTTACTCCCCCGTTGGTAAAGTACTGCCAATTTAGTCATTGGAGGAGGTGGTGGTGATGGTGGGTTGAAGGTGGAGTGGTGGGTTAGAGTGGGAGATGGGGGAGATGAAGGGTAATTTTGTCATTTCACATCCATTTAACGGAGAAAACTAACCGTCATCCACTCCAGGGACTATCCGAGTAACAAACTGTCAAACCACAGGGAGCACCAGTGTAATTTCCAAAAGTTGAGGACTATAGCTGTTATTTCGCAAAACCACTGGGACTATCCGTGCATTTTACTCTAGATTTAAATAACTCTAACTTTCACTAATTGATCAATATTACTCACTAACTTTCAACTTTTTTTTTCTGCCACTTAGAAACTAGCTGAACCCCAACTGGTTAGTTATTTTTTTTGTTTTTTTTTTTTTTTCTGATGTGGCACTTTATTTGGTGACGTGACATTTTTGCTAATGTGGCATCTAACATGGCAAATGTCATGGCGATTTTGATGACGTGTTGGCTGACGTGGCAGCTGGCATGACATTTTTTATGACATGACATCTGATATCAGATAACTAGGTTTGGGTTCAGTTCGTTTGGGAGTACCAAAGGAAAATTAGTTGAAAGTTGGAAATGATGTGGTACAAATTGAAAGATAGAAGTGAAATCGGCTAATTGATGAAAATTCAGGTTATTTAGATCTAATCTATATCTATAATCTATATCTATAATCTATAATCTATAATATCTATAATATATTAAAAAGGAGAAGTGATGTACCAATTTGTAATTTTACTACAAGTACAAGTTATTAAGCAACATTTACAAGAAAATGCAAGCCAATATAATAGGATTTGGCTTTATTTTTAAGACGCCCGTAGGGTTAAAATTGGGATTTCACCCTACAACTCATCGGCCGTTTGTTGAACATCAATCGCCATCGTTTAATGCGACCTTTAGGTACTCCACAGTTCCCATCTCCCCTATAACCTGATTTTTGATTCTTAAAGATTCCATCAATAACGATGAATCTCATCTTCTCCCTAACCTGTTTTTTCGATTCTTACCTCAATCGACCATATCTCATGACATGGGAACTGCTGAGTTCAAAAAATCTATGGTTCGTTGTCAGAACTACAAGGTGAAAACGAAGATTCAAGTTTATTTGAGATCCACCTATGAAGATTCAGAAACAGGTAACCTGTAACTCTAGGTGTTTCGATTTGTTTGGTTTTTTCTTTCTCTATTAATTTGATTTTGATTGTTTGGAGTGTTTATTGGCTTTTGTAGATTTGATTACAAAACCCTAAAATATGTCTAGGTTTGTTATTTGTTAATTTGTTTCCCTGGTTTAATAACTATGGACACTTCTGTTTATTGCATCCAAACGGCATATTGATGGTTCATTGCCAGTTGAAGGCGACCAACGGTATGGTTCGTTCATAATTAATCGCTCGGATCCGGCCATGGGGAAGATCGAACAACATATGTGTTATAGGATACAATGGGAATCGACTCATAGGTGTGAAGGGTGGAAATCACGGTCTGATGAAGAGACTGGTAAGTGCATACATTGGTCAAATATGATTGAACTATGTAAATGTTACATAAAATTGAAGTTATAAAGAATGAGAATTATTTGATTTTTGGTTAGTTTTATCAACCTTAGCTGATTCTTTAGGGATTTTGTAGTTGGTATTTGATTTTTAGTTAGTTATATCTCTTCGTTTGTTTTTTAATATGTAGTTGTATTAACCGGTCAGTGAAGTCTGTTATTGTTTAATTTGATAATAGGAAAGGTTCACGGATCATTGGATCATGCTGGAAAAGTGTGAGGCCAAACACTTAAGGTGGCCAAGCAGGACAAGAAGAAGCAGTGCGCCTTAGGGATGCGCTCACAAGCGTATTCAGTACAACCGTTTGAATGATATATAGGATATTTCGCGTCACTTTCGACCCGTTTGACCTGTTTCAAAAGTTTCAATAATAATCAAGTTTTTCAAGTTACGCATTTGAGCCGTTAAAGAGGTCGAATATGCACTTCTATAATGCTAAAGGTTCTATTTATAATCTTGTAATTTAAACTTGCAGAGAGCATCATGGAGCCATACCATAGGTACCTGCATACATACGTTTCTGTATCGGGCCCACATTTAGGTTATCTCTACAGTTCCAATTCTCTTTTCAATTCTGGATTATGGCTGTTGAAGAAGCTTAAAAACACCTGTTGCATTCATCAGCCGACTTTCACTGATGACATAGATCTCGAGAATACCTTCTTCTACAATCTATCCAAGGTTCATTCTATTATACTTTTGAATCTAAACAGTTCATTTTCTGGTTAATTTTTCTTTTTTAGTTCTCAAATTTCTTTCTTTTAGTTTATTCACTTAAAAACTCCATTTCGTGTTATTATATTTTCAGCAAAAGACTTTGGAAAGTTTCAAAAACATAATCCTGCTATCATCTCCTAAGGTATATACATCGTGTCACTATTTGTTTTCTCAAGCTACATATACATTACCTATTCGACTATCCGTATACCATCTGTTTTTACAGGTGGCAATTTCTACTCATTTACGTGTTTATTACTTGACTTGGGTTGTGTTTTAGGCCAATCAGGTCAACTCATTGACTAGGGTGATGTTCATCCGTAGTAAATCTATATTTGTATAAAGATTTGTATTATAACTACAATACTGTTGTTTTATGTAGACATTGAAGGGTAACTTATACCAACTTGAACTGATTGATTTCTCAGGTCATTTCATCTTTGAATACATCCCTGCATTTTAATGGAGCCATTAACGATGATATTACAGAGTTCCAGACTATTTTGTGCCATACCATTGTACCCATTTCATGCTTTCTTCATATGCACCTGTGATCTCAGTTGAGAAAGCTTGCCATCAGCAGCTTTCCGTTCTTAAAATCACAAGTTCAGTTTTAGAGCCTGCAAGCATGATGGCTAAATGTGATCCTAGGCATGGAAATCTTATGGCTTGTTGTTTGATGTTCTGTGGAAACGTCGTTCCCAAAGATGTCAATGCTGGTGTTGCTACAATCTAAACCCAATGCACCGTGCAGTTTGCTGATTGGTAAGGAACCAATCTTATATAAGTGATAAAATGGGTGGGTACGGTGGTCTGGGTACGGGTCAAATGGGTATTTTTATACGGGTCAAGTTGGGACTTGTCCAAAATCAATGTAACAGGTATGACCAGGAAGGAGAACCGTCACAGTTAGCTGCTGTTGACATATTTGTTAGTATTATGGATCCCTTAAAGGAACCGCCTCTTGTGACAGCAAACACTGTTCTATCTATACTTGCAGTTGACTATCCGGTTGACAAGGTTTCATGCTATGTTTCTGATGACGGAGCTGCTATGTTGACTTTCGAAGCTCTGACCGAGTCTGAGTTTGCAAAAAAATGGGTTTACTTTTGCAAGAAATATAACATAGAGCCCCGAGCTCCTGAATGGTATTTTTGCCAAAAAATTGACTACCTCAAACACAAACTTCAGCCAACTTTTGTCAAAGACCGTCGAGCTATGAAGGTAGAAACCATTTGACGCAAATAATCTTCAATTCTTTACTATTTCTCGAGTAAAAATTGTTACTTTGTTCCTTTTTGGGCAGAGAGAATATGAAGAATTCAAAATTTATGTATCATGTTTTTATGGTATTTTTATTGCTAATTGTGCATTTTGCTTGAATGAACTCTATATTTTCTCAAGCACTAAACTTATAAACACTGAACGACTTATTTCTCCCAAAACAGGCCAATGAAAATGATGGAACATTTGTGTTTTTTCGTATTTATACTCAGTGGCGGACCCAGAAAAATTTTTTAAGGGGTGCGGATAAGTGGTTTAACCAACTTTTCAAGGGTTCAAGGGGTGCGGAGAAGGGGTTTAACCAAATTTTCAAGGGGTGCGGGGAGAATTTTACCTTATAAAATACACTAAATTTTTTTTTTTCAGGGGGTGCGCCCGCCCACCCTGGACCCTTACTAGGTCCGCCCTTGTTTATACTGCAAAACATAGATTCAAAGTATATAGAGATTGACTTGGTTACATGTTCAGTAAAATAATAATGTGCCAGCTATTGATAATGTTTGGACTTTTTATCATGTAGCATTGATCATGTTTGACTATTTTTCCCTATAGCCATTTTTTACTTTTCTTGCTACATTAAATATGACTGTACACCTCAAAACAGTGAATAAGAGACTTTTTTACTTAATGTGATGGCATAGCAACTTGAAACCCACCACAAAACATGCGTCAAAAAAACATAACTACTTGTAGCAACGAGCGAACATTTTCTTAACACCCTTTTTAGTGGCATTTTTATAATTATTTTTTTAACTATTTTTTTGTGTCGGGGTTTAATTCAATGATATGCACATTCAACTTTTAGTACTCAAATGTGGGTTTAATTCGATGATATTCTCAAGTCTAAAAGTTATGTGACACATCTTTTTCTTTGTCACTGTTTCTTGACTTTGGCGGGTGTAAAAGGTGTTTAGTTTAGGCGCACCCGCAGCAACGTGCGGGCGTTCCCACTAGTACTATATAATACATTTCCTCTGTAGTAAAAAGTAATTTACCCCTAAAATTTTAAGACGGGTCATGCCTTATTCCCTGTTCTTTCCCAATTTTGCCCCCCAGTTCATTGGATTACGCCCACAATCAACCCTACACCTAAATAACACTACTAAATGACTCAAACGTCACTGCAATTAGTAATACAATCAATTAATCAATTCTGGACGATTGGATGACAGCAACCTGATTCTCCCGGTGAAGAAGACGGACCGTACAAATGATTTATATCCCGTTTCATCAGATTGTTATAAAGGAGGGCTCCTCCTTCGTTCTCTCTCTCAAATCCCCTAATGGAGTTCTGGTTCAGTGGAGTTCAAGAGACGCCGGTGGGTAGTGCATCCGGTGCTGGATTTGTTTCCTACGGCTAACAACGAACAGTAGCGGACCATGACTCTATTTTGGTGTTCTGCAAACGCTTCATTATTCAGTCGATTCGTGTGATCGTTGCCCCCTTCTTCTTCTTCGGTGAAAACTATGCCAACGACTTTGATGTTTGCATGTTCTTTGTAAGGTTTTATTTCACTCTATTTATCCTCTAGGTTTTCTGATTTGTGCTTGATTTTTAAATTAATTTGGTATATATACTCATATTTACCCTCTGTTTGCTGCTCTCCACCCTCTTGATATCAAATATTATATTTTTTCTGTTTTATTTTATGTTTTGTATTGAATTAATGCTCCCAATTTGTTGTGTATGTTGTAGGTAACTTCTAATGTGGTTTAATATATCAGTAGAGGTATGTTTTGACATGGTTTAATTCAACATTTATGGGTATTCTTAGTCATTCCCTGTTCTCCTTTTTTTTTTTTTTTTTGAGTTTTGATTACTCTCAAAACCGTTAAGCTTGCATTGGCTTTACAGGACCAACTACATTGAATTGGAAGTTGTTTCAGGTGTGGGGATTTGGGGATAACCTTCTTTCCTTTGTTTTTATGTTTTCTATTTATATTGATTTATTATTATTATATGGCATATGATGATCAGAGTAGGCGTACCCTAATGCACTTTCAACCATTCAAACTTCAATTAATGTTGCGGTATCACGTAATGGTCTTTGAATGCAGCCTTGGTTATTCGCTTTCATTTTCATCATTGTTTCGTTCAGGTTATGATCTTTATTCCATTCCATTATGCTTTTTTTTTTTGGTCATTAGACATAAGAACATGCAGTTTTAATGATAATCTTTCCTTGCAGGTTGCATCAACTACCCGAGTTTGATCAGGGGAAAAGAAGCTGTCGCTGACGGTTGGCTGGGCACAATGAACGTAGAAGGAAGCCACCTCTATTTTTGGTTAGATATCCTCAACATTAATTTATGAATGAGTGAATTTCAAGTTTTGTCCTTTATCTTTAGGCCACTTTGCAAGTTTTGTCCTTTATGTTTAAATTTGACGAGTTTTGTCCTTTATGTTTAAAAATCAAGCACGTTTTGTCCTTTATGCTTGATTTTTAAGGACAAAACGTGCTTGATTTTTTAAACATAAAGGACAAAACGTGTTTGATTTTTAAACATATAGGGTAAAACGTGCTTGATTTTTAAACATAAAGGACAAAACTCGTCAAATTTAAACATAAAGGACAAAACTTGCAAAGTGGCCTAAAGATAAAGGACAAAACTTGAAATTCACTCTTTATGAATTTTTATAGGTGACAAAATGGGTGGATTGGGTAGTGGGTCACAATGGGTTCAGGTCAAAACGGATAATTTATAATGTGAATATAAATGGTTTGATTGAGTTGTGTCGACCCGCCAATACTTTATATCCATCTTTTTAGTTTTATATAAATTTATTGTATTAAATATGAATATAGTAAGGTAATGACTACACTATTGGACTTGGGCATATTTGTTTAAATAAATCAATTTAGAAGCTTGCAAAAAATTGGATAACACGTTAGGTGTGTATCAGCTTGTTTGATTTGTTCATATGTAGGCATGCTTCTAAAGTTGAGCCATTTGACGCGTATAGATGCAATTTAACTCAAATCAGCTCATTTAGTTTTTATCCTTTCCTCATTTCTTCAAAATTGTGATAATCCGTTTGCTTTCTACATTTCTTTGTGTTCCCCTGCCATTTATCATAGCAAAAAAGTCAGCATCTTATTTTATTAAAGACATAGATTATTGGTCTACAATTGTTTGACTTAAAGTTAATGACGGTTAAAAGTTAAAATTTTTAACCCGAACCCCTTCCAACTCAACTGGTTTTGACCCGAACCCGTTTCAACCCGAACCAAAATAACCCTTTTTTTAATTAACCCATTTTGACCCGACCCGACCCGTTTGCCAGGTCTAATTTTGTCATGAGTTTTCGTTTCAAACTTACCAAATTGTGTATATTGTATCCTTTGATAACTGGGGCTCAATAAAGGTTTCTTCCATGCCTTCAACAATGTGTTAGTGATGATATGGTTATGGTTAAGGTCACTTCTCTTAAAGCATGGATTAGCACTCTTGTTATCTTTCAGTCTTGAAACTGAGACGACAAAACGGACCTGTTAGGTGGGTTGGATAACAAGTCAAAATGGGTAGATTTTTGTGCAGGTTGAGTTGGGTTGACCCGCTAGCGTTTATATATGTAGATTATTGATGGTTTCTTTTCTTCAGTTAAATGCAGACGTGGATCGGAAATGATTGGTCGTGGCTTGTTCATGAAGAAGGCTCAGCGAAGGGACGAACAAATTTGTCGAGCTGGTTTTTTTGTATATATAAATTTACTACAAGAGTTGCAAATAAATAGTGTAATGGATACATTCTGTAGTTCGCTTTATATCTACTTCAAATGATTGGTGGTGGCTTGTTCAGGAACCTATCGCGTAACTTGTTATTTGGATCTCATGTGTTTGGCTTGGGTCTCAATAATAGAGTTTGATATATAGTTGTTTTGTTAAAGTTAATAATAATAATAATAATAATAAAATTATGGTTTTGTTTTGTTTTTCTACATATGGTCGTATGGGTGAAAATTATGGTTATATGGGTCGTATGATGGGCAAAAAGTGGTCACACAAGTCATCGAATGAAAATGAGTCACAGGTACGGATTGTGTGACAGGCGAAAATTGTCATACGGATTGTGTAACGTCAACATTTGTAATGGACATCATAATTGAATCTTATATCAGTTAGGACACCCGCCGCAACGCGCGGGCATTCCCACTAGTATCTTTTAAAAAGTATATATATTAAAAAGTATCCAATATCTAATGTTATTTCATTTATCGGATTAAAAACATAAATTTCAAATGTAACCATTTTCGATAATTTTTTTTGTTATTTGATTACATCAGAAAAAAATTTAAATTTAGTTACATTACAGATAAGCTTTATACCCGTTCATTATCAACATATTTAAATATTTTCTTAAATTTTCTAAAATCAAATTAGTCTTACCATGTTATAACAATCGATTTTCCTCAAAAAAAACATAGAGCTCAATTATAATATCGAAAGTAAAAAACCGACATGTTTGACTTTAAAAGTCAAATCAAAATAGAAGCAATAACAATGTAACCATTTACTACCCCTGTACCGCCTTAGCCATGCCAAAAGCGGCTGCAGACGCTATGGCTCCAATCAGGGCTGTTTGTAGGGCACTCCAAACTGGTCTGTCCCCGGTGAAGTAACCTTTGGCAAACCCAAAGATTAGCAGGGCTAATATGGTCACCATGACAGATGCAACCAAAGCTTTTTGGGCCACTGGGATGAGCATGTAAGGTAGAAGCGGGACCAATCCACCCAATACATAAGCGATCGCGATTGTTAGTGCACTTTGAAGTGCTCTTTTTGGATCAGGCTTTTCAAGTCCAAGTTCAAATCTGGATAATAAAAATATGAGAAATTGTTATACATTCATAATGACCAAAGATCACATACACCATATCCATTAACATTTTCTACAAGTTGTTGACGGTTTGTATTAGAGGTAGCAAATGAGCAGATTAGGTTGCGGATTCAAGTCAAAATACGTGATAATTATGTGGGTCGGGTCTAATGGAGGCTTCAGTTGGTCCAAAACATAAAGTATGGTGTTAGCGTACAAATGGCATTCCTTCAAGCTAAGCAGTTAATACGGTAAAAAAATCAGATATCAGTCAAGGACCGATATTTGAGATATTGGTTATCACGGTGGGATATCGGTAATTTTAACATCATGCAAAATTTATATATATAGCAATTTAACACTAACAATTCAGTATATTCTCCCACCATTAACAAATTAACCTTTTGCAACTTGCAAAACACTAACAACTGTAGCAAGTAGGAACTGACTAAGACTTGAAACACTAAAAGTTAACACAAACAATTAATAACTAAGACTTACAACACTCATGGCAGCAATAAAAAGAAAGACGAATGGTAGAACTAAGAAGAAAGAAGAATGGTAGATCTAAGAAGAAAGGTGTTGATATCAGGATAATCGGTGATATATCGGTCAATATCGCCCATAACATCGGTACCATATTCTAACCAATATTTTACATGGGGACCGATAACCGATATATCGGTGATATATCACCGATTTAACTGCATAGCCTTCAAGTAATAAGACAACATGCATGGAGGCCTCAGATCTGCTTTTGTAATATTCCTTATAACTTTTCTTTGGCTAAAAGTATATCATGGTGACTGATTTTTTGTCTCCAATAAACTTATTTTATTTTGACCTTCATAAAGTGTGGCCAACGTGCTAAAACAGCCAAAATGGTACACATAAAAGATAACTTATGATCAATTTTATATATATACCTAAAACACTAAACAACAAAGTTAATTCAGTATTGTTTATAATTGTTCTAATTGAATGGCAGATTGCTTCTGGTTTGCCAAACACCACATGCTGACATGCATAAACTCTCCTTAATAGTAAAACTGTAAAAGACAAAACATTCTTAAGAAAGACGTATGAAAAGACGATGTTTAGCTTATCGATGGCTAGCTTACATATAATACTCCAAGAAACGATTAAAAGTTTCCTAACCATGTCCTACTAAGATTCCAATTGTCTAAAATCAAGAAATAAGAAGCAAATTTACTAATCTAGCCCTCAAGCTTCCATTACTTTGTTCTAAACAGTTAATTTGATGACATGTAATAACACTTACTTCATCATGAAATCAAGCCACGCTTGCGGGTTCTTCCTCAAAGCATTCACCACAGGCCCGTACTCATGTGGCTCCACCCCATACTCTGCCAGTATCTCCGCCACTTCAGCCGCCTCTACAGTTTGTATACATAATCAGGTCACCAATTATCAATTCCGTACAATCAAGTATGCATCTAATTTTTGAATGAAATTATGAAATAACCTGAATCAGGTATCGTGTCAATTTCTTCTTGTTCTCTACGTAACTCTCTATCGTAATGATCAGCTTCACTTTTTGCAGCCAAATACCTACCCATTCAAATTATTGATCAGAGTATGATATCGGCATTAAGTCATGATACAAAACGAAAAAGTAACGAGTTACTGGAGCTAAAATCATCATAGATCCATATCAAATTTTGAAAATCAATAACGCTAGGTTGTACCTCAAAACCTGAATTCTATAACCTAACAACATTCGCATGCAATTCACAATAGAGTATCGCAAATTCGTAATGATTGGAATTAAGTCATAATTATAAGAATTATTATGATTCTATCATAAATTCGGATCATTCAAATTATTGATCAGCATTTGCAAATTATTGATCAGCATTTGATACGGCATCAAATAATAACACAAAAACAAAACGTAACAAGTTATTGTAGCTTAATTCATCATAAATCCAAATCAAATACTGAATATCAATAACACTAGGTTTGACCTCTAAAGTAATTCGAAACGGAGTATCGTAAATTCACAATGTGATTAGTATTATAATTCTATCACAAAATCGAATCATTCGAGTTATTAACAAAAACGAAAGGTAACAAGTTATTAGAGCTGAATTCATCACAAATCCATATCAAATAGTGAAAATCAATAACACTAGGTATAACCTCAAAACCTAAATCCTACAAACGAACAACATCAACATGCAATTCTCAACGAAGAAGCATCGTAAACTCGTAACAATTAGTTTTACAATCCTATCACAAATTCAAAACCAGAGGATAACTACAAAATCAACAAATCAAACCTAAAAAAGCTAGCGAACTAACAAAAATCGGTTAAATTACCCTCCGAGTCCCATAGAAATAGCACCGGCAGCAACCTCCGCTATACCGGCGGTGAGGATGATGGAGGACGAAACGTTAGCACCGGAAAGACCAGCGGCAAGCGCGAACGGGACGGTGAGGCCGTCGGAGACGCCGATGATGACGTCACGGACGATTTCACCGGCGGTGAAGTGGTGCTCCTTGTGCCGGTTGAGTAGATACTTTTCCGATTCGTTGATGCCGCCCATTTTTTGTTGAGTTTGAACGTGAATTTACTCTGTGTGTGTGTGTGTGTGTGTGGAGGATTTCGAAAAGTTTTCTGTAAACGGTCCATATATATGGTGATCTTCGCATGGGAAATGTAAGTTTCATTAGTGGCCCTTTTAGTTTAGTTAGTGGCGTTTGTTAGATTACGCTAGGGGTGTAAAGAAACCCAAAAGCTCGAGATACTCGGGATTTGCTCGATTAAAAGTTCGAATGAGCCGAGTCTTAACGAGCAGGAGCCTGAAATACAGCTCGTTTAGTTATCAAGTCTGAGCTCGAGCCAGAAATACAAAGCTTGTTTAGGTTGCCTAAACGAGCCTAAACAAAATTTTAGTTTTTATATATGCACCCCGAGGATATGGGAGGCGATCCCTGTCAAAACTACCAAATGTGGAGTTTGGAAAAAAATATATAATCAAGGTGGGTTTGGAACTGGGGGCAAGTCACATCGACACACGAAACAGATTAGGGGTTAAACCGGGGCGCGGGGATAAGACACTTTTCTAACTCGACAAATGGATTGGGACCAAACGCAGGCCTTTTCTTGGCTGAGTGTAACAGATTTTGCACAACTGAGCAGAAATATAACGGTTTGAATAATATATAGTTATTAAATTTTACAGCCTGTGAAGTTCACGGGTTATAAGTTATAACCTATAACCTAGTTTTTGGTATATACTAAAATAGTAAACTATCATTTTTAATATATTCTATTAAGTATGTTTGATAAAAGTGTAGTTAACACCGAATTTAAGATGTAACATGTATGTAGGGGGTGGCCGCAAACCTGATAGAGTGATAGACACCGGGAAAGACCATGAAACTAGAACCGATGACCGGACCAAATTGTGCATTCGGATTTAAGTTGTTTTATGTTATTTTTAGGTTTTAGAGTGTAGGGGGTGGGCGCCTTCGAGGACCCCTTTCGGACACTTTGGGTAAATCGGAACACTGTAGGTATGCGGCAATTAACTCGGGTGGTGTATTCGGGAATCAAAATTTGGTTCTTGCACCCGAGGGAGAAACCGATATAGCTGTTGGTTTTATGACATAGTTTGGGTGAATTGGGAACACCCTCATTGCAATTTCAGTACTTATAGACTTATAGTTCAATTTGGGTAAAAATAAGGTGTTTTGTATGCTTCTTCTAGCCTTCTAGGAACCACATACCAAGAAAAAATAGTTTTTTTTTCTAACCCAAGTCTAAAATTAGAAAACTTATTTAAAAAACTACTCGCCCACACCTAACAGTAGCTCATAAATGTTGCTGCAAAAACCCCTTGCTCACGACAGTGGAAGGATAATAGGTCGGGACTCCATGGGTCCATAATAATCTGTTGGGCCGACTCAAATGAACAACCATCTTTTTATGAACAATTTTTGTATTTTAATACCTATGCTAAGACTAATCAGTTATTGCAGTTGAGTAACACTATATCCATTTGAATAACACCTATATCCAGTTGAGTAACACTATATCCATTTGAATAACACCTATATCCAGTTGAGTAACACTATGTCATTAGAGGAGGTACGTGTAGAATGTTCAGAGTGATCAAGAAAGGGTTGATACTTCAATATTACATTGTGAAAGGTCTGATTAAAACAAATAACTTTATAAGATAGAGTCAAAATTTGTGAGGTTGAGTTGATGTATCAATGCTTGATTTTTCAAGTTCATAACTATGTGTCGAAGATGACAAAAGTGAAAGAATATTAAGAAAACAATGATAAAAAGATAAAAGCTTTTAACATGCTTCACCATTTTTTGTCCAGAAGTTTAAATGTATATATTTGATTTGTTAACAACAAAATGTAAGTTGAAATGACTAACTTTCGTGAAAGTGAGCGTATAACATTTTTGATTTGTTTAAGCTATAGAGCAAATTGTGAGATTAAATATATAAATGTAATATTTAATCTTGTAGCCTATATAATCATTTATATTATATTAGATCAAAATATATTTATTAACCTATTAATAATTAGTTGGTAATTGTTGATGGACCATATTACCCTTATTAACTAATTGGGTTTCCTCTTGGGTGTATAAATAAGGGGCTTATTAGAGAGTTAAAGGGTTACACAGTTACACACATTACACAATCATAACCCTCATTAACATCAATTTCGTGACTCTCTCCCATAACCGAAATTACCCTACTTCGGTTTTCATCACCATCATAATCTTACATCCTAAGGAGGAACCAGATCATCCTGACAATCATGTCAAACTCCATGGCTGCATCTCTGACTGGATTCTCTGCTGGCATGTCTGCTGTAACAGGTATTATTCATGTTTTCCATTATGTTTAAACAGAACTGATCCAACATGTGGTATCAGAGCTTGTTACACTAAGGCAGGCATAAATAATGACCATTTTAATTATGAAGCTGTGATAATGTCTATTACTAACATCAAAATAATAGACTTAGTAAAAATTCTACTTAAACGAAGACAAATCAGCTTTGGCCAGAAGTGTAATCATTTAAGTATGTGTGCAAAGCAATCGTGACAAATCAGCTTTGGCCAGAAATGAGACAATCACTTTAGTTATGCACTTGTCAAGCATGCTAAACATAAATGAATTAAATCAGCTTTGGCCAGAATTAAGACATTTCAGGTTTGTAATGCATACTTAACATAGCCTTTTATAATACTTGAACAATAAATAGATGTATTAAATCAGCTTTGGCCAGAATTAATACATCAGAAGCTCATCCAAGTTAAGCTATTTTGGTTTTGTAAAAAGTTATCTGATTCTGATTAATGAATTAAGTATTAACAAAACCAAGTATTTAATAGCAAACCACCTGTTAGCGCGGATCGAACTCCGCGGTGAGTTCGCTGGGGGGTGCGGGTCGCAACCTTAGTCTCGAGTCGCAACCTTAGTCTCGAGTCGCAACCTTAGTCTCGAGTTGTGCTGTTATGGTTGCGATAAATCACGTTATGGTTGCGAGTCGCAACCTTATGGTTGCGAGTAGCAACCTCATGGTTGCGAGTAGCAACCTCATGGTTGCGAGTAGCAACCTCATGGTTGCGAGTAGCAACCTCGTTAACAGCTGTTTTGTGATAATAACTGAAAACTCGAAATTTAAGGGATTGTGGGATAATGTTTCCTGTTTTAATGCTGATCTAATCTTATCAAAATATTTCGAAAATAATAACTGATATCTCTTTAACAGTTTTCGGAATTTTATTAGATAAAAATAAGATCAAAACAGTAAAAAACACCCACTAATCCAAATTATATTCCAAAATTTATGGAATTTTTCGAATTTCCTTAGAACATTATGATGAACCCTAACAAAATAAGAACATAATCTGGAAATCCGAAACCTGATTTTAATGGTTTTGTAAGGGATTTCGTGATAATAAGTTTAATCTTTATAATTTCGAGTCGGTTTATCAATTAACAGTTTCCGAAAACAGGGATTTCGGTCACAAACAACCCGAAAACAGTGATGGTTTTCTCGTTCACTTCATCATCACTTCGCTTCCTTCGTCCTATGAAGCTTTTAAGATCAATTACAACACTCAGAAGGACAAATGGACGATGAGTGAGCTGATCGCTATGTGCGTGCAGGAGGAAGAGCGTATGAAGATGGATCGCACTACTGATGTTGCTAACTTCACCACTTCCAGCTCAAAGAAGAGGAAGAACTCTTATCATAGAAAGGATGCTTCTAAGGTTCAAAAGCCAAATCCAAATCCTAATACAAGTGCACCTTCCAGCTCTAAGAACTCCTTAGGCAAACCCTATTGCAAGTTCTGTAAGAAAACAGGACATAAGCAAAAGGAATGCCCTGACTTTAAGGAGTGGCTGGCTAAGAAAGGTAACGATTTTTTCATGATACTTGAGTCCTTTAATTTAAATGTTCCTGCTAATTCTTGGTGGTTTGATTCTGGTTCTATGGTTCATGTAACCAATTCACTTCAGGGATTCCTTACAATCCGGAAGCTGGGAAGAAACCAAAGAACACTTAAAGTTGGGGATGATCGGGAATTAGAAGTGAAGGCCATAGGAACATTACAATTATTTTTGAAAACTGGTTTATGTATTAAACTTTATGATACCTTATATGTTCCTGAGGTAACTCGGAACCTTGTATCAGGACCAAAGTTAGACATGGACGGTTTTGTAGTTTCTCATGGTCATCGCAAACTCTCTATTCTCTATGATTCCGTTGTTTATGGTACTGGCATTCTGGATGGTGGTCTCTATAGATTAGAACTCGATGATAATTTTTCCAAATCTTTGTTGTCATATAATATTAATGAATCACTCACAAAGATGGAAAAGAAACAAATTCGAGACTTAGAGACTTCATCTATGTTGTGGCATCAACGTTTAGGCCACATCTCAAGAGAACGATTAAATCGTCTCGTAAAGGATGAAGTCTTACCTCCTCTCGATTTCACCGATTTTGGAACATGTGTCAAATGTCTTAAAGGCAAAATGACATCAGCGAATAAGAAAGGTGCCACTAGGAGCTCTAATTTATTAGAACTCATTCACACTGACATCAGTGGTCCCTATCAAATCGCTGGCATCACAGGACATACTTCATTTATCACTTTCATTGATGATTATTCTCGTTACATGTACTTGTATCTTATAAAGGAAAAGTCTGAATCTCTTACAACTTTTAAAGATTATAAAGCTGAAGTTGAAAAGCAATTAGATCGTCAGATTAAAGTTGTGAGATCAGACAGAGGCGGTGAATATTATGGAAGACATACTGATGTGGGTCAAGCTCCTGGTCCATTTTATGAGTTTTGTAAGGGCCAGGGGATTGTGAACCAATACACCATGCCTGGTACACCTCAGCAGAATGGTGTCGCTGAACGAAGAAATCGTACCCTTATGAACATGGTGCGCAGTATGTTAGCCAACACTAATTTACCATTATTCCTCTGGACTGAAGCGTTAAAAGCAGCTGTTCATATACTCAATAGAGTTCCTTCTAAGTCTGTCCCTAAAACTCCTTATGAACTTTGGACAGGAAGGAAACCGAGTCTTAAATATATGAAAGTATGGGGCTGCATTGCTGAAGCAAAATTATATAATCCTTTCCTAAGGAAACTTGACCCTAAAACAGTTACCTGCTTCTTTATCGGGTATCCTGATCATTCAAAGGGTTATCGTTTCTATTGTCCTTCCCATGTCACCCGTATTGTTGAAACCAAGCGTGCCGCGTTCCTGGAGGATTTCAAGGTCAGTGGGAGCAGTACTAACCCTTATGAAGAATTGCAAGAAGTACAAGACGCGGGGGGGGAGAGACTCGTCGCTTACCATTACTCCGTTTACTCCTCTTGTACCACATGCAACTGCACCTGCAGCCACTGCACAAACTCCAACTCCACAACCAGAACCCATTATACCTCATAACGAAGGCACATCAAACGCTCAAAACCAAGACAACGCTCAACCCGAAAATCAGCTCAGGAGGTCATCTAGGCAAAAACGGCCTACTAATTGGGATGATTATATTACCTACCTGACTGAAATGGATGCTGGAAAGCTCAATGATCCTATCTCTTATAATGAAGCCATTAGCAGTGATCAGTCTTCTGAATGGAACAAAGCAATGATTGATGAGCTTGAATCCATGAAGAAAAATGACGTTTGGGATTTGGTAGAATTACCCAACGGTGTCAAACCTGTAGGTTGTAAATGGGTGTTCAAAACAAAACTAGATCCGAATGGGAACGTTGAACGCTATAAAGCGAGATTGGTTGCAAAGGGCTACACTCAGAAAGAGGGAATTGATTATCAAGAGACGTTTTCACCTGTCTCTCGTAAAGATTCATTAAGGATCGTCATGGCCCTAGTAGCTCATTTTGATTTAGAGCTGCATCAGATGGACGTCAAAACTGCTTTCCTTAATGGAGACTTAGACGAAGATGTTTACATGAAACAACTTGAAGGCTTCAAACCTGAAGGTCAGGAGCATCTAGTCTGTAAGTTGAAGAAATCCATTTATGGGTTAAAACAAGCATCACGTCAATGGTA
Source organism: Helianthus annuus (assembly GCF_002127325.2). Classification (NCBI taxonomy): domain Eukaryota; kingdom Viridiplantae; phylum Streptophyta; class Magnoliopsida; order Asterales; family Asteraceae; genus Helianthus; species Helianthus annuus. The sequence goes on from NC_035448.2 coordinate 188,202,413, forward strand.
TCTCAAGTTTGATGAAGTCATGAAGAGGCAAGGTTTTATGAAGAATCAAGTGGATCAATGCACCTACCTCAAGATGAGTGGGAGTAACTTTACTATACTTGTCCTTTACGTAGATGACATTCTATTGGCAAGTAATAGTTTAGACATGTTGCATGAGTCGAAGCGGTTACTCTCGCATAACTTCGACATGAAGGATCTCGGAGATGCTTCTTACGTCATTGGCATCGAAATTCACCGAGATAGACACAAAGGGATCTTAGGATTGTCTCAAAAGACTTACATAGATCGTGTCCTTACACGATACAACATGCAACAGTGCAAACCCTCCGTCGCTCCAGTAGTTAAGGGAGATGTTTTCGGTTCATTCCAGTGTCCGACAACAGAGGTTGAAAAGGAGCAAATGAGCCAGATACCTTACGCGTCAGTAGTCGGGAGCCTGATGTATGCTCAAGTCTGTACTCGCCCAGATATCGCTTATATTGCTGGAATGCTAGGCCGTTATCAGACTAATCCTGGCCTAGATCACTGGAAAGCAGCTAAGAAGGTCCTCAGATATCTGCAAGGGACGAAAGACTATAAACTGACTTATAGAAGAAGTGATCACTTAGAAGTGGTAGGTTATTCTGATTCTGACTTTGCCAAATGCAAAGATGACAAGAAATCCACTTCGGGCTACATCTTTATGTTAGCAGGCGGACCTATCTCATGGAAGAGTCATAAACAACAGTTAACTACAACTTCCACAATGATGGCAGAATACATTGCTGTTTACAACGCAACCTGTCATGGAATGTTGCTTAGAAATCTGATCACTGGACTCAAAATTGTTAATTCCATTTCTAGACCATTGAAGCTTTACTGTGATAACTCAGCTGCCGTTAGTTTCTCGAACAGTAACAGTTCGACTGGAGCTGGTTTATATCTCGATACAAAGTACTTGTTCGTACGTGAACGTGTTGAGGAAAATAATCTTTGTATAGAGTATATTAGTACTAAAGATATGCTAGCGGATCCGATGACTAAAGGTCTCCCACCTAAAGTTTTCGAAGAACATGTATCGAATATGGGACTTACTAAAGACCTTGTTTAATGGCATATTGTACTAGCTTATGTTTTAATTAATAAAATTTCCTCAGTTTGATTTTGTATGTCTCTAACATATGTTCTGCCGGTGTAATGACATATAGACAAACATAAATACAAATCAGACGCTAAAGGGCTTATACATATTTTGATCGTAACTATTAGGTTTTAAATTGAGGCTATAGTATGACTAATGGGGGTCCTGAGTCGAATGATGATTCAACGGCTGTATTTCTCTGCTATAGTTCTTGGTTTAAAGCTAAAATGAGTGTTAACTCCTGGCCAGGCTTACCTAATACTCATGATAAATGATTACTTGGCTAAGTGGGAGAATGTGAGATTAAATATATAAATGTAATATTTAATCTTGTAGCCTATATAATCATTTATATTATATTAGATCAAAATATATTTATTAACCTATTAATAATTAGTTGGTAATTGTTGATGGACCATATTACCCTTATTAACTAATTGGGTTTCCTCTTGGGTGTATAAATAAGGGGCTTATTAGAGAGTTAAAGGGTTACACAGTTACACACATTACACAATCATAACCCTCATTAACATCAATTTCGTGACTCTCTCCCATAACCGAAATTACCCTACTTCGGTTTTCATCACCATCATAATCTTACATCCTAAGGAGGAACCAGATCATCCTGACAATCATGTCAAACTCCATGGCTGCATCTCTGACTGGATTCTCTGCTGGCATGTCTGCTGTAACAGGTATTATTCATGTTTTCCATTATGTTTAAACAGAACTGATCCAACACAAATCATTAAGGCTGAAGGGTGTGGGATAAAACCCCTAGGGGTTTTATCACGCCACGTCGCGTCCACGTCAGACAGAGGGCTTTGAGGCCTCTTCCATTAACTTGCAGGGTGTGGGATAAAGCCCTCTCAATGCCTATAGCGCCCCCTTATCTTGACCAAATGCCTCGATCAATTAAACAATTCGTCGTTAACATGCTGGCGAGAGTCCCATGGCGCCTCTGTTTAACTCGGTCGGTCTGAGTGGTGGCGCCCCGGGGGCGCTATCGGTGGTGAGGTGGCGCCCTCCCATACCCTCCGGCCTAAGAATCAACAAATCAACCAAGTTAACCGATTTAGGGATTCGACTGCTAGCTTGAAACTTAAAAGTTAATCCAACAATATAAATCGAATAGCGCGATAAATCTTTCTTAGTATTTTTTTAAAGAATACCCAGTCATCCAAATACGTTATATTAACATATCATCTTTTTATCAATATATAAAAAAATACAAAAGAATCATTAAAAAAGACGGCTCAAACAGTCAAAACTCAGCCATTTTTATCAGAAATCGGTCCAGCTGACCTAAAGAACCTTACCAATATGGTTTGTTGTTTTCCAAACGTGATTAGTGATATCATGGATAGCCCTAACAAGCGTTAATATACTTTTCCAAGGCACCAAATGATTTACAACAAAAATAGTTTCCTCATCAAAGAAAGTAAACCATATTGCAATCCATCAAGTAACGTTACGCGTAGAGGCGGACCTAGGTTATATAGGCTAGGTGGGTGGGCGCACTTCTTGAAAAGAAAAATTAGTGTATTTTGTAGACACAAATCCCAACTGCACCCTTTGAAATGTTGGTTAAGACCCACATTCGCACCCCCAGTAAGTAATTTTTGGATTCGTCACTGGTTACACGTTTAACACAAAAGAAAAAAAAAAAAAAACAAGATATACACATAGATGACCTTTAACCATATAGAACATGTTCCATTGCAATACTGCCAAGCATCATATAAAATTTTAAGGATTTTCGTTACTTCAACTAACGTAGAAACATAACTAAATAACAAAAAGTAGTTGTTGAAGTTTGAATCGATATCGAAGTTGTAATAGTAGTTTCAAAACAAGTATCGAGCAAAATTAATAAACACGCTCATAGTAATAAGGAATTGTATTGAATATGTTGTGTTTTATCTCAAATGTGATATTTGAAAGAGTTGCTTCCCTTGAGGTCAAGGGTTCGAGCCCTGTTGAAAACGGATTTAGTGTAAAAAAAAGTAAAGTTCATGTTTTTAATGAGAAAGCATTATTATTTTTTTTTTAAAGATACGTCATCACTTAATAACATGATAAAATATTGTTTATTACATAATGTATGTGCGATGAGCCAATGATTATAACTTTTTTTCACTTAGGGAGGGCATTTAGTGGATACATAGGTTGTATTCGGTTTTGTTTATATTAATTTAGGGAAACAAACAAACTAAATAATGAAAATGTTCTTAGTTTTTTTAAGAAACAAATATACCATTCGTTGATTTCTCCTTTTAAGCAATAACTTAGACTGGAAGTTATGGGGGCCGGCTTGGCCCGGCTTGGCCCGGCGCCGGACCCCCACACCGCCCCCTGGCCCGGCTTCCGTCACAAACGGCCACCCACCGCCGGGTGTGCCGCTCCACCTTTCAAAAAAATAGCCGTTGAACGGCTCTTTTTATTAAAAAAAAAAATTCATTTTTTTCTATAAATTCACCCACTTTCAATATTATTTCCCCACTTTCAACCCAAAACCCTCTCACTTTTATACCAATTTCTCCCTACTTTTATAAAAAAAAATATCTTTTTACCCACAATGGCTTCTAATCCTTGGTGGCCCTCGTCTTCGGATGACGAAGAGGAGATGTTTTTCGCAAACGCTGTACTACGGGCGGGACAGATTTTAATCGAAGAGGAAGAGGAAGAGGAAGAGGAAGAATTCTCGTCTGAAAATGTTATTACCAGACGAATACGCATTAACAGAGACCGCCAAGGTTTTCATTACAAAATTTCATTGTCCTTATTTTTTTTTAACTCGTACTTATATATTATATACGACAGGAGCGCACGACAAATTGGTGAACGATTATTTTTCGGATATACAACGCCGACATTTTTAGACGCAGGTTCCGAATGAGTCGCCGCTTATTCACAAGGATTGCCAATGATTTGGCGGGGCTAGACCCGTTTTTCACGCAACGTCCTGATGCTCGAAATTATGAAGGGTTTACAACGTTACAAAAGTGTACTGCGGCCATTCGACAACTGGCGTACGGGACAGTGGCCGACGCTTTGGACGAGTACTTACAGATGTCGGCAAGAACTACGCGGGAATGTTTGTATCGGTTTTGCCATAATGTGGTGAAACTGTATAACAAAAAATATTTGCGGAAACCAAACGCGTATGATGTTCAACAGTTGTACCAAGCTCATGAAGCAAGGCACGGGTTTCCGGGAATGCTTGGTAGCATTGATTGTATGCATTGGGGGTGGCATAATTGCCCGACTGCGTGGCGCGGCCAATATACGCGAGGTGATCACGGATATCCAACCGTGATACTTGAAGCTGTGGCATCACAAGATTTGTGGATATGGCATTCTTTCTTTGGTCTCCCTGGTTCACTCAACGACCTCAACGTGTTATACCAATCGGCCATCTTTACCGATGTCGTTAATGGAACGGGACCGGACACACGTTTTACAGTTTCTGGGGTTGAGTATAGATGTGGGTATTATCTTGCTGACGGGATATATCCGTCTTGGTCTACAATTGTGAAGACTATTCCATATCCCGAGGACGAAAAACGGAAAAAATTTGCCAAGCGTTAAGAAGCTGTAAGAAAAGACATCGAACATGCTTTTGGTGTCTTACAAAAAAAAATGGGCCATCGTTGCACAACCGGCACGTGCGTTCACCCCAAAAAGGCTGCGTCTTTGTATGTACGCTTGCATTTTGCTCCATAACATGATTATTGAAGACGAAGGTCGGGCGATTTGTGAGTATGATGAGAATGCAGCTTGGGGGAACACTGTCCCGGTTGATCCCCCACAACAGGATTTAAACTCGTTCTCGCTAACAAACGACTTCACGCATGCAAACCTTCAACAAGATTTGGTAGAACATATTTGGAACAACGTTAACATGGTGGACGGTGACGGAGCCGAAGACGAAGACGAAGACGAGTAGTGTGTTTGTTTTAAATTTTTAAATCTAGTCTTTTTTTTTTCAAATTTTAGGTAGCGTAATTTTTTATTTTTTAGGTTATGTAAATTTTATTTATGTTATGTAATGGATTTTATTATCTTCCTTTTAGTAGTATTTTTATTTAAATGTTGAATACTTTTTATAAAAAAAAAAGTTAAATAAATAAAAGTTAAACAATTAAAATGAATTAAACAATAAAAAATATGTGGTGGGGCCCCATCCTCCATCCCCCTCCATCTTCAATTTGGCTCATCCCATGCTAGCCGCATATGTGGCGCCTACGTGGAGGCTCATCCCCATGGGGATGAGCCAAACCATACCTTCTAGTCTTATGAGTCTGTCAAAAATTTTAGTGGTATTTGCAGGATTTAGGCTGGATTTGGTATAAATTGCGAGAGGCCCTGAATTTGACCATATTGTGACATGTAACCCCATCTTGGTTGCACTTTAAGAAGAGCAATGTGAACCAATATTTTTTAACGACAAATTTGAATCACTGAGGTATAACGTGACACTAAATTAAATTCAAAACTAACATTTCCAATCCAAAATTAACCTTGTAAATTACTCATTATTTGAGCTCGAGTTTCACTAAACTAAACTCTGAAGTAGAATTTAATATAAATCATAATCATGATCATGATCGTGTTACTTCAATAACAAAACCACATTTTAACACGTTTACAAGACACAAAACAATTTCATCGTGACTTTTATGAATGCTGGGATCAGATGGTTAGATTTATAAAGTCAAAAAATGAAAAATCAAATTAAACAATATTGTGATAATCTAATTACCATTATTTTATCAACCGGTTATGTTATGTCCAGAAAAATAATGATGTCCGTTGTCCAATTTTTATTTAAAAAAAAACACTGACATTATTCATTCTATTATTGTTGTTGTTGTTGTTGTTTTAAAATGTAAATATAAAGATTACAACCACTGAATAAGTTAGAACTACATAAATCACTGATTATGAAAGAAATAAAAGAAGAAAATATTGATTATGAAATAAACAAAAGCAAAAAACGATAATGATTTATGGATACGAAAAGACATAAGAGAGAGCAGTGGGTGAAAATGTTTCGTATGATTTATAGTTATTTAACAGTTATTACTTAAAGCTACAATTTAAAACTCGTTCATTATTTTACATATAAATACAGAAAAAATATAAACTATTGGTTTTTTTGTGAAGTTCATTCATTTTGGGGCCGGGTTGATCCAATTGGCAAAGCAATTTAAGTCAAAGTATTGCTCCCGTTAATATCAATGATTCAAGCTCCATCAATGACAGATTAGTGTAATTAAACCGTTAAAAAAAAGTTCTATCCATTTATTAAAAAGCTTTATGGTAAAAAAACGCTACCTTGCAATGCAACTTTCTAGTGGTGAACATAAACCGTTATCACATCAACTTAAACCTCTCGACATGAATTAAAAGAAATTCATTGTTAAAAAGTGATTTTAATAAAACTGTATTTCATAATTCTATAAAACTTTTATATAAAAATTGGTGAACATAAACCGTTATCACTACATCATGAGTGATAGTATCACTAACACCGCCGCCTCCATGTTGGTCACGAGTGATAGGAATAACTCGTTGATTATATAACGCGTTGAACATATTGATGAATGAATGTGTATGACTTGTACATTATGTATTAATACTTGTACATTGGAATCCCATCACTAGTGATACCACCCCCACTACAATTCTATCACTAGTGATAGTATATTGGGTGATGACATGACATGATTTGATTGGATATTGGGAGTGATAGAAATCTATTACTAGTGACCACCCCTTCCCCCTTAATGCTAAGACCGTGGGGTATGGGGTGGGGGTTTTGGCGTGGGTTGGGGGAAAACGCCCAAGCCACCACCCCGGGTGGGCTTGGGTTGGGGCGAGGCCCTTGAGGCTTGGATTTCAAGCCGGGCGTGGGGCGGTCTGGCCAAGCTGACAAGGCGGGCTCTCAGTGGACAAACCAAAGTAATTGTTGGGCTAGCCGTTGGCCAACGGCTATCTTAAAAAAAATATTTTTCCACTATAAAACTCACATTTTTCTTCCATTTTTTACCACATTCAACCACATCTTCTGTAATCATCTTCAATTCTCTTTCTATAAAACGAAAAAATGCATCCTCATAACCGTTCTTTTGACCCCAACCATCCGTATGCATTCCAAGAAAATAATCCTAACCCACCACCCATTCGTCCAATGCCTCGTCCATTTTTGATACACTCTTCTATGCCCCAAGAAGCGAGTTATGCATCGTATCTTGGGAATTGTTTGTTTACTAACTTCCCACACACCGATGATGCGATACGTAGCCCATTTACACAAACGTCCATCAACCTTTCACCAACCTCCATCGACCTTTCACAAAACGAAACCGTCCCCGAAACTCAACCACCCAACGATGGTCCTTCTGCATCGAAACCCATCAAAAAGAGAAGCCATAAGAAAAAAACTGAGGCGGATAAAGCACTTGAAACCGCCAAGCGAAAACAACTAAAATGGACTGTTCCTGAAGAAGTTGCATTGGCGAGGGGTTGGTTTCAACAATCTCAACATGCAACTTTAGGTATTCTCAATAAACTTTGTTTATATTAATGGTTTTTTATATAACTTTGTAATATATTAAATTTTGTTTCTATAAAAATAGGAAATTCTCAACATCGAACCATTTGTGGCAAAGGGTTACTACAGTATTCCATAAAGAATTGGGAAGAGAGGTTTATCGTGAAAACGATAGCTTATCCTCAAAGTGGAGCGAGATAAGCGGCCAACTTACAAAATATAGTGGGTTTTTAAATAAAGCAAAACAAAACCCAAAAAGTGGTGAAACCGAAGCCGACATTGTGATGAATGCATTGGTTCAATTCAAATCAAATGTAGGGACCGGCTTCTGTTTCATGCATTGTTGGGAGATTTGTAAGTTCCATCCAAAGTGGGCGAATATCCCCAGTGGTTGCGAAAGTAACACGTCTTCCAAAAGGTCAAGGGCCTCGTCCCAAGCCCAATCTAATGCACGAGATCAAGAGTTTGAGGACCTTTTGGATGATTCGCCAAGCCCAAACCGGCCTGAGTATGGAAGAGATGCCGCAAAAAGGCGTGCTTAAAAATCAAGATCTGGTACGGCATCGCCTTCAGCTGGGAGTTCGGGCTTGCGTAGGGGAATATACAGCGACCAGTTGGATGACATTTCATCCAAGTTAGATACATTCAACGTCTTCCAACAACAAAGGGCCGAACAACGAAGGAACAAAGAAGCTAGAGATGCCCTGAGACAAAGACGTGATGATTTGAAAATTCTATCCCAGCCTATTGATCACCTACAGGTGACGAGTTACAACTAGTCTTGGAGATGAGAGAAGGGATAAAAAACAAATATAAACATTAGGAATTTTTTTATGTAATTTTCTTTAATTAACAATATTAAAAAAATTAAATTTGTTGTTTAACAAACAGCCCACCGGGTCAGCCCAGCGAAGCCCACCAAACCCACGCCCCAAACTCCCGCCCCACCATACCTTGTTTAAATGTGGGTCGCCCCATGTATGCCCCACCAAGCCACTTGTCAACAAATGCCCCAACCCAATCCCAACCCAAGCCCCACCATACCCCACGGTCTAAGTGGGGCCGGTAAAAACAACCCATTCTTCCCCACAAAATTGCCATAGCTAACCGTTTCTCATATCACACACGTACTCCATCACCAGACATTCAAAACACTTCAACGTAACCGTTTTCATCAAATTCTAGATCTGGAACTTCATTTCAATCGTTCATCATACTTACTTAGCACTGTTCACTATTCGCAATGAAGAAGCTCAGATCAAACATACCTCGCCGGAAACGCTCGAATTTTTCTCCGATTTTCATACCTTCTGTAGCACGAAAACTCGATTCAACTTCGTTCGCTGCTTCTTCTTCGAATTTGACGCGAGATGTTGCGTTCTCGTGCGATGATTCCTCCAGTATGTCCACAAACAACAAATCGATGAAGAAGAGAAGCTTTTCCGACAGAAATGACGATGGATTCGGTGAGTTTCGGAGGATTACTAGGTCTTATAGCCAGAAATTTAAAGTTGAATTGTCGGAAGCTTCATCGTGTGTTGAATTGTGTGATTCGAGCTCGAAGAAGTTAATTCGTAAAGGAGATGCAGCGTTGAGATATTCAGATGATGATGATGAAGTTTCAGTTTCAGTTGCTGTTAGTGCAATCGAGAAATCAGAAGTTTCAACGAGATCCGAGTGTTCAGTTTTCCAGAAAGAGGTTACAAATGGAAGAGATAGCCATAAAAATGAAGAAAATGACGTCGTTTCTGTTTCCTCTAGACGAGATTCTCCTGAAGCAAAATTCGGAACGACGAGTTTCAATTTATCAAACACAACGATTAACGACAGTGAATCAGCGTTAAAATCAACGAATATAACAGTCAACAACGATGATGAAACGGAGAATTGTGGAGAGTCAAAGCTGATTTCAGCTGAGATTGATTTGACATGTTCAGAACAGTTGTATTGTGGAGATGAAGTGAGCGGTTACTCATCGGCCGGATGTACGGATGGTAATATGGACAGTTCTGAGTGGAAATTTCTTCAGGCTTTTTTACACCGTCGTGGTTCGATTCCGGCAGTCAGTTTTCTGAACGATCGATTGGTGATCCAATTCCGTCACCGACGTTTTAGCTGTTCCTCATCTACCGTCAAAAGTTCTGCAAATCTGAGTTTGATACAAAAATCTCTTCAGAACACTGTTACAACAAAAACGAACCTTCTAATGGAATTATTGTAAGTGATGAACTGATGATGCCTATATCTATAGTGTTAGTTATTTCATTAGTTTGGAAATAGTAGTTTGACGTTGTACTTTTTTTTACAACATTAGTTTTGTATATAGTATTATTTCGTATATGGTATATATGTTTTAATGGAATATAAGTATAGTATAGTACTGCATTGAGATTTTTTATGTGCTTAATTTGCCAGTTGTTTGCTGGATTACTTACTATTGTTATATGGTAGATATAAGGTGGTTTATGTTACTGTGTTTAGAAATTGTTAAAACCTGAAGATGAAGAACATGAAGAAAGCTACCAGGTGATGAAGGTTAGAGAGAGGAGGCAGGTGTATTTGCATGATTATGCTGAGGAATACTGTGGGATGACGGAATATGGGGATTTGGTTGTCCAGCAAAGGTTGCAGATGGTGCATTGGATAATGGAGGTTTGTTAGAACTGTCTTTTTATCTAAATTGTTTTGTTAGAAACATGTTCTTTATGCAATACAAGTTAAATAAACATTTTACTTACACAACATTCACTAGAACATTTGCACTACTAACTGGAGATTTCTTGTAAGTTATAAACAAACATTTGACTCTTACTTCATACTTTCTAAAGCAACAATCAGCTAGCAAGGACCTCCGGAAGGAAACTATGTTCTTAGGTGTCAGCCTTTTGGACCGGTTTTTGAGCAAAGGGTGTTTCAGAAGCAAAAAGGAGCTTGAAATTGCTGGCATTGCGTGTAACAACTGCCACTAAAATCAATAGTTAGAACAATAATTAGTCAATAAGAAAACCTTAATTGAGACACCCAAGTAATTCTGCACTAGCCCTAAAATTTTCAGAACAATCAGAATCAGGATCAGGGCCCCTAAAACTCAAGGGGGGTAAACCCTAGTTGATAATTATCTCAATAATACGTTGCTTAAAGCTGATTGGCCAATTCCATTGATTCATGCAAGCTACTCCCGTGCATGGCAAGTCTAGGACAAATAGGTATCCCTTACGGACCGTAAGGGATCAGGCTTACGGTCCGTAAGCAAGGCCAAATTTTGGCTATAAATAGCCGACCTTGGGACTTGCACAGGGGAGTTGAAACGACGTAAATTGTCTCTGTGTACGTCGAGTTCAGGCCATTATATCACAATAAACACACACACGATCACGAGGTGCTGCCGCAATCAGGGTAATAACTCAATCGCTATTACGATTCAACGTCCGATCGATTATAACTATCCAACGATTGTCCGAGTGCTGCTCAAATTGAGCTTGTACTTTGTTATTCATTGTGATTTCAACTTGAATGTTTGAGTGCTGTTCGAATTCGGACTATGCTCTGTCATTCGTTGTGAATCCATTGAATTGTTAAGTATCGCACTTGATAATAGTTGTGAGGGTTTAATCTCGTGAATTGACGTAACTGCTGAATTAGTTACTAATCCCGTTTGTGTATGCATTGTTATTTAAATTAGGTTAGCAGGCTAATCAGTAAAGCTTATACTCTGCTCGTAAATCTACAATGTGAGTCATTCCACTTTTATAAACTCTTTTCTCACAGTTTGTGAGTCAACTGTTTTACAAAACTCCAAGTTATTTTCAAAGTTATAATTACAGGGATTAAGTCTATGTAATCACCAAGTTACAGCCGGTATGTGGGGTTTTGTATACATTACTTATTTCCCGTCACACTTGGACAAACGAGTGGCCAAGGGGTGATCTGACCACAGTCACAGACACCATTGGACAAATGGGCTAGCCAATGGATGGTCGAGTGACAAATACTGTGGGTAGTTGGTTTGATATCAGAAACATTGTAATTCCCCTTAATACTGTAGATTATAACAAATGTGTCGTTTTCAGTAAACTGAATGATTCACTCAGTATTTCCCCGCTGACAAAACCTTTTTCAAACATGTTTCAGGTGATATAGTATGAGCAAAGAAAAGTGCCGTGGAGCACTCCCAGCTTAGAAAAGTGGCTCAATGTAAATAAATAAATGAACATGTTTTGAAAATAAAGATTTCCCTGAGAAATCACATTATTGTAACTTTCGGGAATATATCCCTAAGTTATGAAACGGGCAGTTTAAATTATTGAAAGATCCTGTTTTAAAAAGACTTCCGCTGTCGCCTAAATTAAAATACCACGGGATTCCTGTCCCGCGGCTCCTGAAACGGGTCAAACCGGGTCGGGGGCCGTGACATTGCGTGTCTCACACTTGCAACAAGGATTGAAGAAAACCAGCCCTACAACAGGTCTGATGTTTGCCCAATCAATTTCCTGATCCATAACGAGTTGATGGCTGCCAAATTCCACGTTATTGGGTTGAATGCAGATACCATACAGTCCATACTAATATTTTTTCGTTTACTTTTTACCTGATTGGTATTTTATTGTATATTTTAATCACTGCAGCATTCAGCAAAAGCTATTCAATGTAGGAAGCAATGAATACAGCAGATCTGAAGTTGTCGCCATGGAATGGCTGGTCCAGGATGTCCTAAACTTCCAGTGCTATTTACCAACCATCTACAATTTCTTATGGTAATAAAAAGTGTTTCCACATGATCAGAAGTCTTCATTTCTATTGAAAAATTTTGAATCAAGTATATATATCGGAAATTTGCTGACTTTTCTTGTTCATTGTCGTGTTATGAAAAATGAAAAAGGTTTTATCTCAAAGCTGCAAGATCGGATGAAGAAGTAGATAAAACAGCCAAATATCTTGCAGTGCTTGCACTATTGGGCCATGAACAGTTGTGCTATTGGCCATCAACCGTTGCAGCCAGTTTAGTCAGCTTAGCATGTCTAGCAGGAGATGAACAGTCTTCTCTCCAACAAATCGCATGGGTATAAAACTTAATTTCTTCAAATACAGCCAAAAAGTGTAGTTATGGAATAACTGAAATCTAGCCATCTATTTACTAATCCAACTTTCTGGATTTTGCATTTCAGATTCACAACGGGTCGAATGATAAGGATCTACCTGAATGCATAAAGGTAATAAATTACAAACCATATTGTTTACATGTAAAAGCAGCCTCCATCCAAACCAAAGATTTGCATTTTGGCTAAGGGTGGCAATTTCTGACACGACACGAAAATAATATGGTCCATAGTTGTCAATAGCGGTCGCTATGGTCACTATAGCGAATAGTGTAGTGTATAGGTCGAAGGTCGCTACAAGGCGTGTAGCGATAAAGAGCGGATTTTCAGATTTTTTAAGTATAAATAGCGATTAAATATAGCTACAAAAGAGTTGGATTTTAGCTTTTTATTAAACATACATGTAAAATTAGCGTATATACTAAGGTATTTTGATATAATATACATATTAAAAAATATAATTTTTTTTTGTAGTGTATCGCTATTTATAAATCCGCTGTTTATCATTGTTCGCTATGTATAGGTACCCATGGTTGTAAAAGTCCCGACTAGGCTCCGAGTACTCCCCGAGTACTCGCTACAAGGTAGGTTGCCGAGGCACGAGTACTCTTCTCCCAGTCCAATTACTCCCCGAGTACTCCCGAATACTCCCGAGTACCTCCCGAGTACTCCCGAATCCGACTAGGGAGCGCCTAGCGACTTTTGCAACCATGTAGGTACCTTATCGCTATTTATCGCAATTCGCCATTAACAACTATGATATGGTAGTTGGTTACCATATCTAACCCATTTAGTAAGTTGCTTGTGTTCAGGTTTACTTTTTCAACACATTTAATTAGACATGTCGACTCGCCAACTCATTCATTACAACCCGTCAACATGTTTGTCTTATTTAGATAATGGGTTCAACGGTTTGTGTTATAGTTACCAAGTGTGTTACGGGTTGATGTCTTTGACAAGAATAAAAACATGGGTCGTGTTCGGTTTTAATAATTCAACCCGCAACCCCACAAGATTAACACCTCTGGTTTTGGCTAAAAAATTGATATCAAAATTCATAAATACGAACACACATAAATTTAAAATATGTGAAATAGTTCTGTTAATCATAAAGCTAATATTGTTCTTGTATGTTGACAGTCTCTGGAATGGTTGGTTCAGTACATATGATAATACATAACATAACTGGAAGATTGGTACCCATAAAAGTTATCCCACTTTTGAAACAAGCAAAAAACAGACATTGGTTATGAATAAGTGGAACAAGGTTCCAAAAGGTATATTTTGTTAACATAGTTACACAAACTATCCATTTTTTCACACTAAAAGTAGATATTACCATTTTTATATCCTCTGTTGTAAACTTTCTATATAGTATTAGTAAAGAAGATATCAATCTAGATTTGCAGACAATATGATTTCATGTTCTCATTTCGCATGTTCACTGATTTGGAAGTTTGTTGTTTTCATTGGATGGTTTGACAGGTGACACAGAAGAGTCTTTATTTGAACCCTCAGCTTTCTGAACCGAGTCTTTAGTCTTTGAACCCTCCTTTTCCTCTTCGGCTTCATGAACCTTTTTCTTAGTCTTGGACCCAACACCTTCAGCTGCCTTTGCAACCGCAGCAAAAGCACCCGCGATCCACACAGCTCCATTGGATACATATTTGTTGCTCATGAGAGCGGAACCAGCATCATTCGCCTTCTTCTCGGCTTTAGTAACAGCGGACTTTGTTGCTTCGGATACTTGGTAACGTTCGTCGACTTCTTTCATCTTTTCATTCACGACAGCTGTCCCCGTACTTAACTTCTGAGTCAAACCCATCTTTTGGTCAATGGAAACAGCGGTCGCAGAAGCGTTCGATGTCAACTGGTGTTTCTCGTCAAACGACTTCGCCTTTTGTAGCGCGTCTTTTCCCAGAACGAAACCCTTTGCAAGCATCGTGCTTACCACTTCTTCTGCCTGTTGTGCAACTTCAGATTTCCCATCTGTATCTGTCTGCTACAGAGTCAAATCCATTAATGAAATTATTATACATCCAACAGTAACAATATAAAAGGCCATTCAATACAAAACCAATTTTTAATGGTGATACATAAGGCTGTTGTGTAGCCGAACAATTGGTTTTGTAATGAATGCGCCCCAATGATATATCAGTGAAAATATAGTAACGACCGGTGTTAGAGGAGGAGCCCCCGCAGGCAACTGGTAATTCTCAACCGGGCTTAGTGAAACTAATAAATCGCCGATCGTGGCTCCCTGTAAAGTTTGTCTAAAAACATTAAAATGACCATAATAAAGCTAGTTAAATCATAGTCACATGGATCCCGGTACGTTCCGGTACGCGGAACGAAAACAGGTACGCGATTCGTGCATTTCTAAAATTTGGTACGAGGGGGTAGGTTCATTCGAAACACCAATTCGGTACGTGGTACGGTGTACCATATAGTCTGGTACATCGAATCAGCGACCCACAACTAACCGGTACGTGTTTTATTACAACCCCTATCAGCGAATCGATCTATCGGGTACGCAAATTACATGAACAAAGCACGATAATCTAGAAATTCGAAAACTATCAATTAGAGCGATCCGGATCGCGTACCTTGAGCGATCGGTACAATTTTGTACCCGTCTCCGGTACGAACGATCTGGCACGTAGATCGAGGGTAGGCTAGCGTTTCCTGTGACTATGAGTTAAAACGTAAAAGTTAACGTACTGTCAAAAGAAGTGCTGTATGTGCTCCCTTTGATTCCTTGAAGGTGACAAACGCGCGTTGGGTGGTTTCACTTTCACTGCAGAGTTAACCATCTAAAATCAGAAGGCTTCTTAAATCTCAAGTACTTAGATAGTTGCATATTGAATAATGAAAAGAGACTATTAGTGTCACTTAAACCTTTTCATTTCAACATAATGGATATTTCCCGAAAATGAGAAGAATTCTCGGATATCCTTCTCAGTGACCGTCATTGAGACATTACTCACTTCCACGGTTTTCGTCTGTTGATTTGAGATCATGATATCATTATAATGTACCTTTAAATATTTAAATTTTTATAAAAGAAATAAAGGAAGTTTGTTCTCACTTCTGAAGCATTCCCGGTTGTTGGGGGAACTTCTGTTTCAGTTTTCGATTCAGTTGCAGCCATGGAAACCTACAATGAAATCGCAAATGTTCAACCATATATTCTGAAAGCATTTCCACATTCAAAAATGACATGTTTCATTTCTTTTATGTGTCTTAGCTAGCATGGTGTAACTGGTCAAATGTTTGAGGATCACGTCTACTTAAGAATGTCCTTTGACGTGTGGGTTCCTGTTCGGTCCTTGCCTTAACGATTAAGGAAAGACGTGTGTCAGAAATGCTTACACCTCTCTACTCCCTAACAATCAGCTGGGACGAAACCAGTAACCCATGGTCATAACCAGCACAAAATTCAAAATAATAATTATTTATTTTTTTAAACGGCAAATTTCTTTTTATTCCTGTCATCATCAAAATAATAATTATTTATTTTTTTAAGACTATGCGTAGTGGTACACATGAATAATGCCCCACCCTAGGGCGTTTTGCGCCATGTGTCAGTACAGTCAGCAATGAGGCGTTTTTTATAAATGGGTGTAGTGGGGATGTGAGACATTATGTTAAAAAGGGTTTAATAATAGAATTAAATAAAAAAAACTATCAAAAAAATGTTATTGGACAAAAAACCATTAAAAAAGGGTGATTGGTCAACACACAAGGGGCCATGGCTTTGTTTATAAAACGCCTTTCAAAATTTTGGTTGAAAAACGCCAAGGGGGGTGGGGCGACATCGGGGCGTGCTTGGGTAAAAAAGGCCCAATTTTTGAACGACTACGTATAGTCTAACGGCAAATTTCTTTTTATTCCTGTCGTCTCCCAAGGTGTTTAAATACTTTGCCTTTGCCAATGGACCACCCATTGGTTAAGTTTGTTCCACCACCAAAATTAATCCACAACCCCTAACCATTATTCTTGTTTACAAATTTTACATAATCACAACCACAACAAAAAAAAAAAAAAAAAAACAAGAAATTTAACAAACACAAAAATATTTCAAATTTAATATAACAAACTTGCATGAATTTTGGCAGAAGATAATGCAAAGATGTTGTATCCGAATGAAATCAAGAAATCGATATTATGAAATGAAAAAAGGGATCGCCGGTTGATGTGATACGTACCGATATATGAGGATTTATATAAGTTCAAAACCGGGATTAGGAGAATTTGATCGGCGCCGGTGCCCGGTGGGGGATGGTAAAGATAAACCATAAAAAAAGGTTCCCGCGAAAACATCGGCTGCCCCAATCAATACCATCCTCTCCTAATTCTGTGATGAAAAATTGAAGTAAATACGTTGATTTAGGGATTATTTTAAAATATTTTTTATATATTTTGTTAAAGTGGGTAGTTTATGACCCCACAAGGACACAAAGTTGAGTGGTTTGGTGTTTGGGATAAATGGGTTCGGCTGTTCGGGTCACAACTGTGTTGACACGTTAATGACACGATTAAAAAGGCGTCTAAAGGTTAATAGGTCGACAAAACATGTGCATAACTAATTTATCAAAATACGATAGTTTTACCAGGTTAATTGTGTTTTGTAATTTTTTTAACGGTGTTCAGTGAATTGTGTCAATAATTATGTTAAATGTGTTATGGAAATAAATGTGTTAAAATGTCATGACATTTGTGTTATCATTTATCAAACTATATTGTGTCGTGTCAATAACCAGATACATTTAATTGTGTTATATGTGTCGAGTTGTGTAACATGTCAGTGTTCGTGTTTAATAATATATGTTTACTTAAACTTGTTGTGTTCATGTTCAATAGTCATGTTAAACAAGTCGCGTCAATAATCAGTTACCTTTATTTGGGTAACTTAGCAGTAGCTAGAGGTGTGTTTAAGTTCCCTATTAAAACAAAAATTTAATTGTGCAAAAGGTGTCATGCCGTATAACTTCCTTATAACAAATCAACACATTTAGTTTTTTTTTTAACAACAAACTACACTACTACTAAAATGTATACCACTTGTCTCTAATGAGACTAACCATCATCACTTGATACCATAAATGCAACATCTTGATACCATTGGACTACAAGTCCGTTGGTTAACTTTGTCGTTAAGACAATCCTTTTAACAAAACAACGATTTCACAGTTGTCTTTTTATGTAGTAAAACACTTCTCTTTACATATAAACGATAATAATTATTCTTTACATATAAACCATTAGGCCTTCTTTAAGGTAAAAACAAGTGGTTGGTCAACTAGAGCAAGCCATCTTTTCCCATTTTCCTCCAACACCCCAACATCCCCACACACAACTTTACAACTACTACATACACTAGGACAAAACACAATTTTGTACCCAATGTCTCCAGCCTTCTCAATCCTAAACCAATTGCTCACGGTGCCCACCCCTGGCCGCCCTATGATGCCGCCACTCCTCACATAATACTTTCGTCCTGCCACCATGTCGTCACTACCACCACCACCACTTCCAACACCGTTACTAAGCTTCCATACAGTGGATTGGACACATATTGTTGCGGCATTGAACAAAATATTGAGATCACTAGATAGATATATGGCGTTTTGTTTGTTGTCGAGTGGTAAGAACCGAAGAGTGAGGCCTTTTGAGAGTTGGGTGTTTTCTTGAACGACAAAAGGTGGGCAAATACCACCTCGTATCGCTAAAGAAAGGCCACCACCACTGTCGTTGGATTGGGCTGGAGTTATGTAGTACTTTAGACCCGGTTGAATTTCATGACCATCAGAGTCAAAAGGCGTTGTGGCGGTAGTTGCGGCAACAATGGTCGTTTGTAGGGATTGGGTGGATGTTATATAACAAGAGGATAGAAGTGTGGATAAGAGATATGGGATTAAAAGCTTGAATTTCATATTGTGTTGTAGTGAATGAAGAATACAAGAGTTGTGACTATATATATAGGAATATGCGTATGCATACATAACTAAATATGCATGGTTTTTATAACCAAATCAATTCGGCTAGTAGGACCAGGAATCAAGGATCAATTACAATACAATTAGATAGACTATATATGGTGCTGAAAACGAACCGAACAAACACGAACAAGACCTTGTTCGTGTTCATTTGTTAAGAAATATATATGTTCACGAACTGTTCATGAACAATTATCGAACGAGATTTTATGTTCGTTTTCGTTTATTAAAGAAATGAACTTGTTCGTGTTCGTTTGTGTTTGTTTGTTAATTTTAGGTAACGAACGAAAACAAACGTTGATGAACACAAATGAACACAAACTAATGTTCATGAACACAAACAAGCGTTCACGAACATAAGATATAACACACCGACACTTATTAAATATTTTATTTGTCAGAATTTTGAAATACTTAAATAATATATATAAACAAAAAAAACACTAATTAATTATCGAACACGTTACCGAACGTTCATGAATGCGGACTTTGTTGATGTTCGTTCATTTAACTAAATAAACGGAATTTCTTGTCCCTGTTCGTTTGTTTAATAAACGAACGAACACAAACAAACTTTCCGACAAACGGTTCACAAACTGTTTGTCGAACGTTTGGTTCGTTTGCAGCCCTAACTATATAGCAAGAAGACTTGGTCGTATTTTCATAAATTTTTTATTTGCATATTTTGACAAAAAAAAAAAAGTTAATTAGGAGTGTTGTAATTAAAAGTTTAATATCATTGTAAATCTCTTTGATTGTGAAGGTCGTGATGTGGCGTATAGTGATTAGCAGGAAGTTCACGAGGGCATAAAGCATTTAAAAGTCCGTGTATGTTTCTTGTAATTACGTTCTTGTAATTTTCTCGGAAAAATATAAATATTTGAAACATTTCTAAGTTTTGATTGTATAAAAATGAGAGGTGATTAATACTCAATGAAATAATAATATTAAGGTCACATCAAAAGGATATTTTGCCTCAACATTCTTCATGCAATCTTATTTTTAAGCACAAAATGAATACAAGCTAGCAAACTTTTACTTGATACAAGTGGACGAGTCGTAGTTGAGTATCAACAAAATAGAAGTGATCCAATTTAAAGAGGCTATTGATGGAGTTATGTGTTATGGGACGGATAACTGCATTGATAGTGAGTAGAATGGTCTCAACGAGCCGAGCATGTGGTTAACAATCGGACCGGAGTTCTATCATATCATTCAAGCCGCATGGAATTCAAATATTTTACCGCGATTTTAGTCATCTTAATAAAACCTTTGATTTGAGTAGTTTACACGCTTATTTAGGAAGTCAATTTTGTGATTAATAAGTCTTTATGTTTTCAATTTTGGGTGAGTCTTTCTGTCAAACTTTCTCTTTACGTCCCTAATAGAGGATATAAACAAACTAAGCACCAAATGAGAGCAAATTTACAAACTATAAATTTACAACAAAGTTGTGCTATATGTTGTTGTAACATAGGCCTTGGGAGTTTTTCAAAAAACTTTTGTATTTTTTCACTTTTAACCCTAAGATTTTAATCTCTTGCATTTTACTCCTTTGAATTTTTTACTTTTACCAAAAAGCTTTTCATCTTTTACAATTCAACCCCAACACTTTTTTGTTTTCAACTTTGGTCCCCCATACTTTCCATCTTTCATAAGTTTTTCGTTTTAAGTTTCGTTATAATTTTTTCAAGTCAACACGCCACATGTGTCTAGGATTCAACGTTTTTTTTTTTTTTTTCTGTTTTTCCCATTTGACAGGCAGTCGCAACACGTCTATTTTTCTCCATTTGACAAGTTCGTCGCAACACGCATGTCCTGGATCGACTTAGTTATTTTTTTCTACGTTTTACATTTATGTCTAATTTTTTTGGATTAACACGCTACAATGGGCGTACGTGATTCAACGATTTTACGGCTGTTTTTCGTTCGGTATTATTTTTTACTTTTTAATTTATTTTATTTTTACAAGCTCCTTTGATGTTGGTGGTTGTTGGCAGTGCTGTGGCATTAGTGCCACTTGGCACGATTTTACGGACATATTTAACCTATGAAGTTTTTTACTAATAATTTGTTTCGAGTTTACAACTATATCTCTTTTACTTAAGAAAAACTAATTTTTATGTGCATATTTTTATGTGCGTGTCGATATAAATTCAATTTGCTCTACGTTTCGACGTAAACTTTTTATGGCAACAATTAAGCAGTATGAGGTCTGAACTATTAAGAGACAGTATAATGCTTAACCGTTCAGAAACAAATGTCTGAACAATTCAGATTAGAGGTCTTAAACATTGAGACTCGGTATAATAATTAATCATTCAGATGCAAATGTCTGAACCATTCAGATGCAAATGTCTGAAACATTCAGACATTTACTCACGAAACAAACAGTATGAATCATTAAGTGTTGAACCAGTAAGAGGTCTGAACCATTCAAACCCTCATTAAGAGGTAAACAAACAGCCCCTTAATTATTAACTAGCCCATGCCGGTTGAATTTGTAAGCCCCGGCTGCAACGCGGCGGGGTCTTACATCTAGTTTCTATTAATTTATATCGGTGATGAGATAAGTACATTATATGTTTTAGAGCATATCAATATCGAATGAAAAGTGTTATTATAAGCTATAACAATTGACAAGTGGATTAGATTTTATTCACTCATCAATTAAACAATTTGTAGTGGGGCTTAAAACTAATGTCCCTCCCTTGGGCCTGAAGCGACACGTGGCAGTCTAGTCAGCATTAGAGTATTATGGGGCATTAGTTTAAAATGGGTGTAGTGATACAATGTCTAATAATGCCCATCCGATGATTACCCATTTCTATTTTCTAATTTCCTATTGGCCCATTCAATTAACTTTTTGATCGACAGACGTTTTAAATAAAATGCCCAAGCCACATTTTGAAAGAAAACGCCTAGGGGGCGGGGTGGTGGGCGTGGTTAGGCATTATGGGCAAAAAAAAACGCCCAATTCCTTTGCCACTACCAGGCCCGGTCCATAGGGTGTGCAGGGTGTGCCATCGAACAGAGCCCAACGTTTTTAGGGCCCAAAACTATTTTCGTTTTATATATGTAATTTATATTTAAATGTAGGTAAAGAAGCAATCATATTGTAGCACAAATGGTTAAGCGTCCTCTCCTTCCACAGTTCCACCCAAGATGTGCGTTCGAAACTCAGCATTAACAATTTTTTTAATCCCCTTGGTTTCTTCGGGGCCCTTCTGTTGACTGTTGTTTTGGTTGCTTAAGGCCAATTTGACTCAGTAGTCCCTTGGTCGTGTTAATATCATTTGTTTCCATCAAACAGATTGCCACCTAAAATTTAGTTAAAGCTAACCTAATCCTAGTGATTTGATTGATTATTCTCTAAGCATCTCTTTTTAGTGTTTATCTAAGCATGCATTTGTAAGTTTGATGTAAAATTTCTAACTTAAAATTGACAACAAAACTTGAATCAATATGTTGCCAATCATGTTCATCTATGTATATATTTCATCTAATTATTGTCTATCACTATACCCAAAGTTAACACTATAACTGTTTGAGGATTGAAATCAATTTATTATTTTTATTTTATTGCGAAAACGATGTTATATTTATCATGCGCTTTGCTTTAGGTGTCATGGCCCCCGACCCGGTTTGACCCGTTTCAGGAGCCGCGGGACAGAAATCCCGTGATATTTATTTAATTGGTTTTAACAGCGGAAGTTTATTATCAGGATCGTTGTAAAGCTAAAATTTTCTCGATTATTTTATTTCACAACTCGGGATAAAATCCCGGTAATTTACAATAACATGATTTTACTGAGAAATCTTTATTTTTAGAAAACATATTTCTCCATTTTATAATGAGCCACTTTCTTAAGCTTGAAATGCTCCTCAGCACTTTTCCTGAATTACAATAGATCACCTGAAACATGTTTGAAAAAGGTTTTGTCAACGGGAAATACTGAGTGAATTATTCTATTTATTTAAAATGACTCGTTTATTATAATTTACAGTATTAAGAGTTTTTACATATGTTTCTGATATCTACCAACTACCCACAGTATTTGTCACTCGACCGGATCTGTGACTGTGGTCATATCACCATTGGCTGCCCCAATGAATGACGTATATCACTTAATTTTAGGTTCGCCCACCTAACGTGATTAAGACAGTAGTAATGTGCACAATACCCCACATACTGGCTGTAATTTGGTGATTACATAAACTTAATCACTGTAATTATAATTCTGAAAATAATTTGGAGTATTGTAAAACAGTTGATAAAAAGAGAATGACTCACATTGCAGATTTAACACGGACATAATATGGTTTAGCCTTGTTAACCTAATTTAAATAATAATGCACACAAAACCGGGTTAGTGATCAATACAGCATTTACGATAACTCACGAGATCAAATTCTCACAACGAACGACAAAGTGCGATACTTAAACATCCATCGAATTAACGACGAACGACAAAGTATCACCCTAATGTGGGCGGCACTTAAACATCCATTGGATATATTGATCAGTCGGAAAATGAATCGTAATAGCGATCGAGTTATTACCCTGTTTTGCGGCAGCACTTCGTGATCAGTGTGTGTTTAATTGTAATACTATTGTGATATCTCGACGTCCACAGAGAGTTTTTACGTCGTTTTAACTTCAAAATGCAAGTGCCAATGTCTGCTATTTATAGTGATTTTTGGGACTCCCTTACGGACCGTATGCCTGATCCCTTACGGTCCGTAAGCTAAGCAGTCTAATTATAGGCTGCCTAGGCTCGGGACTAGCTTGCATGAATTGACAGTTTTATTAATTTCTATTGTGACAACGTTTTTTAGAGATAATTATCACTAGGGTTTATCCCCCCTGAGTTTTAGGGGCCCTGATCCTAATTCCGATTGTTCCGAAAATTTTAGGGTTAGTGCAGAATTACTTGGGTGTCTCAATTAGGGTTTCCTTATTGACTAATTATCATTCTAATTATTGATTTTAATGAGAGTTGTTACATTAGGGCTCTAAAAAGCTTGAATCAGTCATACACGCTTGACACACCCAATTTTGCTTGCACCCAACACAACACCTCGGGGGCCCATTTTTCCTACTCACACAGGGCCTTGAGGGACTTCGTATTTTTGGGGACCGTCCTGGCCACTACACATGGTCTTATAATCATGAGTGGATAGAAGGGTTCATATTATAACTCGTGTGTTGCGGTGGAATCGTTAAACCAAACAAACAGTAGACGTAAAAATGTTTAACCATGCACATGTGTTACGGTGTGTTAATTCACAAAAAAATAGATCAAAACGAAAAGCATGAAAAAGGATAACTAACTCGACTTAGGACCCGCGTGTTGCGACGGCACCGTTAAATTATAAAAAACAGACGTAAAAAACGTCGAACCACACGCACACATTGCAAAGTATTAACTCAAAAAAATTATACTAAAATGTAGAACATGAAATTTAAAATCAAATAAGAGTTATATGATGATGACTATTATTATTAGTTAAGTTATATTGTCACAATCTATCATGTCAATATTAGAATGAAGGAGAGAGTGATGAACTAAAATATAAACTAATGATTAACAAAGAAGTTTTAATGGATCACAAATAGAGAAAGTAAAATGATAATGGATAAACAGAATTCTGATTTTTAATACTTCATCAACCTGTACTTAGGCCATCCGTAGTCATAAAGCTCCTTATGGGGCGTTATGCGACACGTGTCGTGCCACATCACACATGGGCTTTATGGGGCGTTATATCACTAGAGTCCGTAGTCATAAAGCCCCTACCTATCATTACCTAATTATTAATTTTCGTTTTTTATTAATTAATTATAAAAGCATTAACTAATTTTTGATTGGTCCAAATTTTGAAAAGTTCGCCCATACCAGCGCTATATAGATCGTGTTCCCCCCTTTTTTTGCCTCATAACGCCGCTCGTAGTGGTGTGCCAGACGTTATGGGGGCGTTATAGGAGAAAAGGGCGCCATATGAAGCCCCACTACACATTGACTTAAGCTATATGGGGTGGTAAAAAAATGAATAGTGAAAAGTAGACACAAAAGAATTTTATAAAATAATGGTGGGATAATAAGTCTATTATGTATTTATAGTACTAATATGGGGCTAGCCCACTTGATATAGGCTTATGTCTCTTAAAGGTGAGGTGAGACCGCCCTCTTGATTTATATGTCCTTTTAACTATTATTTTTTTCTCAAATTTTATGAATCATCGTTAAAGTTCCAACCATTTAAACGTGTTTAGTTACATGTTTCCACTTTTTGTAAAAAGTATACGGGGCAAGTGGAATGTTTTTAGGAAAATTAACCTACCCTTTTTGTCTTATTAACATTTAATAATATTGGAATTACTTGGCCATTAACTATAACTTAAAGTTATTCCTCTCAAAAGGCAATGTTCAAAGTATTTTGCCATGATAACGTACATCGGCATGATGGAGTTATCAATTTTAATCAGATTTTGTGATCTTTTAAATTATTATATCACATTAAAAAAAAGAGAAAATTACAAAAATAGTCATTGACCAAAACTATTTTTCAAATCTAGCAACCTCACGCGTTCTTGGAGCGGCGCATCAAGCATTGGATGCGTCTGTATGCAGACCTTTCAAACACCCAATAAAAATGACACGTGTTGTTTCAAATATTGTAGGTGGGCCCAAATTCATCTCATGCCCTCGCAGACGCATCTCATGCCCCTTTTGAAAGTCATGTTGGCCACGTTTCCACTTTTTATTGGGTTTCACACTAAAAACGCATCCCGTGCTTGAAAGACGTATCACACGCATGATGCGCCACTCTAAGGATGCGTGAGGTTACCAAATTTAAAAATAGTTTTGACCAATAGTTATTTTTTGTAATTTTCCCTAATTAAATTCACATCTAATTATTCCAACTATGGTAAAATATAAATAATATAGAAAATACTTACAGAGTTTTTGTAAATTTATAGAAAACGTGTAAACATAGAGAGTTTTTGTAAATTCATCATAAAATATAGTGTGTTTTCATTGTATGATTAAACAATGAATTCTTTTATCAATAAAAAAAAACTCTTATGTTAATAAAATCCACATCCACCAACACAAAAGCATAATTTATGATGTAACAAAGAAAACAATTTGTGAAAACCACATACATTGTTTGGTGCTAGCCAAATCGCCCATATATCAATGAAACAATGATCTTCCAACTACAATGAATTGCCATGAAGCCTAAATCATATCAACTGAATTGATGCATATTTGAAAACTAAGGCGCAATGGTAAAAACTTGGTATTTTTCCTAAATAAATAAATAAATAAAAAACTAGAGTGAATGTACCCACATCAGTTCAGATTATAGATAACAAATAAAAATATTTAAGTTAGTAACAACAATTAAGGTACATAAAAATATTTAAGTTGGGGTGTAAACGAGCTCGGCGGAGCTCGAGCTCTGCTCGGTTCAAGCCTACTTATTTGAGCTTGAGATCGGCTTGCGAGTAAAACCCAAAGCTCGAGCTCAGCTCGAGCTATTTTGAGAACAATCTCAAACGAGCTAAAAGCTCGGCTCGATCTCGCTTCAATATTGCTTAAACGAGCCAAAGCTCGTATCGCCAATATTATTATCATTTTTATTATGCTACATATATAAACAATGTTGTTTGGGCTCGTATAGGCTCGCGAACCTAAACTAGCTTTGTATTTCAGACTCGAGCTCGAGCTCAAGCTCGGGCTCAATAACTAAACGAGCTCTATTTCAGGCTCGGGCTCGGACTCGTTAAAACTAGGCTCGTTCAAGTTTTTAGCCAAACCGATAACGAGTTGCTCTCGGGCATCCGGGGTTGTTTACACCCCTAATTGTGTTGAAAAGGTTGTGTCTGGGGGTAGTTTAGTCATTATCTCCTCCATTTTCATCATTTTTTAATTGTTAACCAAAAAAAAACGTGTAAAAGAAAACGATATGTACAGAAACACTGTTTAACTGAAAATAATTCTAACTTACTTAATTAATTATACTAAAAACAATAAAAGTGAAATGAAAAATAAAATTGGGCCTAGTGAAATTAAAACTGGATCTAGTGACCGGGCTTCGTTTGCTTAATCGAGCTTTGGCATCTCTACTTTTATCACTTGAGCTTTGACCATCATGATTATAAATAAATTTCAACTTTATGGATCCTTTTAACCATAAATATTGTCAGATTATTTGAAATTATTATACTATTATTCATAAACAAAATTAATTACTATATGTTAGTCTCTTCCATAACAACCCTAACGTTATTTGTGTCAATGCAATGGTTCTGTGTCAAATGTCAAATACTAAAACTTTACTGGTCACGTTGAAAATTCTTAAAGATTTCTGCAGCGAAAACGTTCTCCTTTTATTTATATAGATAATAATAATTACAGTAAAAGATATAAATTAATGAATGTCAAAAACCATTTCAACCTTCAAGTCTTCAACCAAAATTTTGTCAAATTATTTCAAATAATAATATAAGGGTTAAGAAACTCGATAAAGTCTAAAATTTTGGACATACCTTTAACAATTCTATTGATTGAAAAGTTTTATGTTCATCCAGATCCGTAATCTAAACTAACTATCAAAGTATACACTAACAGTTATTCCAACTACAGTTGTCTTTATCTTCACGCAGTGGCGTCGCTTGAGATTTTCTGACCGGGGGGGTCGGAAGTCACCGGATCTAAAATTATACCTAAAAAATTATAAAACCGGGGGTCGAAAACGTATATACCTAAAAAATTCTATATGAAAACTACATAGCGAACACTATTAAGTGAAAAGTTCGAGAGGTTTAGACATTACTATTATTATTATTATTATTATTATTATTATTATTATTATTATTTTCAATTCCAAACTATATATTTAACCCACTAGTTTCAGATGTCTCATCACTTTATCATTTCAACATGTGAAATGGTTAATATAACGGGACGACACATGACAAGAAAACACCAAAGCATATGGATGGCCATTACACATATTATGAGAGGATTCGCAATGAATTCTTTATCTATATCCATATATTTACATTAAAAACGACTACTTTTTCTCTCTAATTTTCAATTAAATAATTTTTTTTATATATTTATCATTACATTTTTCTCTCCTCCACTGACAACCAATTCTAAAAATACTAAAAAAATTTATAAAGTTTTCTCTCTCTAGTTTTTTTTTTCCATATACTTACAGATGAACAGTAATTTTCTCATATATTTTCTCTCTACTCTACAAATAATCACTCAAAAACACTAACAACCATTCTTTATAATATAACTAAACCCACTCAAGGGTCTTCATTGTGAATGCTCTAAGGATTTAATAAGGTAACTTACGAACCAATGAATAGTTTATGTAACGTTGATGTTATCGTTAAAATAATGAAGTAAAGAATGCGTAAGAAATGAATGAATTTTTAATACACGCGTATATACAGATTATTTTATTATTTTTAGTTATATTAAATATTATTTCTTTTACTTAATCAAATGAAATTACTATTTTTTACCAGTCATAATAAATTAATATTTATTTTGCTTTAATAACCTCATATAACTTTTAATTTTACTTTACTTGAGTTGGTTCAAATCGTTTTTAATTTAATATATATAAAAACTGGATAAATTATTTTTTATAAATTAAAGTAAACTTTAAAATAGAAAGTAATTATATCTATAAAAAAGGCATAATAAAACTGAATAAAGTAAAGCTGATTTGACAAATGACAATGGCAAAAAACATATATAATAAAAATCAAATTACTTTGACATGGAGATGCGCGTGTGCTTAAAATAGAAGGTAATAATATTATAAGTTTTAAAGTAGAATTAACATGACAGATTTAACACAATTACACAAAGAGAGATAATTTTATCTTTTTCTAAAATATATATAATGATTAGATAAGGAATAATCAGCACTCAATGAGCTGGTGATGAAATAGTAGAGGAGAGACCTGGTACCAAGTGACACATGTTCGACTCTTGCCCCCACCATTTCGGCGGCACCTTGTTATGATTGGAGACTAGGCGAGTAGGCAGCAATCGTTAGTTCGATCCTTGAACTAAGCGGGTTTTACCTTATCGCACTGCCGTGCCTTCGGGCGAGTGTTCCTGGGCTTCGGCCCTAGGTGAGGGTTTTCCCTGATTCAGAGACAAATTTATCCTGATATGGTGAATTTCGCCGGTAGCCTATTTAAAGAACTCATTGCCGTTAAAAGAAAAGATAAGGAATAACCAAATGGCCACATTCAACTTCAAACACTCTTGAGTCCATATCTATTTTTTGAAATACTCAATCGATTACATTCACTACTCTAACGAGTTAGAAACAAGAATAAACCAGTAAAACTCGAACATCGAACATACAAAGATGAAAGATAAATCCTTATGATTTCAAGTATGCTCCATGATGCTAATCAAAATCAATGATCACTTCCTTAAAGCACTCATGGAATGTAGTTAAAACTAGTTATTTTCATAAACATAAATAAAGCAGTTACACTCTTTAATTAATATATAATGTACACGCCTTTAAAGAATTATTACAAACTAATGAAGATTAACATCGTATGTTATGACTTATGAAAAGCACCTCCATCGTATTATAGAAATAACCATCTTCTTATACATACATAAAATGTATTACTAAAAAAAACATATAGAACCAGAATTATAAAATAATACATTTAAAAAAACTATGTTTTTATTAATATTGAGAAAGAATAAAAAATAAGAATTATCTTTTTTTTTTTTTTTTTGCATTAAATTCCACCGAAAGAAGTTAGATCAAAAGTCACGATGTTACTTTTGAAAATATATGTAAAGAATTGAAATAGAATCCAAATTATATCTCTGGACTATGTCAAATCGGGTAAAGCTTAACTTAGACAATAGTGAAAATGTAAAGAGATATTGACTATTGCGTTCAAAATCATCCAAATCAATTTGCATGATTTTAGTTTTGGGTGATAATTTATGACATGAATAAACGTGACTTATTTAATCAGGAGTGAATGACAAGTTTTGTCCTTTATCTTTATATTCAATTTCAGTCGGTGTCATTTACATTTAAAATTGACGACTTTTGTATTTAATGTTTCAAAATCTTGCATGGTTTGTCCTTTGAGCCTAGCTCAGTTACTTTTTTCTCTGTTAAATGAGATTATGTGCATATCGCATGAGGGTAGATTCGTCTTTTCCACTACCTTCTACAATTTTTCCCCAAATTAAATAATCCAAACCCTAATCATTTGTCACCCCAAATCTGAAGAACAACAACCCCACATCAAATCAGATTTGCCACCTCAAATCTTCATAAGCTTCATCTTCTTCAGATTCGGTGCAAATCTGATTTGCCACCCATCAAAACCCCATCACTTGTATACGAAATTGAAGCTAAATTGAAAGCCCTAAATCTAAAATACCAATCCAAGAATCAATCTTTACAAATTCTGTTAGAACTTTCCCACAATCATTACCTGTTTGATTTTCCACCATCTTAATTTTTTTTCTTCCCCTCTATAAATACTAAATGGGACACAACCTATAGGGTTACCTACAAGAAAAATTATCACCTGAGTACTTTGGTTTAAGTGGAGTTATCGCCGGCAGGAGTTATGATCGAGATTCTTGCAAAGCAGATGGGTCCAGCGACGTTTTGCTCACTTTACTATGGCTACTTGTATCCCAAAACCCCATCACCAGTCTGATTTGCCACCCCATCACCTGCACCACCGGCCAACAGCCACCGACAACCACCCCTGCACCACCGGCCACCTACAACCGTCGGCCACCCACAACCGCACCCACAACCAACCCTGCACCATCGGCCACCTACAACTGTCGGCCACCCACAACCACACCCACAACCAACCCTGCATGATCGGTCACTTACAACCACCTGCACCCACAGCCACACCTCTACTAGCGACCTCCCACAACTACCGCCCATCCATTATTTGCTTATTCTTCAGAATTAGGGTACAGAGCGAGAGAAGAGAAAAATAGTTTAAATGAGCTTTGATTTACAGAACTAAGAGCATCCACAATAAGCAATATTTAGGAGATGTTTTTAAGGTGCCACATGACACATGCCCATAAATTTCTCTCTCTTGCCCTCTCGCAAACAAAATACCCATCAAATATTTATCTTCTCTCTCCTCTCTCATCTCTCCTCTATCACACTCACATACATTTCTTTCCTCCATTTTTCTCATTTTTTCTCACATACACCACTACACTATCTCTCCTCCACCTCACACCCTCTCTCCTCCACATCACACCCTCTCTCCTTAAAAACACCAAAAAATATCTCTATTGTGGATGCTCTAAGGCAGAGAGAAGAGAGAGAGAATGTGTGTGTTTTTAGAGAGAGAAAGGGTTTTAGAGCATTCACATCCAATCCACTAAAAATATACATACATTCCACTAAAAAACAACTCCTATATCAATATATTTCCACTAAAAACAAATACTTTTTCTCTCTCCTTTTCAATATATATTACATTTTCTCTCTCCTCCACTCACAACCACTTTCAATATATATTAAAAAAGTATAGGGGGTGAACAGTGTCCCCCCAAATATACAGATGAACACTAACATTTTCTCTCTCCTTCACTCACAACCACTTTTTATACTTCTTATATTTTAAAAACTCCCCACACAGATTTTGGTGGTTTGGATGAGAATGCTCTTAAGAGAGACAGTGTTTTGTGTTTATATATATTTTAATTTTAGTTAACATATTTTGTTAGAAAAATAGGCAAAATTATAAAAGTACACTCATGTGATATGCACATGATCTCATTTAACGTTAAAAACAAACTCAGTTAAGGCTAAAGGACAAACCGTCTGAAATTAGGTATAAATATAAATGACAAAATTTTCAATTCACTCTTTAATCAGTGTTGTTTGGATTGTAGTTTAATTAAAGAGTTTGTATTTGAGTTGAACTAAAACGTGACATATTCAATCAACCTTTTTTCTGTATAAAAACTAAGTTTTTTTAAGTAGATAGATCAGCTTGTAAATATGTTGTAGCCTATTTATTACAGGGGAATTGGCCTGTAATAATCCTAACTAGACGTCATTGGCCATTGCCAGTTACAACTTTGAATATTCCCTATGCTAGTCCCAGATTTCACTTATTTTTCCTCCACCGGTCCTCAGTTAAAAAAACTTAATGGGGTTAAGTTTTTTTTTTCTGAATTACAAGCTGACGTTTTAGTGCTTTTGATCAGAACGAGGATACGAGTCGAATGATATAAAACTTACCTTGAAATTGTGCACCAAATGATGAAAACGGTGCTTCAATTCGAGTGTTTAAACTGCCAATTAACAAAAATTAAATCGTTTGGAGCACTGTTTCGAGGTAAGTTTTACATCAATAGGCTCGTATCCTCGTTCTGATCAAAAACCCTAATACGCCAGTTTGTAATTCGGAAAAAAAAAACTTAACTCCGTTAAGTTTTTTTTTTTAATTGAGAACCGGTAACGTGATGCTGGGCTTCTCAGTGAAGGATATTAGGAAAGATTTAAGCGGGAATGTAAACTTAAATACCGAGCCCAACTGCCTCGATTGGTGCAGAATTGCAACGCCAAAAACTAACTTCTTCATATGGAGAGCGATGGAGGAAAGGATCCCTACGACGGACGCACTAAGAAGAAGGGGGTGCAGGTCACATCTGTAACCTGCAAAATCTGCGGTACGTCATCTGAATTGGCACAACATCTTTTCATTCAATGTCCATATGCAAAACAAGTGTGGACGAAGATTTGGGCATGGTTAAAAGTTCCTGTTAGGGACCACCAGGAGTCAC
The DNA here is from genome assembly GCF_002127325.2 of Helianthus annuus. Taxonomy (NCBI): domain Eukaryota; kingdom Viridiplantae; phylum Streptophyta; class Magnoliopsida; order Asterales; family Asteraceae; genus Helianthus; species Helianthus annuus. The sequence goes on from NC_035448.2 coordinate 188,235,052, forward strand.
TACGAACCAGAATCCAAGATAGATTAAGTTGGCCGAGGAGAAAATCAAAAGTAATACATGCAATATATCTCCTTACTGTGTGGAACATTTGGTTAAACAGAAATAAAAAGGTATTCTGCGACGATATAACGGAACCATACAAACTAGTGGAAGAGATCAAAAAGGAGTCGTTCGATTGGATAAACAAAAGATCAAGGTTTCAAGGGATTACATGGCTCGAGTGGAGTGAATTCTTGCTACCGGAATAGAGAAGTGTTGGTAATCTGTATGTTTTATTTTGTTTTCCTTGATGTATGTTCTCTTGACTTCCTGGATGTAATCGGTCGGTTCTATAGCTCCTTGCTATAGTTCCGATTTTGTGTATTGAATAAAGTTCCGTTTTGTTAAAAAAATATATATATAACTATATTAATTCATGTTCGAATTACACGATAAGTGTGTTCAAATTGAAATATTTGTTTTTCAACAAGAATAAATATATAGGTGAAGAAATACAAAACTAATCTTAGTTTGGGATTCTGTCTTAACAAATAAGGTTAACCTTTTTTGTCTCGTCCAAGTTGTGATGGTGATTCTCCTGCAAAACATTAAACACCCCGTTAAGCTCGTTACGAGGAGGGGAATAGCGGGGTTCTCATCGTAACCACTCTTTGGCGTGAGAATAAGTATATGCTTTGAGGATTAAGTATGTTATTAAGAGAGTGAGAGAGCAAAGAAGTAGCCCCTTAAACCTGAAGTGAAGGTTCCTATTTATAGCCGTAGTGGTGTGAAAGGAAATGGGCTGATGGCCTTGGGCCTTGACGTCGACAACAAGGAATATTTGTTTTGTCTACTCTGCCACGACTGTTAATGCTTCTAGGTGAGAGGAGAGCCGGCGCACCTTGATTGGATCCACTTGGCTTGACCGTTGTCCTTGTTGTCTGTTACGTCATCAGCGACTAAGTGTAGATCATGGTGCAGTTGTCGGCGCACGCTGATTGGTGCCAGGTAAGCGTCCTTGTGTACCTTCTTGTCTCATGTACGATTGTCAATCGTGGAGCACAATCGGATACAACTTGTTGGACGCTCATTGGCCCGTTGTTCTGCCACTTGTACCTTTAGTACTTGTCCTTAGATTAGTTGCGCTTCTTCCATCCGCGTGGCTATCAGTAATGTCCCAAGTAGCCGGCGTAAGGTCCAGGAAGTGAGGGTTTTCATCCAAGGGCCCAAGTGTGACATCTGGTCTTGTGTTTGCCTTGACCCCGCGCGCGACCTAGTTCACACCTGTTTGGTCGGTGCGAGGCTGGAAAAGCAACCAAATTAGTCTGTTAAGGGTATGGTCTCGCGCGCGACTTGTCTGGTCGGCGCAAGATTTAAGACCATACCCCTTCAATAGGTTATGCTTCGGTTTAACAAGTCAACTCCGCAAACTGCTAATTGTGTAGTTAATTAGTGGGTTTAGTACAAACTAAATTATTATCTTTCTAAAAGGTGTATTTAATTTAATTTAATTTAAGTTAAATATGCAAAAGGAATATTTTTACTTTAGCTTTTAAGTGAGCATGAATTCACTTTATTTTAGGGAGGCAAAACGGCGCAGCCGCAAAGCCCGTAATCTACGGCCCAAATCTTTTCTTTGATTGGCCTTCCAAAACTGATTGGTTTGATACATCCCCACGTGTTCATTGTATATTTGTACCCAATCAAGTCCCACTTTATCATTTTCATTCTCCGTTTTGCCTTCCATAATAATGTAGAGTAATATATCAATTTTGCAATCGGTTGGGATATAATAGAAAACTTACTCGGTAGGAATGATACTAAGTAATCTTGTGTAGCTATTTAGTAATCAAGGGTTAACATTAGATAAGTGAAATTGAACCTAAAGAAAAAGCCGAGTGAGTTTGTGTAGTGGTATTTTAGTCAATTGAAAGCAATAGTTTTCTTTATCCTCCAATTTCCCCAATTTTTTAGACGTTAATAAATATTTCATACGACATAATTTTTATTATAAAAATTGTACCATAAGAATGAGCGTTTTTTATTTTTAAAACGAGTATACTATTATTATAGTTTTGAACAAAAAAAATTGAAAACTCAGATACGTAAAACGCAATGAAACCAAAAATAAAGATTTTGCAGTTGCAGGTTCTAAAACGCAGTGGGTTTTAACATGGTTATGTTTTTGTTCCAACATTTTGCACTCTAGGTCTATAAAACGTACACTCTAGGCATAAAATGTAATGGGATTTGACTTCTATTTAACATAGTCATGTTTCTTTGCATGAGTTTTAACATGATCATGTTTTTGTTCTAACGTGATCAGGTTTCTATTTGAGCAAAATCATGTTCTTTGAACTTACCTCACCTCTTTCAGGTCTAAAACGCAATTGGGTTTCACATGACCATCTTTTTGTTTTAACACGATCATATTTTATGTTTCAACATGATCATGCTTCTGTTAAACATGATCATGTTCTTTCAGTTTCTAAAACGTACTGCATGTCTAAAACACAACGCAACGCAGGTTTCACAACATAATCATGTTTCTGTTTTAACATGATCATGCTAGTTACCTCACTTTCCTTTCCAGGTCTAAAACGCAATGGTTGGCTTTCACAACAATATGATCATGTTTTGTTTTAACATGATCATGTTAGTTTAGTGTACCTCACATTCCAATTTCAAGTTTCAACAAGATCATGCTTCTGTTAAATATGATCATGTTCTTTTAGTATACAGGTCTAAAACGCAATGGGCCTAGTTTCAAGTTTCAACAAGATCATGCTTCTGTTAAACATGATCATGTTCTTTCAGTCTGCAGGTCTAAAACGCAATGGGGGGTTTCACAACATGATCATGTTGCTGTTTTAACATGATAATGTCAGTTTAGTTCCCATACACTCCAGGTCTGAAATGCAATGGGCTAAAAACACAAAAAATGTGTTTTTTTTTTCATTAACACAATTGATTAAAAGCGTAAAACAATTTTTTTAGTGTTATAAAACTCAATGTATTAAAAACACAAAGAAATGTTTTGTTTTTAAAATGCAATAGACAATATACAGAAAGAAATGTCCTTTTTTCTAAAAGGCAATAAGCTAAAAACACAAATTTTTTTTTCTAAAACGCAATGGACTAATAACAAAGAAATGTGTTGTTTTTAAAACACAATGGACTAAAACCACAAAAGTGTGTTTTTCATTCTTTTATAAAACGTAATGACTTAATTCAAAAACCCAGACCGTAAAACGGAATTAAAAAAATTCTTACACAGATCGAAGCCGATTTCTTCAAATGTCTTCAACGATTGGCGAAATTTGAATGTTAGAAACACTTATCAACGATCGAATCGAACGATCAAGTGATTCACTTCAAAATCACGGGAAAAAATGAGAAATTGTATGAAATTAAACTGGATTTCTTCAAAAAAGTCGAAGAACACGTTGATTGAGTCTTTGAATCACTGATTGATGACGAAAATCGTACTATGATGTAGTGATTATTGAATAGAAAGTGAAGAAAATGTTGAAGATAGTGGGTTTTTAAAAATGATGAGTTTTGAAGTTGCATGGAAAGATGAAAGTAGAAGATGAGATAGGATTGACTAAAATACCTTTCCCTTTTATTTTTCAATTTTACCACGTGTCACAACCCCATTGCTTCTTATCTTTCCTAGCGAACCTACACTTCCTATTTGATCCCATCCCATAATGGGTCCTGGGTTCGATTCCCACAATGGGAGTTTTCTCATATTTATTGGGTTTACTCCTGAATTGGTGTATATGCATTATGTCTAGTGGAGATGAATATGATTAGGTGGTTCCGTTGATTGTACAATGATATTACAGTGGTCCGTCAATGATCCAAATTGTCGTCAAAAAAATACAATAACTTATAAACTCATTACTCTATTTTATTTACAAAAATTCCTTACATGCGTTTTACGAATTTATAATTAACTCTATCTTATTAACTTATTAAATTGTAATGTAATTAATTAGCAAAAATAGTGCGGATTCAAATGTTGTGATTGATTAAAGGTTGATGATAGAAAAATTAACAAGAAAATATGATTAAAGAATTAATTTGTAAGGAAAATGCTATAGAACTTTTCTGATTTTTTTTTTTTTTGGTTGCAAAAAGAAATAATGTTGTGATTGATTGATATGACTAAAAAAGTTGATTGAAGTTTATAATTTTACTTTATTGTTCTAAAAATAGACATATTGGTAGACACTTCATCACTATGGTAATGTGTTTTCACGAACAAAAAAACATTTATAACATTTTCAATAATAAATATAACTATATTACAAAATTTACACACACATATATATATTTTTATAAAAAGTAACCCATGGCAGTGGTCCAGTGACAAAGGTGCACGTCCTGTCACTCACTGAAGAAGTGTTGGATTCAAGTCTCAATTTAAACGTTCAACGCATGTAGATGTGACTAAAGTATGATCAAATTAGGGCCTTTAGAAAACGTATGATTATAAGAAATTTGACCGTATAAATATGATTAAGAAAGCAATGATTTATTACCTAAAAACGGATAATCAGAATTAACTTTTAAAAAAAACTTATTAATTTTTTAACATAAATGTATAATTTTCTTTTTGTCTATTTTCATGATTAAAACCCATCCCTTAAAAGTTGATGTCTCCACTCTCTCGTCTCCTTTTTCCCTCATAAAACACACATTTTTGTTTCATTTCCACAACAAAAACCAAACCCAATTAAAAACTGCTTCAAATTATATCAAATTCTTAGCATTTTCTTACTTTGATGATGATCACTCAACAGCTAAAGTTGAAGTGTGAAGTTGAAGATTGCAAATGGATATTAAATCTACTTGAAAGCAAGTTTTTCGGGTCATGTATCGATCACTGGAACATGAGGAAAAATGAAAAGAATATGTTTTGCATTGATTGTAATCTTTGTTTTTGTAAACATTGTGTTACTGGTTTCAAACTGTGTAACCGCCACCACCGTCGTCTTCAAATTTGCCGATATGTTTACCATGATGTTGTTCGTCTTCAAGATATTCAGAAACATCTTGATTGCTCCAATATTCAAGTAAGTTTTTCTTTCTCAATGAATTTGTATATTAATATTATTATTATTTTTTAATGTTTTTCTGATATTAAAGTTGATTTATGATGATGAATATGAACATGGATTATAACCTTTTGGTTCCATGAATTTTATTTAAATTACAGTTGAATTTCTTAATCCATTTAAGTTCAATGTAATAAGTTGTCTCAATATTAGGTTGATGAATTAGGTTAATTTCTCTTTCTATAATTTTGTATTTTTTGTATGTTGATTGAATTGATATCTGAATAGTTCTTCAATGTTGATTGATTGGTTTTATTTATATATTAAATTAAAATAAATTGTTAAGTTTCAAGCATTTGGAATTTGTTAAGGTTCATGATTGATTCAAATTAGCTAGTTGATTACAAATTTTATTTCATTTTTTCTATCGGCGAATGTTTTCTATTCCTACTTTTAAATTACACTAAATTAATATTAATCCTAGACGAATTCATGGCTAATTTTATCACAATTATATAGACTTGCTAAAGCTAATGCAGTTAGGCAAATACAAATTGATCTTCTCTTTTTAATAAACTTTCTTCTCTTAAGAAATTTGAATTGTAATTCCTTTCTTTTCGGGTTGAACTTACTTATCTATATTCGGTACACAGACATACAAAATTAATGGCGAAAAGGCGGTGCATTTGAATCCACGGCCTCAACATAAGGACTCGAGACCATCAAAATCAAAAATTTATGGCACTTATTGTGAAGCTTGTGGAAGGCATATTCAAGAGGTCCCAAATCGCTTTTGTTCTATTGCTTGCAAGGTGTGTATACACTATACATATATATGTTTTGATCACAAACACTATGTTTAAGTTATTCTTCATAAGTTACAATATCAAATATTTTCAGGTATCGATAATTGTTGTGGAAGATTTAAAAACACAAGAACACCACAAAATGGTGTCATATTCTTTTTGTAAGGAAACTTATAATGACTTTGAAGGCCTTGCTATTGAAAATGAATCATCATTCTCTTCATCACTTGACTCGGTTGAAGAAAATACTCAAAGAAGCCCTTGGTTAACTTCAAGTTTAAAGGCCAAAAAGAGTGTAGCTCATAAGAGAAAGGGTATTCCTCAAAGAGCTCCACTACGTTGATATATTATATATACATATATATATATACGTTCTTTGATTTCTACATGATAATATTTTTCTTTCCCAGAAAACTACAAGAAAAAGTTACATTATATCAATTATATGGAATTTTTGGTTTTATTTATGTTTAAAGATCTACTTGTATAAAACAATTATTGTTAATATGAAAAGTTGAAAATTTTGCTTTAAAAACCATCTTTTTTCTAGGGATCGATGTATAATTAGTTGGCGTAGGAACCCCACAAATCTAAGCTTTGATTTTGTGTTGGAAAAATAGTCTTATATGCTATGTTAAATATCACAAAAATTAATATATATCACAACCAATTAAAAGATGAATTGAAGTACAAAAATATATAAAGAACATGAAGACAACTTGGTTTATTTGATAATTGAAATAATCAAGCAAATATGGCCGGATTACGACATTACGTCCACGATTGAAGTGTGCGTGTGTGTTTTTAATGGCGAACACCCACAATCCCTAACATCTAAAATCCACCTATTTAGATTTGAATTCACACTACTTTGGTAGAGGGATAAACACCTGATGTCGAATTTCATTCTTTTCGATTGCAAAAAAAAGAACTTCACCGGAACTATCTAGATTTATTTTGAAATGTCTAATTATAGCAATTCAGGTTAGAGTAGCTTGCATAACCGATGCGTAGCACCAATGGCAAAGACAAAACCTTTAAACACTGGGTTCGGAAGGAGGATGTATTGGGTTCAAATCTCATAAACGATAGAGAATAAAAGAAATTTGCCTTAAAAAACCGATGCGTAGCACCAAGTCCAGAATTCAGTCAAACCAAGAATTCTATGTTAAATGTCAGCGTTTATCTCTCATTATAGTGAATCAACTTACATAATGTTTACATTAAGAGTGTCAATTTTCATACACTTCCCAAGAGAAAATCTTATAAGTTAACTAACACCCAAACTACTCACGACCTAGTGGTCTAGTTGTATGGTGTTTATCCACCATAAAAATACCGTACGTTCAAATCACTACAAGTGAAATGTTAAATAATATTTAGGTGCAAAAGATGGTATTAAAAATACTAGCTCCTTAGATGTTTTAAACAAGCAACACAAACCAATATTTTATTACTTGTAAGAAAAAAAAATACTTTTTTAATATAAAACTCAGGTGCTTCTTGTTTCCGATTTAGGTTCTATAATGATAATATGATATCAGAATTATTGTTAAGACATAATTTATGTGACATTTTTTGTGTATGATATTTTTCAGAAATAAATGAAAAAGTAATAATAAGTAAAAGAAACAAGTGTGAAGGGGGAACAGAATATGAAGGCGTAGTTACCGCGTGTCTCATGCAAATCTTTGTCGGGTCGCTAATGGCGTCTAGTTTTGTCTTTGTTAACTTTTTATGGAAATAAATATAAAAAAGTTATTGTTTCTTTATATGTTAGTAAATATATATCTCAATATAAAAGCTTAATATCTTTACCAAATTGTTAATACAATCCATTATTATAAGTTTGAGTAGATTAAAAGTTTTCTTAGACTAGTGGGCATGAGGAGGCTCATCCCATGAGGATGGGTAGTCACGTAGGTACCACATCACCATCTTATGGAGGATGGGCCTCCTCCCAATTTGAGGGGTGGATGATGAGGCTACCCCACGTAATTATTTTATAATTTTCTAAAGTTTTTTTTGTTAACTTAATAAAAAGTTCATAAAAATTAAAAAATACAACATAAAACAAGATAAATAAATTCATTTCATAACATAAAAAAACTACATTTCCTAAAATAAAAATTACTAATCCTAGAAACGGAAAACATAAAAACGAAAAAAAAAATTACGATACGATTAAAAACCTAAACAAACGACGACGTCCATTTTTTCTTCACCTCTTCCTTCATCCTCCAATAAACCTCGCGTTCATCCTTCGGAACCGAGTCGAGATCCAACCTCATTATCCTAAAATCCTCCGCTCGAGCATAGTCGGCCGACACGTTTTTCTTGTGACTATATTTTTCGGCCGCAAAGTCTTTGAACGAACTGAATTCGGAAATCAACTCGTCCATTTTCGAAGACGCCTTCGAGCCGCCCCCTCTACTCGAGCCAGCCCCTTTGCGCTTCCGGCCGCCTCTTTTTTTGCTTTGTCCCTTCCGGTGGGACGTTCGTTCTCGTGAACGGGCAACACATCCTCGTCATATATCGGGTCGTCGTTTATGTCGATTTGACAACGGTCGTCGTTTACGTCATAAAAATGGATGAGATTGGGAGAAGAATGTGAGAAAATGGTATAAAAATGGTTGAAAGGAGGGTATTTATTTAAAGTTTAAAAGTTTTTTTTTATTATAGCGGTTGGTTAACGGCATTATTTTTGAAAAAATGGGCCCGTCATAAACGTCTTCAGCACGCCGGTTTTCACAAACCAGGCCAAAGGGGGCGGTGTAAGGGACCGGCGCCGGGCTTCGCCAGGCCTAAGCCGGCCCCATAGCCCTTGGTCTTATGTAACTCTTGGTATCCAACCACGTGGTTGAACATAAGAAAATTGTTTGATATGTTGTCTTAAAAATGTTCTTTTTATATTGACAAATGATAAATAATGATTGGTAATTTATTTTAAACTAAACACAAACAAACGAATAAGTGGTAAGATTATAAGAATATAAATATGTGTTTGTAAATAATTTTACGAAAGTTAATATTATAAATAGGTTCAGTTTAATACGTAAAACTTAAAAAAAAGTATAAGAACCACTAGTTTTATATATTGTTTTACATGTTATATATATAGTCTTTGGGACCAATAGGTCATGGGTTCGATTCCCACAATGAGGGATTTTCTCATATTTTTTTGGTTTCCTCCTGATTTGGTGTACAAACATTATACCTAGTGGGGATGGATGTGATCGGATGGTTCCGCTGGTGACATGATAATACTACAGTGGTCCGTCAGTGGTCAGTGATCCAAATTTGCCGTTAAAAAAATGTACCTCACAACCACGTCATGTTGGTTAGTTCTGTTTTAGGCATAATGGAAAACATGAAAACATACCTGATTGCAGTAGTACAGGTCAGCAGAGAATCCAGATGTGAAACGCAGCAATAAGGTTTGACATGATTGTCATCTTGATCTGGTTCCTCCTTAGGGTGCAATCTAATGATGGTGGTATGAGAAACCGATAAAGGGTAATCGGCTGTAGAGAGGAGGTCGATTGATGTTATGTGAATTAGTTAGGTTATGTGTCCAACCCTAGAACCTCAACATAAGTCTCCTTATATATGCACCCAGGAGGAAACCCTAATTAGTTAATAATGGTAATAAGGCCCATCAACAATTACCAACTAATTATTTAATGGATTGTTATATATTTTGATCCATATAATGTAAATGATTATAATGGCCATATATAAATAAATATATTATTTATTTATTCTTACATTCTCCCACTTGGCCGAGTAATCATTTACTATGAGTATTAGATAAGCCTGATCAGGAGTTAACACTCATTTTAACCTTAAACAAGTACTATAGCAGAGAAATACAGCCGTAGAATCATTATGCGACTCAGGACCCCCATTAATCATACTATAGCCTTAATTTAAAACCTAATCGTCATGATCAAAATACGCATAAGCCCTTTGTTTGATTTGTATCTTTATTTGTCTATATGCCATTATGTCGACTTTACATATTCTTAGAGACATACAAAATCAAACTGGTGAGGAAAATTAACTAATACTTAGTCATTCATAGTACGATATGCAATTGCGCACGGCCATTAATTAATACCCGTCTATGAGCTCTCTTAATAAGACTTATGGGTAATAGCCCTTCAGTTATAGGATCCTTAAGCATATCATGAATGTATTCGATACAAAACTTAGTTTCCTCAATTCGTTCAGAAACGAATAATTAATTGCGTATCGAAATTTAATGCAGCACCTCTTGAACTGTTACTGTTCAAGGAGTTATGGTAGCTGACTTTATCACACTAAGTCTTCAAAACATTATATGGAGTTAATAAACTTATGAGTCCACTGATAAATTTCTAACAACATTTAGTGACTATATTATGTCGTTATAACTTAGGTTGTTGATATCAGTGTATTATGACTCCTCCATGAGATAGATTTTGTCTGCTGACATAAAGATATACCCAAAATTACATTTTGTAATCTTTGAATATCACAAAGTTAGAGTAATAAACCGGTTTTAATTCTCACTTCTTCTTTAAAGTATAGTCTCTCGTTTCTTTTAAAGATATTGTAATACTCCATTAGATGCTTCACATTAATCTAGACATATCTAGTGTGTTGCAATGTGAGTAATATCTAAACGAGTATAGACTTAAACTTACATAAGGCTTCCAATTAATGAAGCATAAGGAAATAATTTCATTTGTCCTATTATCCTCTAAAGGAGAGCAGTATTTTGTTACATATGTAAGGACCCATTTAATGTTAAACTTATGGAACGAAACTAATGTCCCATTGGGTCTATCTCGGTACGTTATGATATCTATTACATAAGAGACATCTCTGAGATCTATTATATCAAAGTTTGTGTTAACAATGCTTTGACTTATGTAACATATACTTGTCAAAAGAATATCATCTATATAGACAAGTTTATCTTAGTTGCTCCCACTCATTTTGAGGTAGGTTCATTAATCCACTTGATTCTTGATGAAAATAATTACGTTAGCTTTTCATCACATTATGATGTTTGCATTAACCCATACATGGATATTATTAGCTTACAAATAAAGTGTTCTTTAACCTTCAGTTTGAAACTTTAGGTTGTTATCTAATGAACATGTAAATGTGTCAGCCATTTGTTAGGGAAAATTGTTTTTAATGTTCATCTAATGTAGCTTTAAACCAATATAAGCTACTAGAACAGTGATGATCCTCAAAGAAATCTTTGATAATTTATCTCTTCCTAAGTATAACCTTTGACAATCAATCATGCTTCTTAGTGTCTTAACGCTTATATCAGGATTTGGTTTAGTTATGAACACTCTTAGGTAATTCAATCAAATCCCAAACGTTACACGAACACATAAAATCAGTTTTACTAGGAAACTGTTTTATTCCATTCAGATGATTAATTTACGCTAATGGCTTGATATTAAGAGATAGGATCAGTAAACATTTCCAAAATCCATTTCAACTTCAGTTAGGGAGGTTACGTAATCATCAAAGTTAGTAGGTTTTTAAACCTAGATGACCTCCTGAGTTGATTATTGGGTTTTAAAAAGTTTCAGCTTTATGGATTAGCTCTTGGTTAGGTTGCTATCATTTTCATTCTAAGTTTTGTAAGAGTTGGTGCAGTATGGTGTACAAGAGGTGTAATCGGAGTTAAATTCGGAGTGAAATTTAATGACACTCTTCCCCCCGCCTCTTGTATTCCTTACAAATCATGATAAGGACTTTGACTGCTCCCACTAACCTTAGAAAACTTTAGGAACTCAGCATGCTTAGGGTCAATATTTAACGACCAACAAATTCTAATAGAGAAACAAGTTAATGACGTTAGTCGTTGTGATTTCTCTTGTTGAGGATTATGTTAGTTTAGGTAAGAAATCTAAGTGTGCCCACAATTAAGCAACAATGAAACTTTTGTAAGAGTAGCATTAGATTTAATGAGACAAGTTTTGATAGAACAGTGTCATGATGGAGCGGTGTCTTATACAAGAGGTGTAAATTTAGGTAATGTAAAATTTTTCACTCCCCCACCTCTTGCAATTGTTGCAAGTTATTATTAAGACACTTAATGCTCCCACTGATCTTTAATATCTCTAGAATGCTACAAGAGAAGTTTCAATGAGCTATGTGACGTGGGAACCTATCACATATACGTTAGACTTTATTTGACTTCTTTAATGTCCAGATATCATAAGAAACTTTAGGGACATTTTTAATTGAAATCTTATTAAGTATATATATGAATAGATTTCTTCTAAGACCATGAGCCATATGTGACAAAATTTAGATACAAGTTGATAGTCTGTTAAATGATAAATGAATTATGTCTGAATATTCCATTTGGAATAAGTTCCACGAATGTCAATGAATGACTTATGATGGACCCATGCTTATTCCTTAAGCCAAGTCATATTTTAGGGCTTTAACGTCATGATTTAAAATCACTTAGAATGAGATTAAATGAAAAAATCATCCTCATTAACCATGTCATGATTTCTCATGAATTTTGGTTATAATGGATGAAATTTATAAGTCTCATTTTCCTTTTGTCAAATTCTCATTTGCATGATGACAAAAGTTGTGAAAAAGTAAGGTATCATCTAGTTTCATCTTAGTAATGTTTCTATCCAGATATTTAGAACAAATAAGAGGAGAGTTTAAGATAAGTGTGACTTTATGTTGACTATGCAAACCTCACAATCCTCATAACATAGCCTAAGTAATGATACTGTATTCTGATTAATCTTCAGAATATGTAAGGTATCGAATAGCGTTGTTAGAAGACTGCTTATTATGGTTCTTATAGTCTTAACATTTAATTTTGTCACTAACTCTCACGTTAGTTATTTGTTGACTTCTCGTAAGGAAACACTTAAAACTAGAGTCAACTAATCATGTGTTAATTGGAATATTAAAATTATCAGACTTAAATATCACTATTAAGTGACTATCTAATTAATTTATCCAACTGTTCTTTAGAATAATGGATAGTCTCGTTGCTTATGTCTAGTCTAATGGCATAATTATGCAGTGAGATTTTCCCTTGAAGAACCTTAAAGTTGGAATTAGCACTTGTAATTTGTCTATGGACCTTAGAACACTCCTCTCTTAAGGTTTTAGTGGTTGTAAGGTGAATAACATCTTATTTTCCAGTTTCAAACATTTATTTCTTTGTACATATGTTGCTTATCAACACACTCGTTATACTTTGGTATTTTTGAGTGTTATAGTTGATTTATAAGGCATCAAATTGTACAAGTGAAAATCTTAGTATGTAATGTACTGGAAAAATGTACTCATTTCCATGCGTAAGCCCTTAACTTTATGGGTCATGGTATTGTACATTGTTATGTATTCACATAAACCACTTAGCTTTATAATTTATAATTTTAAATGAAGGCATGCATCTTAGGAGTTCTAGTGATTATTCCACAATAATAGATTAGTCTTAGGAAAGACTTAATCTGGAATAACCTTTTAGTGACAATACTTATTCTTGATTATCATAAGAGTCATCATGTTCGATTTATCCTAATCATCATGCTCTATTTTTCTTCTGTAGTGCTTTATCAGAATAGAGCAATAGGATTATCGTGTCTTAAGAGATAATCAAGGATTTAATTTAAGAGCTAATTCTTATAGAAACTTTAAGTAAAACATATTGATTTAGGAATTAGAGTGGATGAGATATAGATTTATAGAAGAAAATTATAGTGAGTAAAATTATGGGTACTAAGAATAAGGTAGACGAAATGATCATAAAATTAATTAAGGATCATTAATATAAGGATCATTGTGTGAAGAGGTTGTGATATGTCTATTACTAACATCAAAATAATAGACTTATTTAAAATTCTACTTAAACGAAGACAAATCAGCTTTGGCCAGAAGTGTAATCATTTAAGCATGTGTGCAAAGTAATCGTGACAAATCAGCTTTGGCCAGAAATGAGACAATCACTTTAGTTATGCACTTGTCAAGCATGCTAAACATAAATGAATTAAATCAACTTTGGCCAGAATTAAGACATTTCACGTTTGTAATGCATACTCAACATAGCTTTTATAATACTTGAACAATAAATAGATGCATCAAATCAGCTTTGGCCAGAAGTGATACATCAAAAGCTCATTCAAGTTAAGCCATTTTGGTTTTGTAAAACATTATTTGATCCTTATTAATTAACTAAGTATTTACAAAAACCAATTATTTAGTAGCAAACCACCTGTTAGCGCTGGGGTTGCAGAGGGGCAGCGTGCCCCCGCACGGGGTTCGGGGCGGAGCCCCGAGCTAAATCTTAGTTCACATTAAACAGCCTAAAATAATGAAGTTTCGAGTCAGATCTCGACTTAGTTATGAGGTCTCGAGTGAGATCTCGAGTCAAGTCTCGACTCAGCTTATAACATTATGAGGTCTCGACTCATTAATGGTCTCGAGTCACAACCTCAGTGTCTCGAGTCGTAATCATGGTCTCGACTGCTGTGAATTATGAGATCTCGACTCCTTATGAGGTCTCGAGTCGCAACCATGGTCTCGAGTTGTGACCTTTATGGTCTCGAGTCGCACAGATTTAAGCCCCTAGCCGAAACCTTGGTGGTCTCGAGTCGAGACCCTGTGGTCTCGATTCGAAATCGTTGTCTCTAGTTATGAAGATTTGAGAACACTTATGATTTCGAGTAGAGACCTTATGGTCTCGAGTCGAGATCTTGGTCTCGGCTCGTTAAAGGGATCTCGAAACTTCCTGTTAATCAGCTGATTGTATGATAAGTTTGAAATTCGAATTTTAAGGGATTTGGTATATTTTATTTCCTATTTTAAAAAGATATTTTATATTTATCCAATAATTTCGAAAATTATATCTAATAACATTAACAGATTTTTCGAAATCTTAAGGAATAAAAATTAATCAAATACAGGAAAAACACCTTCTAATCCTTAATTCATTCCAAATAAGGGAATTTATTCGAATTTCACTAAGAACATGAAGAACCCTAATAAATAAAATAATAATTCTGGAACCCGAAACCTGAATTTTTAAGAGTTTTATACAGATTTCGGACAGTTAAGGTTTACGATTATGATTCCGAGTCATTAAAACATTCTTTTTCCGCGACACAGTGGACTCGGGTTATGTGACTCGAAACCGGCTATGAATTTAATTAGGCTTTCAAAATTCCGTTTTCCAGATTTCAATCCCAGAATTAATGGATACGAAAACAGAACTGACTAATCAACATATGCTCTGATACCACATGTTGGTTAGTTCTGTTTTAGGCATAATGGAAAACATGAAAACATACCTGATTGCAGTAGTACAGGTCAGCAGAGAATCCAGATGTGAAACGCAGCAATAAGGTTTGACATGATTGTCATCTTGATCTGGTTCCTCCTTAGGGTGCAATCTAATGATGGTGGTATGAGAAACCGATAAAGGGTAATCGGCTGTAGAGAGGAGGTCGATTGATGTTATGTGAATTAGTTAGGTTATGTGTCTAACCCTAGAACCTCAACATAAGTCTCCTTATATATGCACCCAGGAGGGAACCCTAATTAGTTAATAATGGTAATAA
Source organism: Helianthus annuus (assembly GCF_002127325.2). Lineage (NCBI taxonomy): Eukaryota > Viridiplantae > Streptophyta > Magnoliopsida > Asterales > Asteraceae > Helianthus > Helianthus annuus. Next base: position 188,250,511 of record NC_035448.2, read on the forward strand.
GGCCCATCAACAATTACCAACTAATTATTTAATGGATTATTATATATTTTGATCCATATAATGTAAATGATTATAATGGTCATATATAAATAAATATATTATTTATTTATTCTTACACGTCATTCTCTATCCCACTACATATCACGTTCACAACGTAAGTGCTTGTGTGATTCATTACTCAAAATGTACAAAACACACTCGTATATAAAGGGACTTTCAATACGAAACCATTTATAGTAAAAAAAAATATATGTGAACAACATAAACACTTATATTTATTGTTGTATTAGTGATACTATAACTACCTCTTTTTTCCTCTCGCACTACATCAAACATGCACAATAAATAAGTGTTTGTTTGGCTCTCTGCTTAAAATTGATCCTGTGTTAAACATCCCCATTCGTCTCGTTCTTTTCTTATTTAAAAGTCGCGTGTTTTGTTATTTGAAAGTCCTTTTCTCTCTCTATATATTATACATTTTAGAGCTCTAAAGAAACTAGAAAATCAAACCTGGGGCTCATGGCAAGCATTATGTCTCGTCCTTTTCTTATTTAAAAGTCGTGTGTTTTGTTTGTAAGCGGATTATTAAGGGTATGGTGGCAGACAAAATTGCCACCAAAAAAGTTTGATTAATTATTAATTAAATCATGTAAGTTTTCTTTAATTTATTTTGTTACGTTAATATTATATAGTTAACTCCATGAAATGATGGGCAAATTAGAGCCATAAGATAATATGTTAAGTGGGATTCTCAACATTATCTAATAGAACAAGATTTAGAATTATATGGCAGTTTGGCCATGGTCTATCTTTTAATGTTGATATTCAACCTTTTGTATTTATAATAATTATGTTTAATATGGTTGAAAATTCCACTAATCTCCAATAATTTGATGTGAAATATAACAACTTTTTCTTTTCAATTATTCTTTGTTACATGGGCGTAATTAGAGAGTCCATTACCCTTCCGGCTGGTCAAACATTTCAATCAATACAGGTATCTAAAGTAGTTGTTTTCTTGTACCGACACCTCTAATTATCATAGCTAGATTAGTTGAAACGAACGTAAATAGTTATTTTATAACCCTTTGGTAAATATTTCCCAATCTACTGCTGTTAACACGAATAAATACAATCACGATGTTTAATTATACACTCATATAGTTGTTAAGGGAATGTTTAACAAGTTTTCAAGTTTAACCTTTTAAATTTACACAGAGTAATTAAATAATATGAGCCCTTTAGCCTTTATATGTTTGTAAGACATATAGTTGTTAAGGGAATGTTTAGTAGGTACTTTACCTGAACTAAATAATTAATGGCGATGAGCCTAAATCCAAAAGCCTAGCAAAGCCCATAGAAGTTATTTAAGGCCCAATCCAGATTCCATTACAGATCTTTCTTTTTTTGCAGCAAAAACGGGTCATCAATATACTATACAAGTTTTCATCAATATACTTACTTGGGATATTGAAAAAGTTAGGGTAGGCAAAAACGAGTTTAGCCATAAAATAGGTGAATTAAAAGCATGAGTGCCAACTCCATTCATCAATATAAACCAATTCAAATGGGTTTGGGTGTGTAGTAAAAACCGTGTTGTGTTTGCAAAATCATTTACACGGGGTATAACGTTAGATAAAAAGAGAACGCAGTTTAATGGTGCTCAAATGGCGGCACGAATAGACATCAAACGAGCTTTTGGTGTTTTACACTTACAGAAAAGATGGTGCTTTTTGAGCATGCCGTGTAGGATTATGGAAATATTTAGAGTTAGAAATGTGATGTACTTATGCATTATATTACATGACATGATTTTTGAGGATGAAGGACATGCAATTTGCGAGTACTACGGGGAGGAGACACAACCTAACACTGAAGAGATTAGTGATGAAGCGAGGGAATTAAACGTACGGGAAATTTATGATAATCAGATACATTAAAACCTTCGAGTGGATTTGGTTGAACACATTTGGAGTCTTCCACGAAACAACGACGCTGACGAAGATGATAATTAAAAAAATTGTAGTTTCTTATTAATGTCTTCTTTTAAGTTTGTGTAATGTTTTTTTTATTAATGTTTCTTCTTTAATTAATATTAATATTAATGTTTTTAGTGATTTGTTTTATTTTTTTAACATAACTTAAATAAAAAATGATTGTCACGTGTCACTTAACGCCACCCTTCCGCGCCCCTCCCACCCCGCGCTTTTTGCAGCTTGAAGGGGAAATCCATTTTTGCTGATAGGGCTTCAACGTGGTGTTTCATGTCCCTTCAAGCCCCTCTACACCGAATAGTGTAACTATTAGAATACAACAATATTAACCCAACATAAAATTTATAGAAAATCAAAAGAAGTAAACTATTTCCTTTTTGAAGGAAGGACAACAATAAGACCAACAGATATCCAAAATACAAGTACCAATAATCCTATAAAGTTCACCACAAGGGCTTCTTGACCTCTATACAACTTCTGAAACATAAATACTTCCATTAACCCGGTTTCCGCGGTCACTATCGCCATGAAAAACACGACTACACCAGTAAAAATATGCCACGGCGCAAATCTGGCCCGTGTTCCTGACTTGGCACCCGGGAACAAGAATGTGACAAATCCAAGTAACAACTAGCATTTGTTAAGATTTTGTGTTAGTAAGACATGAGCATGTAACATGTTAGAAAATAATTAATATATGGTTTTCGGGATTGAAGCGCATACAGATTACCTGAAGGCCAAATAAGCAGATGGTAGACAAACCGGTCCAGGAATGTAAAGTGTACGCATGCGCGATTTTGAGTTCATTATGAAACTTAAAAACTGCACAAATGCCCAAGATTCCAGCAAAAAGGGCAAGTAAATGTAATACTAGATGAATTAGTTTAAGGGCTTGTCTAGTTGCAAGGATCCCCTTGTATGTTATGATCGCTGATAAAAAATAACGATAGGCGTTAGCGCGCTCATAAGCGATTTTTATCGCCTTAAATTAATTTATGATTGGATACTTATGTTATACATGTAATCTTACCTTCCCCTGAACAAATTATGAATCCAAGTAGTGTAAGAAGTGGATGCAACTGCAATTCAAACAAAGAGTCAAACAAATCAGTTAAACTCTTGGTACTTAGATTTGTTTATTTATTTACTTATTACCTATATATTAATTTGCAAAAAAAAAAAAAAAAAAAAAATCTTCTCTGACATAAACACTATTCAATTTTGTTTGACTTTTTTTTACTCTTTAATTTTTATTTACTTTTAACCCTTTTCTTTTTTTATCTTTTACACTTTTAACCCCAAGAGTTTTCATCTTTACATGACCATCATAGTTTTCATAATTTACACTTTTAACCCTATAGTTTTGATCTTTTACATATTTGTCACAAGCATTTTCTATTTTTTTTTTGGATAAAGGATTTTCTATTTTTAGCCACAACATTTTTCAACTTTCGACTTTGGTCTCTATACTTTACATCTTTTACAAATTTATTGCTTTACGATTCATTCTAAATTTTGCGAGTTAACATGCTGCAACACGCGCATGAGGTTCAACATTTTTACATCTATTTTTTTACGGTTTAACAGTTCCGTTGAAACTCGCGTGTCCTAAGCCGACTTAGTCATTCTTTTCTATGTTTTACTTTTCCGTCTATTTTTGCGAATTAACACGCTGTAACGTGTGTGCGTGGTTCATCATTTTTATGTTTACTTTTTGTTCGGTTTAATGGTCCCGCCATAAAGCGCGGGTCCTTGATACTAGTTTTTTAAGCATAAAACATAAAGTAATACGCATTTTCTTGGACCAAAACTTACATTGAAAATCTGGATTTTGACATGAGATGTGAATGCAACGCCTTCCCTCAACTTTAAAAGCCAATACAACACAAGGGTGGCAATAGACACCGCTAACAAATGTGAGAAGACGGTCACCGGAAAGGCCGACATCCGATAACTCGAGCCATTGTTTGCCATGACAGATGACACTAATCGAAGAAGAGAGGTTATGTGAATGTAGTTGATCTTGTAAAGTTATATTGAGAAGAAGACACATGTATATATGTACAAGTCTTTGAATGATATTTTGCCTATATGACATTCTTGATCATTGTTATAATATTATAAAAATATAACGTATAGTTATAATATTATACAAATATTACGTATATAGCATCATATTATCTATAACTACAAAATACATAAAGGGGAGTAGTGTTAGGTAGCTTAGCTGTCTGACACTTTCCTATTAGTGAATCCAAATTACGATTTTACCCTGTTTATCTTTACATTTTTACTATTTGTTTTGTTTTTATTTTTTCACAACCAAATTACGATTTTGCCCTTAGTCCAAATTTGCAGTTTTTCAATCGTTTTGTTTTTTTTTTTTCTGTCAAATTACGAATTTGCCCCAGTGTAAGATTACAGTCATGCAATCATTTTAGTTTTTTTTTCGTGTAATTTGTTTTCGTGTCAGAGTCATACCTCACACTTCCCCATTGGTCCAGCCAAATTACGATTTTGCCCCGTTTAAATTTACAATTGTTATTGGTTTTGTTTTTCTTTTCTCCTAACCAAATTATGATTTTGCCCTCAGTTCAAATTAACAGTTTTGCCATCGTTTTTGTTTTTTTTTTCCGTCAAATTAAGAATTTGCCCCCTGTGTAAAACTACAGTCATGCGATCGTTTTAGTTTTTTTTTTTTACAAAACTATGGTAGTGTTTTGTTTTAATTGTTGACTCGGTGTAATTTTTATTCGTAACGCTCATTTGTCCTAATAAAATTACAATTTTGCGCCCAATGCCCAGTTTAAAATTATAGTATTTCCATCGTTTTATTTTTTATTTATTTTTTAGCAAAAGTATGGTAGTGTTTTGTTTTAATTGGTTGACTCGATGTAATTTTTTTAGGTCGTGTTATGAGTAGTATATACAAGTAACCGAAACACAGACGTACATGTTAAGAGAGAGAGAGAGAGAGAAATATTCAACTTAGTGCCCCGCAACACGAACGGGGCAAAAACTAGTCATATTTATAAGAGCAAAATGTCATTTTCGTCGCATATGTTTTGTCACACTTTTTTCCAAATAAAAAAATATTTGTGTATTTCTAAAATTAGCTATTTTCATCTACTTTGTTAACCTCATCCAATTTTAATTTTATACCCAACACAAATCCTTACCAAATAAGGGGGATTTGATCGAGTTAGGAATAACCCAGCGCTGTTGGTGAATTAGATAAGGTTTACACAAGTTCTAAAAACAAATCTATGTTATTGCGTGACAGATCAGTGTGTTATGATTCTTGATTTCTCATTGTCTTGTTGATTGCATGAAATTTAAGGATTTATTTATTGGTATCAAAGAACTTCATGTTGATCGTGCAAGTAAAGGGCTGGTTTCTTGATGATGGAGAGTTTCTAGTGTTCTTGAAAATGGGGTTGATAATTGGGGAAGTGATATAAATGTAGTTCCTTGACTTGTAGATGATGGGAAATTTTGGGGGAGTTTTAGTGGAATCCGGACACTAGATGACCTGGGTGTAAATATATAATTTCAGTGTAAGTTAACAGCTAGATGACGGATGGGACGCATAATGTGAGATTTTTAAACCATAAGGACTCAGGCAGTGAAAAATAAGTATGGATATTGATCTCGCCACCAAACCACAAGGACACAAATTGCAACTTACTCTACATATTTTCAATAATCAGAAGATTACGGGGTTCGAACCCCGACTTCGAGTAATGGTAAAATAAGCACTTAACCAATTCATTTCCATTACTCTTTTAACGTAGCCCATCACGCACTTACTAGCAAATGCGGGTTGGGCAGTCATTCAATGATCCTTCAGCAGGCTATGGGGTCGTGTTCATGCCAGCTCTCCAACAATCTAAAGTGTAGATACGCGGGATTGCGAAACTTGAAGACGACATAACCCCCAAAAAAAACAGAACCATGTCATAAAATGCAAAAAAAAAAAAAAAAAAAAAAAAAAAAAAAAAAAAAGAAACCACAACACACATGATGGAAAATCTATCACCTGATGAATATAAAAAATACAACTTTTAATATCTACAAATAACTTCATATCTATAGTCTAAACTATCATTCTTGGGGAAAACAACCAATGTGATAAGCCGGGACATCATTCATGCTCTGATCTTTAGTTGACGAATTCTGTGACAAATTTTTACTCACAGAGAAATTACGGTATGGCCGTTGAACAGGCGGTAAAAGCAAAGCTGATTCTTTGTCCATTGAAAGAAGCTTCCCACATTTACTGCACAAAAAACATAAATATAAAATAAAATAACAAACAATATAATTTCAATATATCATGTATGTATATGTATACCTGCAGACTTTAGTAAATAGAGTTTGATAACTGCAGATCCAATGCTGCGACAAAAAATCAACATTTAATTTAATAAAAAGGTTTGCATCAATGTATAAACAGATTTATAACGTAACTAAAGATTATACCAGTAACTTATAGAGGGCCGTTTCAGCATTGACACCGATAAAATGCTGTGGAGCCATTGCAGCATGCTCCTGCAATTAAAATAAATATGTATAAAAGACTGAATATGAAGCAAGTGTTGCTGTATTAAAATTTAGGGCTGCAAACGAACCGAACGATCACGAATAAACGAGATTTTTTGTTCGTGTTTGTTCGTTAAGGAAATGAACGTGTTCGTGTTTGTTTGTTAATTTTAGGTGACGAACGTTCATGAACACAAACTAATGTTCATGAACACAAATGAAAACAAATGAACGCAAACAAACGTTCATGAACAGAATATATAATACACTGATACTAACTAAATACAAGTTTTGAAATAAAATATGGAAATTAAAAACACTAATGAGCTATCGAACACAAACGAACATAAATGAACACGAGACCGAACATTCACAAACATAAACATAAACGTACGAACTCAGCCTCTGTTCATGTCCGTTCCTTTAACTAAACGAATGAAATTTCTTGTCCGTGCTCGTTCATTCATTAAACGAACGAACACAAACGAACTTCCCGCCAAACGGTTCACGAACCGTTTGCTGAATGTTCAGTTCGTTTGCAGCCCTATTAAAATTCCAAGTGTGCAAATATTATGTATCTTCTTACCGTGATGTTTCTAAACACGTTAAAAGCTGAAACCCCTCTTGCATGTACATAACTGCCACCCTGTGAAGACAGTTTAGAAAGACATCATCAGGGATTGTTTAAATGCAAAATAATTAAATTTAATTAATTAGTATTATGATTAATAATTTAATACCTCATCTGGTGAAAAGAAAGCTACCGCATCAGGAAGCAGCGAACCAGTTGGATACAATGATATTACTGCCCTAAATACAGAAGGGATTAACAACTCAATGACACCAATCTGATCAGATATGATGTTTCGGGAACTCTGAAAATTATTATGATCTTTTGGTGATTCATCGAAGGTATCGTTAGGAAGTAAAGAGGCTCGTTTTGACCACTCCAGTCGTTGATAAGTTGAGGTTTTGACTTCCGGAATTTCTTTCTCAAGTTCTGTTAATACATCTGACATTGTTTTCAAGTCACTAAACTCTTCGTGTTGAGTTGACGTGTGGGTCCCACGCTGCTTTTTTGAGACTGGCCCGTCTACAGATTTGTCATCAAGATGAGGAAAAAATCGCCTTTTTTGATCAGTAAATGCCTTCAAAGCCAACCTATAACAATATAGCCTTTTTATAATCGGAAACTTAAAATTCAGAAAAGATTACGGATAATCAAGAAGTTAAGGTGCACCTGGTCCGGTCAACAGCAGACGCACCAGCTTGACCGGCAAGTTGTCGTTTCCATGCGTATGCTACAACAGCACCATCTGGACAAACTAGAGGCATGTGAAGGCCCCAAGAATTACTTCTTGATCTAAGTGATTCATTCAGGACTCCAGAATCTTCCAATTGTCTTCCTAATAAAAGCACAGAGATTTCATTCAAAATTCATAATTGTCACTAAATAATAGTACATGATTCCTGTTTCATGTATGATTCCCTAGCTTATAATTTTGTTGACAATGTAGTTGTAAACAAAATAGAGTAATTTTTGGTGTCATAATACCGAGTGCAAGTACTATGACAAACCGAACCAACACCGTCTGAAGCCCGAGCATCAGTACCAGTATCGTATTATCAGAATCGGTTACCGCTATTCAATCTTATAGTTTTCAATTGACGTAAAACACATCTCGATATCCTTTAGTGTATTTCACAACTTTATTTCTTTTTTTTTTCGGTTGCTACACTGAGTTACAGTATTACATGAGTAGCAACAGTTAATCTCACTGGTCAAAACTTAAGATACACTACGAAACCCTAACTAAATCCGTAAATCAATATTCAAATTTAACAAAATTAAACATATTTGAAGCAATCTGAAGGCATAACAACAACAACATTGAATCACAGAGTACAGATCGTACAACAGTTACTCAAAACCACAAACCCTAGAAATCTCAAACTTTCAAAATTAAACAATTACCAATAGTTCGAAGATCCTGAAGATACTGACGCATAGAAGCACCTTCCTGAACAATCAAACTCAACGGTTTATTAACGCCGGACTGGTGCGGCTGTTGACCGGCGATAAACAACGCTTCAAGGAGGCGGTCGGCGCCGAGCCGGATATCGGCGATGAGCCGAGCCGCATGAGCTAGGCGATCCATTGCTAAGGCTACCTGCTTGGGAGGAGCCTCGGGCGTTGAGGGTTGTGGTTCCGGTGAAGAAACGGTTAGGTTTCCGGCGGGTTGTGAGTGTTGGTGGTGGTGGTGCATCTTGGTGTTGTGTGTTTTGTTAATTTTCTTGTGATAAATTTTGGGTGCCACGTGCACTGGTTGGTTGCCGAAAAATAACAATCGTCCGTCTTTACTTTTTTATATTACACTTGTACCCCTGTTTCTTTACTACTCGTATACATTTTGAGTTAAAAAAAAAAAATAGGGTTCAGTCTTTTAACCGGTTATACATGATGGAACCCAAACGGGTACTAATTGTTTTGGTTTGGTTAAAAACCGGTTTGGGAAGAAAAAAAAAACGTTTTTAAGCGGCTTCGGTTTTTAAACTGGTTCCAATGATCAAAAACCCTAAACAGTCTATAAATCGACGATTCGGTTCGGGTTGAAACCGGTTTCTTTTTCTTCGGTTTCAGTCCTAAAACCGGTTTTTTTGTACATCTCAGCTGTGTATATGTCTTCAAGTATTTGATAATTAGAACTTGGTCTTGTAAACTTAACATGAGCTGATTTTATTACAACTCTGGATTGATATATTCATCTATGTTGATTGAATAGGCTTTCCAAAAAAAAAAAAAAAATTAACCAATGATACATTTTGACAGAAGGAACGAAAAGATAATGTTCTAGATATTTTGCTATGCATCTTAGGTTTCCATTTGGATAAAAGTGACAAAAAAAAAAATGACGCAGAAAAGACACAAACCAGGTACCTTTTGCATGAAAACAAGAGGCATTTCCGCTGGACTGTGATTATTTCTTATATGTTCACCTTTAATTATATTTATGGATTCACACAGATTTGTTATATATAATTTTCTTTTAAACATACGTGC